>NC_080775.1:27986015-28291848 GCF_020826845.1 Diceros bicornis minor
AGCAAATAAACTTCCTTTAGCTTCAGTCCACTGCATTTCTCTGTCCCTTCCTTTCTTTGCCACTATATAAGGACTGGCTCAAATTGCGTTAAAAGTCAAATTTCACTACAATGAACTCTGCAGTGGTCTCTAAATTATTTTTATTATGGTGAAGTTTGTTATATCTAGTGATGTTTGTTGTTAATCAAGCATTTAATTGGGTTTGAAAATCCTTATGTTACATTGAGACCCAATTGAAATAATGATGTTTGTATTATAATAAATGAGTTATTTATATATGGTGGAGCACTCAGTGTTTTTCAAAACCAGCCAAAGAGACTAGAGCCCTAAATTCGAGAAATTGGCACCTAAAATAATCAGCACTGGGACTAACATCTACTCAGCTAAACAAACTTATACATTTACCAATATAGAGCAACCAGCATAAACAAGACCAGAGCACAAGTACGGTATCAGTTAAGCACAGACTTTGCTATCTGTTAGGAATAATGATAACAGGAAGGACTTAAAGGCATGAAATCCTTTATACCAGCAGTCGTCATTCAGACTTCTTCAGTTGCAAATAATAGAAACCTTCCTTAGTAAGTTGAAGTAGACACAGAATTTATTGAAAAATATTTAACAGCTCACAGATTCTCTGGAAGGGCCAGAGAAATAATCTTGGAAGTAATGCATCCAGGAATAGTGGTCAAAGCACATGCTAGAACCACTCTAGTGAAAAATGCAATGGCCCCACTAATTAAAGGGCATAAAGTTTCAGACAAGCAAGATGCATAAGCTCTAGATATCTGCTGTACAACACTACCGTCAACAATAGTGTATTACACTTAAAAAGGTTGTTGAGAGGGTAGATCTCCTGTTAAGTGTTCTTACCACAATAAAATAAAATTTTAAAAAATAAATGAAAATACAAGGAGTCCAGGGCGTAGACACTGAAAATTGTCCTTTGATGCTGAGTTCTGGCCTCTACCTCTAGAAATACTGCCTCGACCATCTCCAGAAGCCCGAAGGTGGCTGCTTCCACTGTGGGTTCTGAACAGCACTTCCTTCTGATACAGTCTTATGAGGCCGCATCCCCTGCGCCCCAGCTGCCAATGAGGCCAAAAAAAGCATGTTTCTGCCTGCATGGAAGGCTGAAGGAGCGAGCCTCGGAGGCAGTGACTCATAAGACAGGGAATTCCCAAACACAAGAAGAGTGTTTAAAGGCACTGGCTCCCAAATAGAATGCAAAATGCCTGAGTCATTTCTCAAAGTGCGATACTTAGCATCTGTATCCTAATATCCAGGGTGCTGATGAAAAATGAGGATTTCTGGGCCCTACCACCAAAACTTATGAATTAAAATCTCTGTGGGGGAATCAGCAGCTACATTTTCCACCACCTCCTCAGGCGATTGTGATAAACGCTGCAGAGTGCGAATGTCTCCACAGTCTATATTTTCAATGCACTTTGAAAAATTGTACTTGATTTACTTTTAGAATTGAATAAGAAAAAGCTATAATTGATACCTCAATCAGAGATCAAAATCTCTCTAATTCTATATAGGAAAGCCTTCTGCTATGGACAAGAGAAATAATAAATGTCTGCTCTTCTCTCTACAGGAGGAGCATCAGCAGAGAAAGAAAGACAGCATTAGGGTGGGTTTAGGAGCGTGGACCCTGAAGCTACACTGCCTGACTCTGAACACACTCTGTCTCAGTTAGCAGTGTGGGGCAGGTTGTATTTTCCAAAGATGGCCGTAACATATGCTATTCTAGAATATTTTAAAACCTTGACACTCCCCCATCAAGAGATGGAGGCGATTTCTGCTCCTTGTGAATCTGGGTGGGCCTTTGTGACAGCTTCAGTGAATTGAACACAGCCAGAGTAATGCTTTGCGACTTCTGAGAAAAAGTTATAAAAATGCTGTGCACTTCTACCTGGTCCTCTGGCGACAATCACCCTGGGAGTCCAGCCACTATACTATGAGGAAGCCCAAGCAGCCCATTTCTGCTGACGTGGAGAGGAACTGAGGCCCTGGCCCACAGCCCTGGCTAATCTCCCAGGTAACCCACCAACCTGCCAGCCACGTGGGCCATCTTGAAAGTGGATCCTCCAGCCCCCAGCTGAGTTGCCCCACTTGATGCCACATAGAGCAGAGACAAGTCATTTCTGTTGATCCTTGCCAAAACTGTAAATTAGTGAGAAAAATAAACAATTGCAACTGTTTTAGGTCACTAAATCGGGGTGGTTTGTTATGTAGTGATAGATCACTAAGGAGATGAGTTAACCTCTTTGTGCCTCAGTTTCTCTGTATGTAAAATAGGGATAATAATTATATTGACCTCGTAGAGTTTTAATGATAATTAAATGTTATTACATATAAAACACTTAGAAAATAGCCTGACATATGTTAAGTGCTGTAGAAGTGTTGGTTTGAGAAAAGGAGTGAGGGTGGATGGAATGACCAAGGAAGACATAAACAAGCAATCCAGAATTCCTTTAGACATGGTAAAATTGCCCCAAATTTCACATATCTGAGGTGGGGCAATTTAGCAAGCACTCAAATGATAACTTTGTTAAAAAAACATAAAACGAGGGCCAGCCCTGGTGGTTTAGTGGTTAAGTTTGGCACACTCCGCTTTGGCGGCCTGGGTTCGGTTCCCAGGCACGGACCTACACCTCTCATCTGTTAGTGGCCATCTGTGGTGGCAGTTCACAATACAAAAAAAGGAAGATTGGCAACAGATGTTAGCTCAGGGCGAATCTTCAGCAAAGAAATAAAAGTAAAAATAAAAAAAAACAAAAAAAATAAGATGTGTTTTACTACTTTTAATTCTACCTATAATTTCAGCTAGATTAATTTCAATAAATATTTATTTAATTAAAATGAATTTTTATTCTTACCATGAATCATTTATTCTCATTATTTCCAAGTCAGACCTCAGAGTCTAGATACCTGGTTCTGTTTCAAATCTCTCTTTCCCTTAATGAATGACCTTCGCCAGTTACCTTAGTTCTCTCCAAAGACTTAGGAATTTCTCAGTAAACATTTGGAAAATGAATAAAGTTATCAGATGTGACACAAATGTCACTTCTTCCTGTTATTCCAGCACATGGTTGTTTACCAAGCAAATAACTTGCTGGAAATAACAGAACTGAGAGTCAGAAAATCTGACACTACAGCTCAGCTATGATAAAATCTCCCCAGGCACTAAGATGTCGTAGGGATGAGGTGACAGGAGATGGGCCATTGCTCAAGGAGACAGCAGGCAGGATGAGAAGGATCTAGGAGGACAGGGGACCCTCCTAGGGTCACAGTCACATAAACTTCCGTCACCCATCAGACGTCTCTGGGAGAGGCGCAGACTGCCTAGTAACAGGAATCTTCTCTCTTTCCCACGTATCTCAAAATATCTCAAAGCCGTTGTATTTGTCTATTGCTGCATAGAAAAATTGTCTCAAAACTTAGTAGCTTAAAACAACAAACACTTATTATCCCACAGTTTCTGTGGGTCAGGAAATAAGGATGGGCTTAGCTGAGTGGCTCAAGGCCTTGTAGGAGGGTGCAGTCAAGCTGTTGGCTGGGGTTACAGTCTCATCTGAAGGCATGACAGAGGAGGATCTTCCTCCAAGATCACTCACGTGGTTGGTGGCAGGAGGCCTCAACTCCTTGCTGGCTGTCAGCCAGAAACTTCAGTTCCTCAGCAAATGGGCCTCCCCATAGGGCTGCTCACAACATGGCAGCTTGTTCCTGTGGAGCAAGTGATCCGAGAGGAAGAGAGAGAGAGACTCAGAAGGAAGCTGAAGTATATAACCTAATCTTGGATGTGTGACGTGTCACCACTGCTGCAGTGTTCTACCTGTGTCACTAAACAACTCTGGTACAATGTGGGTTGGGACCACATAAGGGTAGGAATACCAGGAGGCAGGGATCAGTGGAGCCATTTTCAAGACTAGGTACCCCAGCCATCCTTGTAGGAAGTTTTTTCCTTTTTGTTCCTTTCAAGTTTTCCCTCAGTTTTTATCTTAATCATGTTTCATCTGTATCAAAATACTGAAGGTCAGCTAGAGGAGGCAGGAAGCCCTACACTCCATTCAAGTCATGTCAATGACTCTCTCTCCAGGGGCCACCATGTACATGGCTCTGAGCTGGACACCATGTGGACTGCAGAGAGAAACAGCTGTGGTGCCTGTACGCACAGAGCTGGCGTTCTCCAGGGGCAAGTAAGTCAGATCATGCGTAATTACAAGATGGGGAAAAATATAGCAAATATAAAATGAAGTTGTGTTTACATCAAGAATGTAGTCAAGTGTTATTTATATCATTTAATTTTTAATTAGTAAATTGAATGAAGACGTTAGGCTAGATGATCTCAGGATTCTGTTCAGCTTTCAGTTTTCTAAGGACTATGTGCCTAAAGAAACCCGGCCTGGCCTCGTGATCAAGAAGCATCCAGAGTTGGCTAGTCCTCAACCTTCTGGTCCTCAAGAAACTAGAGGATGTCTGGGCCAAGAAGAAAAGGAGTGGGGTGGGGTGAAGGGAAACAATTAATTCAGAAGTCTCAGAGGCCAGAATTCACAATTTCATTGCACTTTAGTAAAGAATGACTGAAGTAATTATGAAATTTCAAGCAACTTTCCTTGTGTCTATTTCAAGATAAAGACTTGGACTTCCATTTCTCTTTTTCCTTTGAAAATTATACATAACTATATGTTGTTCTGGTCTATAAGGCCATGTCTATTTTTTCCTGGGATTCTTATTTTCCTCTTTCTTGCAAATTGGTATTTGTGTTACTACTTATCCTGAAAAATCAATTCACTTTATTTAAAATACTTGTGTTTCGCTTCTATTGGTGTGGGCAATAGTGGACGATTGAGCAACATCCTAGCAAAATCCCTAAAATAAAATAAAAATCCACCCAACCTGAAAAGTAAGTATGTTGGATGAATAAAAATCATGCTGAATTTGTTCTTTGTCTTTCCACTAAACTTCTATTTTTTAAAAAAATTACGAATAGTTCTTTTAAACCTTTTCTTTCTCATTTTATTATTCGTGTGTATCTTCACCTCTTTATAGAGATGGCTTTAAAACAGGTAGCCTGCTGCAAGTTGTGGTCTCTAAACACCTTCGCTGTGGGTGGAAGCCAGTGTGCTCTAGACTCTGTTCCCAGGGACGGAGCCTCAGCAATATGTGGGGTCTTGGTAGACATGCAGGATTACAGGCTCCACCCCAGACCTACTGAATCAGAATCTGCATTTTTAACAAGATTCCCGGGTGGTTAGTGTGCATATTAGAGTTGAGAAGCTCTGTTCTAGGACTAGGACTGTCATTGAGAGTGGAGTATTACTTGTATTTCTTTTTGCTTTTTCAATTATTATATTGAAATCATACAGGCTTATAACACTGTGTAATTTCAGGTGTACATTACTATTTATCTGTTTCTGTATAGACCACATCATGCTCACCACCAGTAGTCTAATGTTTATCCATCACCATACATATGTGTCCCTTTACCCCTTTCATCTACCCCCCAACTCCCTTCCCCTCTGGTAACCACTAATCTGTTCTCTTTATCCATGTGTTTGTTTATCTTCCATGTATGAGTGAAATCATGCAGCATTTGTCTTTCTCTGTCTGGCTTATTTTGCTTAACATCATACCCTCAAGATCCATCTATGTTGTTGCAAATGGGATAATTTTTGTCTTTTTTATGGCTGAGTAGTATTCCATTGTATATACATATACCACATCTTCTTTATCCATTCATCTGTAGCAGGGCACTTGGGTTGCTTCCATGTCTTGGCTGTTGTGAATAATGCTACAATGAACATAGGGGTGCATAAATCTCTTTGGATTGTTGATTTCAAGTTCTTTGGATAAATACCCAGTAGTGGCATAGCTGGATCATATGGTATTTCTATTTTTAATTTTTTGAGGAATCTCCATACTGTTTCCCATAGTGGCTGCACCAGTTTGCATTCCCACCAGCAGTGTATGAGGGTTCCCTTTTCTCCACATCTGCTTCAACATTTGTTATTTTTTGTTTTGGTAATTGTAGCCATTCTGACAGGTGTAAGGTGATATCTTATTGTAGTTTTGATTTGCATTTCCCTAATAATTAGTGATGTTGAACGTCTTTTCATGTGTCTGTTGGCCATCTGTATATCTTCTTTGGTGAAATGTCTGTTCATATCCTCTGTCTATTTTTTGATCAGATATAAAGAAATGGAAAGATATTCCATGCTCATGGATTGGAAGAATAAACATAGTTAAAATGTCCATATTAGTTGTATTTCTTGATGGTACTTATGCATCTAGACCAGGCTGGCAGATCAACACAGTGAGTATTAAGACTTTTGGAGAGCTCTCTTCCTTCTTCCCTCCATCCTCCCACCCCCTCCCTTTCTCTCTCTTTCTTACCTGCATTGACTTTATCTTTTTATTTTTCTATGGAAATATTGAAACAATTGCGACTTATTTTTGTTTTTCCCTGTCACTTGGAGCTGATCCCTTTCATCTTTGATTCAGCCAATTTCCTTCAAAGCTAAATATTAAACAGATCTGTCTCCTGACAGCTGACCCCAGATCGGGACACGCTGTGGTCCTCCCCCTGGGGGTGCAGAGCTGAGCCGACAAAGGTAGAGGAGAGACAGGATGGAGCCAGCTCCTGTCCCCTGAGGAAGCCCAAAAGTTGTGTCTCTGCCTTCACATCAGCCAAACAGCCCATAGCCAAACAACTGATAGCTTCTGGAAGGCATTCTTGTAGAAATTCCTTTTTTGCCAGAGGGTGAAAGGCTTACTAATTGATTTTGTCTGCCTTTCAGATGGACTTCAAGAGACACAGGGTTTGAATTCTAACAGAGAGGTAATGTTGTTAGATACTGGAGCAAATGTTTCTGTGTAGCCCATGTGACCTGGCTTTGCATATTAGTATTTTTTTTCACCAGCTTGGCATTCTGTTCAGTGAAGTAGGAGCAATAAAGTTCATTAGATTGACCAGCTTCTAAAAAACATATTTGTTTCAAATATGTTTACTTAGTCACAAGAAATTAATCAAAGAAACCTGGCTCTTCCCAAATGCTTTGAGACCTCCGTGGCTCTGCGTCTCACTGAAGAGGTGGGTGCAGAGAGCTGCCCCAAAGACCCCTGGCCAAAAAGAACCCACCGCAGGCTCTTTACTGTCTCCAGGTCTTGTGCCCAGACTCGATGTGCTTTAGACCCCGTATCTGATTTGTTGTTTGTCAATATATGAAAACACAGGAAAGAGGAGATAGTTAGAGAAAACAGAAGTGATGAAACACCAGTTTAGCCTTGTCATTTCATGCTGAAATGAGAGAGAGAGAGTAATTAACCTCATTCAGAGCTCCAATTTGTATCTTTTTGTTTTTCTACATCACCTTCATGTATGTTTTTGTAATTTACATAGTCTTGTAATGGACCTAAAATCTCTCTGGAACAAGCAAGAATACACATTTTTCATTTTGATAATTGTCTGTTCAAGATTAATTTTTACATTTTTTAAACCTAAAGTTATTCTTGAGTTCAAGAACCAATGGCTTTGCAACTATTATTAAAAAACAAGAGCTCCTCCTAGTGATACTGCTAAATCAGATTATGCAGTGTACTAGCTAGGAACATTTGTTTTATTCGTGGTGTAACAGGTTCATTATCCTTACTAAACACATACTCAGAATCTATTGCGTTTTCAGAGACCAAGAACGGATATACCTATTTTAGAGAACCTGCAGTAACTCCTTCAGGCCACTAGGGGCCACTTGACTAAATTATCTTCTCAGTTCAAGAGAGAGTTCCCCAAGTGGACCCCTTGGGGGCAGAAGGAAGATGTGCTCCAGCTCCAAAGTGGGATATTCTTAGGGGTAGGAGCAGGCTCGTTATAGTCAATAGTTCAGTATTTCTCTAATTTGATTATTGTTCCAAATCTCTTTAAAAGGAAAAAAAATGTGTACTCCCGCAATATTGACAATAGAACCAACCACTAGTACAATAGTGATGCATGTACAAAAAGATTGCTCTGGCTTATTTATAATTGTCAGCAAAAGTGGGGTAGAAGGAAAATAAGAAAGTTGACACTCCTTTTACTATTATCTGCTTTAGTCAAATATCACTTGCTCCTTACCCAAAAAAAGAAATGTAACTAAAATCACTTCTACTCACCCCTCAGGAAACCCGTCATCCCATGTCACCCTTTATTGTAAGATGAGTGTAAGATGAGAAGAATTGCACAAGTTGCTCAGGGAAAGGAAAAAAAACACGCTATTTTCTTTCTCCTTCCCTGTCTGTGTTTATTTGTTAAGTATTTCCATTCCAGGCCAGGCACACCAGGCGCCATTGCCTTTTTGAAAGTAATTACCAGATTTTATAAGACATCATCTCCTTGGTGTTACCGATGCTGAGCACCAGAAAAGACCATTGGACACAACCAGGTAACTATATGCATCCTGATACCCAGGTGGCTGTGCGGCTCCTAAGGGAGCAGGACCGAAGCTCAGCTGACAGCAGGAAGGCCTTTCCTTTCTTTTGGTGAGGTTACAAGATGGCTCATCTGCCAACTTGTGGAAATAGCTTTGAAGGAAAGCACTGCAAGCTGGTTTGTTGTAATTGGATTTAATATAAAAGTGACGCATCCTCCTGATAATTAAAGTTGTCATCTCCAGGTTTTATTCAAAGTTTTAATCATGCTTGAACTCGTAGATTTGCCTTAAAGCTTAGATGCTTCATCTCAAAAGGTAACTGGCTGCGGGAATATAACAGGGAATCCAGCAGCAGGTTGGATTTTCCTCCATAAAGTACTGTGTTCTTGAAACGCAGTCCTGGTCACCTGGACAGCCCGTTCCTGTCAGAGATGGGCATTGCTAAAGAAAGGATTTCAGGATTGGTGGACATTTCCCCTTCTTCTTAGGCACATTGTGTGGGGGTGTCAGGGTTGGAGTCTCTCTGTGGTTTCAGCTCCCTTCTCCTGGTAAACGGAGTTTGGTGGGGGGATCAAGTTTGAGCTTTAGGATGTGGACAGGAGGCAGGAGCTTTACCTGTAAATTACAACAAACTCACAGGGCCTTGCAAGGAGACAAAGTGGCCATGACTGGCTTGGGCCCCAAGCCAGGGCCCCAACAGAGCAGGAGCCAAGTTGGGGCTCCCTCCCAGGGCCACCACACTCGGCCTGTGCTTGGATGACAGACATGCTCTTTGCTGCTGCTTCTTAATCATAGAAACAAACAGGCTGGGCCAGGATGGAATAAAGGAAGTCGAAGATTAAAGAAAATTTTAAGAGAGACATGAATTAGACAGTTGGAGAGGCCAATTTTGTCTTTCTCATTCTTCTTCATTTCCAAGTATTGTATCCTCTCTCTTCTCCTTCAGCAGTGGGACCAGCAGTGGTCAAGCAGCGCAGGTCTCTACAAGGGCCTCTGGAGACAGAAGGGCAATGAGGCCTGTACCAGTGGAGAGGACTGAGAAGGTGTTCAGAGTTTGTACTTACTGCTGCCCATAATTTTCCTGGAGAGCAGAAGGTGAAAAATAGGGACACCCACAGAGCCCATAGGTTCCCAGGTTAGTGCTACACACTACCCCTCTCCCCCCACAAACTCCAACCCCATAGATGTCAGGTTCTTCAAGGTCCCTTTGAGCTCACCATAACGCGCCCATGTCAAGAACATCAATCCGTTTGTCTCTTGAGACAGTCTCCGGTATGTTTATGAAATGAACACTGGAGACTCCAGTTTCACAATCAACAATGTACCTAAAAATAGAAAAAGTCTTGTTCTGAGATAATTTTGTCTTTAAACAGAAAGATCAACAAAAGACGCCTGCAGGGAACTGGTGGTCCTGCACTCAATTCTAATGAGACTTGAGTTGCCTCTCAGAGAAAGGGGGGGATGTGGCTCCAACAGGATTCTCTTCCCATCACCTCATGCTGACCACCAGCAGGGGTGAAGGCTGGACAGTAAATTGTGACTTTAAACCGTTAAGACCCTGTCACCTGGGGCTAGGTGGGGCTTTTAATGAACTATCTCAGGGGAAGGCAACGTCCACAGTATAATTGGTTGGAGAGATTTTTATGAAACCCAGAATGCTGGTTGCGTAGGCTGTCTTCCTCTAAATTTTTAAATCCCTAGATAATTCCCTGGAAATGTACTCCGGATGTTTCTGACTCATGTATATTTAAGCCCATCCCATTGTTGTTTTCAAAAGGCATTTGATGGAAATTCAGAGTGAACTTTTGTCTTTATTCAATCAAGGACTTCTGTAAATTAGACTCAAAAAGTCAACATGGGTTGATGCAAAGTCTGACTACTTCTGTCTTAGATTTGCTTACGTTTTTCTTACCAGCCTTGTTAAATTTCCTGAGAAGACAGAAAAGAACGATACTATCTCATACCACACTATCTTCGGGGTGAAACATCCTCCCTCTGAGCTGGAGAATTGGGGTCCCATCGGTAAATAGGGAGGTAATATGGAGTTTCCAGCAGGTAAGCTTAGGAAAGGGATTAAAAAAGAATAAAGCAAAAATAAATATCAATTCCTAGGTTCTTGCTGCATTGTAGGAAGCACTTTCCCTTGCAGCTGGCAGATACAGAGAGAGCGTGGCCTTGCTGTCATGTCAGTGGGTAGCAGATCCCCAAACACAACCCAGATTCAGTATAGAATTTTGGAGTCATAAAGACTTGAATTTGAATCAAAGTATTGTCCTCCTTACCCCAGTCTTAATTAGATGTATGACCCAGATGAGTTACTGGAACTCTCTGAACCCCTATTTCCCCATTATTCAAGGGGAGGTAATATTTAACTTGTAACTTGTAACTCATAGCTAATGTTTACTGAGTCCTTACTATGTGCCAGAGATTGTGCTAGGAACTTTACACACATTATTTCATTCTAGCTTTACAATATCCTTATTCGACAGATGGGAGAATGGGAAATTACAGAGTTCATAAAGCTGTGACACAAACACAGCTTTCCTACTTCAGAGTTCTTATCCAATTGCTGTGAGTATTAAATGAGATGAAAAATGTATAGGGTGTGGCTCATAGTAGGTGGGGAAGAGAATGACATTTACTAAGAACTGACCTACTGTGTGCCATACCTTATACCTACTTCACTTTCCAAGGTGGTCATTTTGTTTGTGCGTGCAGAGCTTTTGTGGAATTTGTTTGAAAGTTCTAGCAAAGGATCACAGGGACTAAAGAAAAGCCCTCCAATTTCCCTGGAGAAGATTGTCCTCTTCCACCCCACACATGGCTTTGAGAAGGGTGCATATAGAATGGTAAGTAAGGAAGGAGTCAAGAACCCAATCAATCCTTGAACTAAATGGAGCAAAAGATGGCTCATACTGACCCCACACTCTTCCCAAAGGGATTTAGCTATGCCCCTGTGCAGCACCAATGTAAGTCTGGAAAGTGCAGAAGGAAAAAGATTTTTCAGTTCAATGCTTTTTTCGTGCCAATGACAAGGTTTCTAAAGCTTTTCAAAAACATAGCAGTTGGCTCTATTCCAAACAACTGACAGTAAGTGGGTGCTCTGTCCCCCAAAAGATTCCCAAATCCCACATGGTCTGTATTCATCCATCCTGATTCAATTCCCTTTTGTCTGATGGAGAGGAAATGTAGCTCTCTGTAGAAATATGTGTTCTAAAAGTCCCTGGACTACCCAGATTTTGAAAAGAAACGTGTTTGCAGAATTGAGCTAAGATGTTGAGATAAGAATGGACAGTGTGGTTACATCAGATGAAAATAGGAATAAAAGTGCTCATGAAAGTGGGAATACTTTTTTTTTTAAACAGTTGACTCACACAGGATATAAACCCCATGGCCACTCTTATATTACAGACGTTGTAGGATGTTGCTTCCCCATACAGTAGTTTCCATCTAGTTGAATCTACTGGAGCATATATTAATCTTTCTTTTATTTCAGGAGGAAGCAAAGCACATGACAGAAAAGATATGGAATGATTGAAATGTCCTTTGCTGCTCCCCCAAAGCATGATTAAGCATAGGATTGACCTTATACCATAATCTTATTAACATTTGTGATCGACATGACTCATAATAATGATGACAATAGTACCTTCCATTTGTGGAGCACTTATACTGTGCCAGGAACTGTGCTGGCCCCTTGACATAAATTATTTCATTTAATCTTCTCAGTAATCCTATTGAGAAAATTGAGACTCAGATTTCAAGTGATTTTTCTAAGACTACATACATAATGCATAGATTTGAATTCCATGTCTGTTTGACTCCAAAATCCACACTAATCCTTACCTCCTGCCTCTAAAATGACAACGGCATATGCAGGGAAAGGGAACAGGGGAGGAAAGGGGCTGGTGATTGGCATCTGTCCAGTACCTGGTCTATATCAGGTACTTTACGCGTGTTTTTGAAAGTCTGAATTTAGGTAACTGATAAGTAGGTGAGGTACTTAACACCAAATGGATCTGACACCAAGTAGATCTGCTTCCTCAGTTTGTTCACTCATGTTCCCTCAACTGGACTTGCTGCCTGATATTCTTGAAATTGAGTTACTTTATACGAATTTTAAAAAATTGACATATATATTAAAGTTAGATTTAGGAACCGCCTAATCCTGAATCTAACTAAAAGTAATATTGGAAATTAAACTTTAAATAGTGATATTCTAGTTATCTATTGCAACATAACAAATTACCCCAAAATGTAATGGCTTAAGAATAATGATTTATTATTGTTTTAATCCTGGTTCTGTGGGTCAGAAATTTAGGCAGAGCACAGCAGGCATGGCTTGGTTCTGTTCCATAATGTGTGAGGCCTCATCTGGGAAGACCTGAATAGCTGGAGAGTGAGACAGCTAAGGGTTGAATAGGTATCTTTCTCTCTCTGTCTTACATACACACACACACACACACACACACACACACACACACACACAGGATCTCTAAATGGCAAGCTTGGGCTCCCTCGTAATATGGCAGTCTCAGGCTACTTGGACTTCTTAAATGGCAGCTCAGAGCTTTAAGAGCAAGTGCTCTAAGAGATAGGAAGTTGAAGCTGCCAGTCTCTTAAGGCCTGGACCCAGAAATTGGGTCCATATTCTGTTTCTACCATATTTTGTTGGTCAAAGCAGCCACAGAGCCCACCCTGATTCAAAGGGAGAGAACAGTGACCCACCTCTTAATGGAAGAAATACCAAAGAATTGGGGGCCATTTTTAACCCACAGTTAACTTCAAAATTGCCTAAATACGTTAATGTGGCTGAATCACTGATATCAGTATGACAGGCTACATATTGAACTGTTTTTCCCCCCAGGCATTATCCAAACTTGTCAATAAACATTAATGTTAGCAAATTACTATAGACGTAAATCATCATTTGGACTTTCTGGTACCTACTTGTGAAGATCTTAGAGTGTATCTTAAGGAAGGAGTAAAGGAATGTTTATTGATGGCCTCCCATGCCCAAAGCAACTGTGCAAGGCAGCCTGCCTATGATGGTCCATCTAATCCTCTCAAGCACCTTAATGCATTTTGTCCATTTTGCAGATGAGGAAGCCAAGCCTCAAAGAGACCCAAATGGTTTCTAAATATCAACATCCTTGGTGCCTCCAAATCCCTCAAACATTCCGGGTCATTCTTCTTTTAAAATTTAAATGCAAATTACTCTAGCTCACCCTCACACCCCACGTGTAAGAGGAATCCAACATCTCCAGGCTCTCAAAGACTTACGTCTCTCCATTGTTCTAACGTCTTGTTTCTGGCAAATTCTTGATCAGTCGGATCTTGTCTCCTGTTACTGGTCATGTCTTTTCTCCCTGCCCACTCTGAATGTGAATTTTGGCTCCCTTTCCACTGGTTCCATACAACTTCTGTTAATAGAAGGACAGTTTTGAATGTATCTGAGGTTTGAGGGTAATGGGGAGATCACATCCCACTTGGCAGAGAAATGAGTTTTAAATGAATTCTAGGCGGCACTGTTTTTAAAAGTACTTAGGCCATTTCTGTCCCCGGGAATTTCTCCCTGGCCATTTGCCACAGGCTCCTGCCATTGTCCTCCAACCTCTTAGTCTCTGATTCCTTGTAGCTTTCCCCGCACTCCCTTACTGGTCGCTGCTAGAAACTAATATTTCACCAACTGGTCTTATGCACAGTAATTAGGTCCCTTTCTGTCTTGCCCTGAGCCACTGCAGCCATGTCCTGACTCGGTAGGTTCTCCTTTTACATCCAGAGAGGTCATCAAAAAATTTTCATGCATGATGACACCTCTCTTCCTACTAATTCTACTGTTACCGTTTATAAAGCAAGGGTTTTCCCCTTTCCTTACCACACCAAAATCAAACACAAGCCAATCTGAATCTCTCTAGGCTGTGATCTTTTCTCTCTCTCCTGCTGCCTTTGAAAATTGGAACAAAGGCATGGATGACACAATGAAGGCACCAGGGCAAGACTGATTCTGCCAGTGTTGGATATGCCAGTGATGTGATGGATATGCCTTTGGGTTTAGTTTCAATTCAAATAAACATTTTTAAAATCTAAAATTCATTTAGTAAATAAATACACTCTGCACATGATAGATATTTAATAAATACGTGAAGAGTGAATGAATGAGAGCTAATGAATAAAGAGCCATAAGATTGAATAGTAGAGAAAGCATTAGAACTTAGTTTCTCAGTTTGGCAACTAAACTAGTAAAATAATGAGTGAAATTCAATGAGGGAAAACATGACACTGCATTAGAAAGCATCAAGCACAGAGAAGGAGGATCAAAGAAGAATAAATCAATGGCCATGGAATGAGGTGGAAGAAAAGGTAGCAACGTCTACAGAAATTAATGTTGGTTGGATATTTTTTAAAGTTTATTTAATAAATACTGGAAAGAATAAATGCTTTAATAAAGCTTTCAACAATTTGCAAAGTGTTGTGAATGTCGGGAAGTCATAATGCAGTAAGAGATTACCTAAAGAACTCCAAGAATGACTGTTCTTGGAATTTAGACAAAGAAATATTACAATAAGGCAGCTCTGAATGAAGGTAGAACTGCTGAAGGAGGAAAACAATGGAATCACTTCAATATGTATGCACTTAAAAGCCCACACATCACTCTGTTATGAATTCGTGTATTCCTTAGAGCTTGGTCCTGGCGTAACATTGCTGTATTAACTTCTGCTGAGTGACTTTGTTACACAAGATGGTAGATCATGGAAATTGTGGTGCAAAACCACGCCCCATCTTTAGCTCTCTCAAGAACAGTCCTCGGTTTACACAAAATACACAGTGTGGGCTGATATGTGGAAAAGAAATTTTCCCACAGTACCAATTAAGTTAAATTAGGAGGATCCAGTCACTTTTTCCCCCAAGGCTTAACTTGAGCCCACTGGAAAGCGTCTTGATTCCTAGACATCGTGCCTCCCTGCTGGGTGGAAATGATGGTTCTCCTATGACATGAGTCCTGCTGAGGTCACCAAACTCTGCTGACCACTCATAAATTGAGCACTTCCCTTTTCTGTGTCAACAAGTCCTGGATAATGATTTTCATTATTTCACTACATTCTTGAGACCAAAAGAGAACAATCAAAAAACAGTACCAATAACAAGCTATAATAATACAAGAGAAAACTTATTTCCATATTAAATTAAACACATTTGGGGGTCTCATGTTTTATGATAGACTGTCATAACTACATTTGTATACTTTTATTTTAGAATTCTTAGTCTTCTCACAATATCTACGATATACCCATTCAGAAAGTGAATGCCGTTATTTTTTGTCATTATGTTTTATTCAAAGCACATGAAAATCAACACTTGTATACTTTTAAAAAGTGATGTTAAGGATGTTTTATCTTGTAGGAAATCTAAATCTAGAATATATGCTGCCTGGTGCCTTGAGATGATTTTGAGAACACACTGATCTCATTATTCCCACCCCCAGGGGTGGTAGTACTTTGCTTTCCTGAGGTGTATTTTTAGTATTGTGCTGCCAAATTTTGTTTTGGGGTGAAAAAGCCTTTTTCTTTTTGATTTTCTGTAAAACAAAGCCCATTGGATACAGCCCTCTTAAAATTTAGTAACAGGAATAGCAAGTATCTTTGGAAGCAGTGAAATGCTCCTTTTCATCAGATGCTGAAGACAATGTAACCCATTGTGTTTCCTCTTTCCCGAAACAACCAGGAAACTCAGAATTAAATTTAATGTTAAGTTACAGTAACAATTTTAAATCTCCCCTGTTATAGGCTTGCCGATTTTCTGTTTTAACAGCCTTATTCTGAATGCACATTTTATGGAAAACCGCCTAAAATATTTTCTGGAAAAAGGAAGATTATAAGTTATTCTTTAAAAACAAAACAAAACAAAATTCTAATTACATTGCAATGTATGGGTTATTTTAGATGAAAATCCACAGGTCAATCACAAACTGTTAGTCACTGGGGAGAACTGTCTTCACATTTTCCCTGTGTCCTTGTGCATAAAAACACCGAATTGAGAAAAGTAGACAGGCCATTTGGAGTTTGACTTCGTGACGAAAGTCAAGATTTGATTCTCTGCTGAACTTGTTCCCGGCCTGGATTGTAGAAAAAATTCCACCTGGGTCTCTTTTTTTTTTTCTAAGAGATTCCCAAGTGACAATGGAGGAGAATTTCTCAGCCCGGACTGGTAGCCCATATGGATCCTCGCCTGACACACGTGGTTCTGGGTATGAAAAACTTATTTTAGCACCTTTAGCGAAAGACTTATTTAAGCACCTTTTCCAAGAAATGCTTGTTCCAGCTGGCTCCTGGCCAGGTGTGAAATGTCATTGAGTCTGACTTTCTGATAATGATATTAGTCCTTTAATATCTGATATTATAAATTCCACAGGGCTGAAAAAATACTAAGAAAGCCAACCAAATTGCTCTAAAGCTTTAAAAATAAACATTTCTGTTTCAATTATGGGTAAAGCCCTGGGAAAGAGAAGAATCTGCGGAAGTATTTAAATTAACCCAGTTTGCCCGCCTCGACTCACATCCTTAGACCAGTGGCACATATTGGTGGGTCCTTCAACCCCGTGACATTGTGTGGCAAGTAACAGTTTTTGAAAAGATCTTATGAATTGTGATAAGAATCTGATGCTGAAGCCCAACACTTCCTCTAAGAAAATGGAGTCGATGAATCATTCTTTATAATAAAGAGCCTGGGAAAAAATTAAGAAAGATCACACAAGAATTTGTGGAACTGGTAACCAATCAGAAAGCTTCAGAAAACAAACAGTTTGCATTCAGTATGACTTAGAGAACATTTTGGAACTTTAATACAGTTGGAGTAAAGTTATTTGAAATTCCAGTAATAAATAAAATGGTTAAATTCCACTCATTCCAGCATCAGCGCAGAGCTGATGGCTTCAGGCCTTATCTCAGAACACAACACCCAAACTCTGATGCATATCTGTCGCCCCTGGAGGGCAGATGGGGGCAGGATGGCAGAGAGAAGAGAGACATCTCTAAGTGCCTTATGTTTTACGATTTGTGCTTTCTACCAAATCTGTCATCTTTTACTTCTATCCAAACTGGAAATTAAGGAGCAAGGCCTCCCAGATGGCAGGGACTACTGATGTTAGCAATAAATATATAAATGAAACAGAAATAGAAACAAAAAACCCCCCAACAAATTAAAACAAGCTCCTAAAACACACAGCTCCCCTCAACTCTCTAAATTGACAACAAACTTAGTAATTCAAAGGTAACTTGCCAGAGGTTTGAGTTTCTTTTAAAAAGCCTAAATGTACACTCATATATTTTTTTAAAATAAGAACATTTGGTCTACAGTAAAGAATAGTGAAATACATAAACAAAGTAATTTTTAAACACAACGACATATTCTTATAATACTAAATCAATATCATACCAGCAAGAACTCCAAGGCACTGGCCTGCCCCGTGGCTTAGCGGTTAAGTGCATGAGCTCCGCTGCTGGCGGCCTGGGTTCAGATTCTGGGTGCACACTGATGCACCGCTTGTCAGGCCATGCTGTGGCTGTGTCCCATATAAAGTGAGGAAGAGGGGCACAGATGTTAGCCCAGGGCCAGTCTTCCTCAGCAAAAAGAGGAGGATTGGCATGGATGTTAACTCAGGGCTGATCTCCCTCACAAAGAAAAAAAAAAAAAAGAACTCCACGGCTTGACTGTGCTCTTACTGCGATCTATAGCCATGATTTCTCTTTGCTGTTAGAAAAGTGGTGGAAAGCTTATCATCTGGCACAGGGAGGAGAGAAATGGCTGCATTCTGTGCCTGAAAATGAATTTCATTTGACTGTCTGCTTCTCTGCCTGTCCATGCCTTCTCCAACCAGACCACTGCAGCCTTCTCAGGCAGAGCGGAGCTGGAAAGAATAGTAAATTACTGATTACTAGTTTGTACCAATTTAATAAATACTAATAAAGGCTAAATCTGCCACTTCTTCCTGTATTAATTTCTTCCACTTTTTTCCACAGTGGTGTTAACCACAGAACACATCCTTCTCCCTGCAGACCTAAGAGAAGTGTCCAACAAAAATGCGATTCCTTTTATTATAAATAGAGGATCAAATGCCAATAAACACATGCTTTATTGTTTGAGTTGAACATGAAGTTCCATTGGTTTTGAGGACATATGGTTTTATTGGGAATTGATAGCTCTTAAGATGGCGGTCCTGGACCCCTGGGGTTTGCAGCCTGTGCAGATGCACAGGGATAAGGCCACATGGCTCGAAGTGATGCTCAGGCAGCAGGATCTGTGGGCACGTGGTCTTCATGAGCACTGTCAGCACATTTACAAATGATATTTGATGGGTAAATTCACAAATGTCAAGGATAACCAGAGTTTTATGTGCTAGAAACCAGCGGCGTGCTGCACTTTCTCCATTCCCACTCCCGATCCTCTCTCTGCACTTGTGTGCTCTTGTCTGTGCCTGGGAAGCTGATCTCTGTAGACAGCCTCACTGGGGCATCCATTGCCCTTTGACTTCTACCAATGGCTGCCCTCAGCGGCAGATCAGAAGGGGGCTGCATTCCTCCATGAAAACCACAGCTCTTATTTGCAGATCCTGTAGCTCTTGGGTTCTGCAACCACCTATGTCCTTGCTTTTTTGGCTCGGAGGTGGCCCTGGTTTCCCACTGTTGCTAGCCCCAGAGGCGCTTCACTGCCTCTTGTTGGTTTTTCTGCCCACACTTTGGGATATCGTCCTTTCATTAAACTGCTTGCAGTTGCCACTTTTCAGTGTTTTTTTCTAACACATACATGTAGCTGTGTAGGTTAGGAGGGATAAACGTACTTAAAAAAATCAATAAATCAGACTTTTCATTCATTCCTCTAGTCCTTCTCTTCCCACCTTGGTCCAATGTCTTATGCGATATTGAAATATGAGGGTAATTAATAAAGGCTAATAATATCATATACTGAGTACTTAGGTGCTAAACGTTTTACATATATTAACTCATTTAATCCTTATTACCTCTCTAGAAGGGAAGCGTTATTATTCCACCCCAGGAAACTGAGGCACAGAAGTGTTAAGAAACTTGCCCAAGAGCCCAGAGCTAGTCGCCTGCCGGGCACTGGAGTGAATTTTCTTCACTCCACATCAAAACCACCCAGTGGATTCCTGGGCTCAGAGCATTTGTTGTTACATCTAATTACCTCCCTTGCTTCTGCTCTTTCTTTCTCCCTGTCTGGATTTTCCTCTCTTTTTCTCCCATCTCTCCATCTTGCTTTCTACTCCATTGCTTCACTCCTTCTATCTTCTCCCCATTTATCTTTGCTCCTCATGAGCTGGATTATCTCCTTCTGCACAACACAGAATGAAATAGCAACAACAAATTGTTCTAAGAATAAGAAGTAGCCTTAGAAATTGTGGTTATGGATAGGTCTTGATGATCTGGAAAAGGCTGGATCGTGAACTCCCTCCAACAGCACCTACCTTGTTCACTGTGTTTCCCTGCACATAGTGCAGGCAGGTACTCAGGTGACATTCGAGACACATCTATTTAAGGAATGCAAAATTAAGCTTAGATAGCAGGACACGCAGACAGCATAGGGTGATATCAGGAAGAAATCACGGTGTAGTGAAGACTGGATGGATACATGCCCATAGCGTCCCAGTAGTTGCTTTGAGATTGTAGCTTTTCAAGTGTTTATCTGCATCTTTAAACTCTCCTGTATTTTCTCAATTTTTCACACTGGGAGTGTGTTACCTTTCTAGGCATATATGTAACCAAAACAAAGCAAAATTGTTTCATCTAACTGCATCGTGACCCTTGATTCTCCTGGTGTGGCTGGACTCTGCCCCAGGCCGTTTACCTACATCTGACATGCAGCCCAACCATGACATCACAGGCACTGTACTTCAAAGGGCCTGTGAGGTTATCGAGTCCCACCCAGAACTGTGAGCTACTTACCCAATGTCAGGCAGAGAGTCTTAGGAAACACAAGCCAAGACCCCTGGTCACTGGGCTAGTCCAGGGCTCTCTCCATTTCTCTTTGCAGCTGCTTAACGTGGAAGAATCGTTTTCAAGGCTTGGTGTGAGGTATTTTTATTTCAACAAATGTTTGGTTGTGATTTCTGTTCTTGAGATTGGACACTATTGAAAAGACACGAAAGTGTCTGGTCTCCAAGATACTAAAGCAAAGACCCCACTTCATGACGCTTCCAGGAACAGTCACCAATGATTGGCCAGCGATTCTGTCTAATGACAGGAATCCCATTTCTTCAGGCTGCAGGATGAATGTAGGCAGAATGTCTGCAGGCAGAAAGAGGATGAACTGGGATGACGTCTGCAAAGAGCACAATGTCTGGGCCCCGTGTTCTCCTACTGATGGCTTCTTATCCGCAGAAGCCTCTACGGAAAGGAAGGAACTGCCTTGAGCTAGCCCGGTGCAGTTGGAAAACACACTCAGCTACTTGCCACATTCATTGCAAACAGGAAAATTTAGTTGAGCATGTAAATATGTCTTGAAATTTGAATACCATCAGTTGCATCATTTTAAGAAGAATTTTATTCTTTAGAGAGAAGGATCACACAATTTAGAAGTGATTGCCTGTTGTAAGACCCTGACCATGGACCTCCCTTTCCCAGAATGTGTCCTGGGCACAGAGACTGTAGGAGATGAACAACCAAAGCTTGATCCAAAAGGCTTCAGACCGAAAGCACCTTCGAAACTCAATTCGGCAACAACGGAATTATATCCAGAGGCCCACGGTGTCTGAAATTTCACGGAATTGAGAGAAATGTGTCTTCTCCTCTTAATCAAAAAAGCTAGCTCTCTCTAGCCATGCACGGGAATAGATCTTACAAACCAGGTCTGACGTATCTCTAAATGGGGTTGTTGTTTTCCTCCTGGAGACACTCTTCCTGTTTTCATTTTCCTCCCGGGGGCTCCTTTCTGACTATCTGACTCCTACTCTTCCAGATGCAAGTGACGTAACATATTGGTGAGGGGGAACTACAAGGAGCCACATTGAGGAATGAATTGTGCTACGGTTTAAATTGATTTTACTGGGTCTATGTGATTGTAGAGTCCCCTGAGGGTAGAGGTCATTTTTAAAATTTGTATTTTTAGTCTCTTATAGGGTTCCTATGTCTAAAATACAGTATCCTCTAAAACAAAACTCTGCCTAAAGAAAGGAAAATGAGCATATTACTTCACTGCAGTGTAATTTTTCTTAAGCTCATAAAAGTGTCCCCTTCCCTCTTTTAGTGGAAGCTTGTTATCCAAGTTACAATATAGCTTTGGAAATCAGGAAAATCGTGTGAGGAAAAATGAGCTCCATTGGGTAAAGGATTGATTTTGAGTAAGTTTAGCAAAAAAAAATCTTAGTGTTTTGGTTAATTGGATTTACTCTGAATCAAGGTTTAACCAGAAATTCTTTTCAGGTGGTTTAGTCCCATAGATATTTATATAGTACATCCTAGGTGCAAGCATGGTGCAGACTGCGGTGGAAAACAAAGATGAGGAGGAAAAAGTGTTTGCCCCAGGGTGCTCACAGGTTAGTGGCTTCTAAAGCTTTCAATTTACTATTGGAAAATTTTCTCACAGAGATAAGCATGCCTTACCGCCAAGACACACATTCATCTTTATACAATTCAGGATTTCAGGTCATCATCCACGACGCAAATGCTCATTAAGTCAATCATCTATCCTGAGCTCCAGACTCATATATCCAGTGCCTGCCTGACATCTCCACGTGATTTCAGAGCCTGGAACTGAACTCCTGCTTCTCTCACTCGCAATTTCTGTTTCTCCCACCGTTTTGCCTATCATATTAAACAGCGACTCCACCTGCCAGTGTCTCAGGCCCAGAGCACTGGACTCCTCTGCTTGTTCCTCCTTCAGAACTTTTGCTGAATGTGACAGCAGCTGCAGAGGGTGTCCCTGCGTCATCCTCGCCCCCACTCCCCAACATTCTATTCGCAATACAACCACCAGAGTGATCTTGTTAAGTCAGATCATGATTCATCTGCTCCTGTGGCTTCCTATCTAAATAAAATAAAAGCCAACGTCCTTTCAACGTCCTTTCAATGACTTCTAAGTCGCTGCATAGTCTGGTCCCCTCATCCCCTCTCCCAGCACGTCTCCTGCCACTCTACCCCCTTCTCCCCTTATCTCCTTGCTGATCCTTGGAAACACCAAGCACACCTCAGAGCCTTTACATTTGCTGTTCCCTTTATCTAGGATGTTCCTTCCCTGGATATGCACAGGGCTCATTCTCTTCCTTCGGGGATCTGCTTAAATATCACCTCGCTAGTCACACCTTCTCTAACCAATCTACAAAAGTAGCTCTCCCTACCCTTTGCCTGCTATTCCTATCCCCTTAAAGAATTTATTTTTCTCCTCCAGAGCTTAATAGGCTGATATACTATGTGTTTACTTGTTTATTTGTATATTGTCTGTCCTCCTTCCCCTCCCCCATCCCATCCCACCACTTGAATATAGGGACAGGGTCCCTGTCTGTTTTGTCCCCTACTCTGTCCCCTGCACCTAAGCAGTACCTCGCAGGTCAAATTTATTGCGCAGTCCCACAACTAAGAAAATGCAGAGGTTGGGCTGACTCTGTTCACGCTTCCAGAACTCACAAGTTATTTTTCGGTTAAATCTGTAAGACTGGTCTGTTTTCTCATCTTTTACTCCTTTCATATCAAATGGAATTTTGGATTCTGATAATCTGAGAGAGTCATTGCCTAAGATTCTATTTTGACAATTAGAAAATTAAAAAATCTAGTTAATAACATAACACTTTGTGCCTTTATTTTCCAAATGACTGCCCAAAACTTAATTTACCTTAAGTCATAAAGGTGATATGAGCACAAAATAGTGAATTAGATAATAGTGACTTTTCATACAGTTAGACGTCATTAAAATAAGTACTATTAAAGCTGAATCTTCTTTCAAGCTCACGATGGTATGAAATAGCAGTTCAGAGTTCAGACGCTGGAGTCAAATGCGTTCAATCCTCATTCCATCACGTGGAGCAGTGTGAGCTTGGGCAAACAGACCCACCCACGCCTCAGTTTCTTCCTCTCTTCAACCAGACTAATAATAATGGCGCTGAACTCACTGTGTGGTTATGAGGATCATATAAGGTAATGGATACAAAGTTCTAAGCACGGCTCTTGGTCATCACTCAATATATCTTCCTTGTTGTTTTCTTTGGTTGCCAACTCTCATTATCTCATGCTTTTAAAATGTGGGCTTACCTCTCCTCTTCCAGTAGGACTTGAGGTAGCTGTGGCTCACAAGAAAAAATAAAGTTATATGACTAAATAGAAGTAGGAAAACAGCATTGAGTGAAAGTGGGTTCAAATGCACTAATGAAGTCATCAGTCTGATTACCTTGACTGAGCTTCAAGTTGGACTTGGACTTGCTGGCATCCTGGGCTCCAGAGTTTTGTAACTTCCTTATTGCAATGGAAAAAGGAAACCAGCTCCTTGGGAGGAGACAAATTTTCCTGACACTGAATTCTAAGAACTGTTTTTTTAATACTTATTATTATTTTTTTTGGTGAGGAAGATTTACCCTGAGCTAACATCTGTGCCAGTCTTCCTCTATTTTTTATGTGGGTTGCTGCCACAGCATGGCTGCTGATGAGTGGTGTAGGTCTGCACCCTGAACCCGGGCTGCCGAAGCAGAGCGTGCTAGACTTAACCACTAGGCCGTGGGGCCAGGCCTAAGTTCTAAGAACTTTTAAATTAGAATTCTATCTATGGAGACTGGGGGTGCAATAGGAATTGTATTTAAATTCAGTCTTTTTTTATAATAAATGTGGAATGAAGGACTCAAATAAATGGTTACGTTGTAACATCAAAATAGTGAAGCAGAGAGACCAAAATATTACTTTTATTACTGGTAGATATAATATTGGGGAAAGTGGTTTTTACTTGCAGACAAGGTGGGTTCCTAGACTGAACCCCAAAACCTGAGAGGTTTATCTAGCCAGTCATAGGCAGTGCTGGTCCACCATAGGCCTTGCATGTGGGGACCTGTCCCTTTGGCACACCCACAGAGGCAGATGGAATGTCTGCTTTGTGTAGACAGGGTCACTGTCAAGGGAAAGGGCAGAGAAAGGACTGGGCTATACATGCCCAGTTCATTGTCCCAAACTCAGCAGTAAGACAAGCCCCTCCTCCTACTCTGGAGAGTTGGAGGATCATACCAATGAGGCTCCCTCCATATGTGAGCAAGGGCGGAAGCATTCTCCCTGGAAAGTTTCTTCTGGTAACCTCCAATAAAAGCCAAGAATATCATACTCCAGAGCAGTCTGGAGGTGGTCTGACTTGATCCAAGGAGAGAATTTAGAGTCCTTCCAGGAATAAATAAATAACACGTCCCAGTAGTCTTCCCTTTCCATGTGTTTAGTGAATGACTTCTCTAAGTCAGCCATAGACATGCTGGGAACACAATGGTGAGCAAATAAACTGACACTGAACACACAAGTATATCATTGCAAATGGTGATTAATGCCACAGAGGAAAGGTGCAGGCAACATGGAGAGTGTTCAGTGGGAAACTGCTCCAGTGTGAAATTCTACAAATTCTTTCCTGAGGATATACACTTTGAGGTGAACTTTAAAGGATGCTCAAGAGATAGGGGAACAGCATCCAGGGAGAGAGAATATCATGTGCAAAGGCTCAGAGGTAAGACGAGTGTGATATGTTGGGAAAGTTACAGAAGGCAAAAAGCAGGAGAAAGGGGAGAACAAAGATACTGGAGAGGTAGGTAGGGCCGATAGTGTGAATTTTTCCAGGTATATGGCATCCCAACAGCAATGGTTTAAGCAGAAAGGGTAACATGATCAACCGTGGATGGGTGCTGACCAGCAGAACAGCTCCAGCTTTTTCTACTGGGACCAGGATTCCATGTTGCTGTTTGATGATAGACCACTCTGCTTTCGGCACCAAATGCCCCAGTGACCTAGCATTCTCCTAGTGGGTTGAGTTGCTTAGGTTGTGTTTTCCTTCCCGGGTACACTACCTACCATCTCATATAATGGTTGCTACAATATTTCAGAGGACACAACTTTATATAATTCTCAGAACTTGTACAAATATTCAGTTGGATCCCTATGCATTCAGCTTTTGAGTTTCAGAGAAGGTTTGGACTTGGATCTTTTTTCAAAAGATATCAGTATTTTATTTTATTTTTAGCACATCTTTGAAAAAATAAAATATGGCTTACAAAAATGTATAAATTGTAGAATGAAAACATAAAGTATAAGGATGTGACAAAGATTCTCCAAGGATGGGAGAGCAAGCGTTTGCCGTGGAGCTAAGATTGCAGCCAGTAGCGGCTTCAGCTTTTGTAGGGTGGGGGGTGGCAGGGTCTCAGATAGTCCTTAGGAAAGTCTGAGCGTCATGGCCTTCTGCTGTGCCTGACTGAGTGCTTTCACTGCAAAATATACTTCTGGCAATTGAAAGTGCTGAGGTGATAGCATTTGGAGAATATATGAAAAAGATAATAATTTTAACTCTGTCATAATTAACATTATGCCATTATTTCAGGCAGTAATTGAGTCACTTTAATGATCACTCCAGGTTCATTATCATAAAGTATTTCTTAAGCACATGGAAAGATATTTTTCTTTCTTTAGTAGATGGTAATGCATGCAATTGATCTAAAAGAGTTTTAAATTATTAAGGTAAAAATAATAAGGAATCAAAGCTCAATGTTTTACACTACTTGGAAGTATCTTATCTATCCAGAGTTTAACCCAGTTTACCTTGATTCCTGGGGTAGAATTAAAATACAGGTTTTGCAAGAGTTTTCATATTCAACTCATATAGGCCATAGACAATAGAATTCCCCAGAAAAAATGACTAACTAAAGGTGAATGAGAGACACAAGTGATCTCAGCTTTAAGGCAGATTTATCTGTGAAATTATAAGATATAAAAAGTAGCTCTTCCTGAAAGCCTCTTACTCCTTGAGTAAGAGTCTCATTAAGTTCTTAGAAGTATCAAAGAAACTACCTGATTTTTTTTTTTATAATTTTATTTATTTATTCCTTCCCCCAAAGCCCCAGTAGACAGTTGTATGTCATAGTTGCACATCCTTCTAGTTGCTGTATGTGGGACGCGGCCTCAGCATGGCCAGAGAAGAGGTGCGTCGGTGCACGCCCGGGATCTGAACCCGGGCTGCCAGTAGCGGAGTGCGTGCACTTAACTGCTAAGCCACGGGGCCGGCCCTGATTTTTTTAAAAAGAAGACAAACAGCCAACAACTATTTGTACTCTGTATCTATCATTCAGCACGCTTCCCTTCCAAGCTTCACCTTACCTTCAAGTGTAATGAGAATGCCTTCTACAGCTTCACCTGTCGCTGATAACCGAGCTAAATAGGATCAGACTGAGAACCAAGAATATCCCTGTAAAGAAACTATTCAGCAAGGGAACATCAATCAGCATCCTTTGTACCCTTTGTTCTCCGCCAGCTACAAACGCACCAAATTATTTTAGTTTTCAGTCCCTCGGGCTCTATCTTGTCTACAGAACAACATGAAATACATTGTCACGGGCCTTGGGGAAGGTCAAGTTCCCTTCACCCCCTCCCTGACTGCCTGCCTAATAAGCTTGACCAAAGCGGAAATTAAAGTGTTTGGACTTGACCCATCCTTAGTGCACTCTGATTTCTCTTCATTTTCCAAAATTCACCATCTCCTCTAAGAATTCACCTAGAATCCTGACTTGACTGTCTAAGGTAAAGACGACCTTAAATCTGGGTTCTACTTATTTGTATGTGGGATTAGAAAAGTGCAGTTTGTTAACTGTTGGTTTTCACTGGCTTTCTATTTGACCTTTGACAGTTCGAACCACGGTGATTTCAGACTCTCTGTGAATCGACCCAAAGAAATAACATTAGATCAAATCTATATATCTAATATAGGATCAATCAAAGGTTATCATTCAAAGACTTTATGGTTTTCCCAACTTGGTTATGACAAAGGCATGAATACACACACACACACACACACACACACACACACAGCCTTGGGTAAGGTATAATATATTTTTTCGTATGTATTTTCATATTATGTCTCCTTCCTCATTCTTCAGTAAGACTTGTTCCCTTTTTCCTTGCCTCTATCTCTCCAGGGGCTTTTGATTACTCAAGTTTCCACATCTGTTTCAAACTTTCATTGAAATCATTGTGTTGACCTGACCGAGTTCTCTGCTCGTGCATAATTATTCAACACGGATGTCTCAATCAAGACTTCAGTTTCTTCTCTGCTATTTTTTATGCGCCACAAGTGTAAGCCAGATCGTCCTTCATTTTCTTTTCTAAGGATCAAAGAAGAGTATCAGCTGGTTTTTGTTCCTATTGCAAAAGGACTTTACTATCACTTTGTTGTCAGAATCTATTCTGAAAATAAATGTGGGATCTTTTTTTGGTTTGGTTTGGGTTCTGAGTGATGGCACTTCTGGTAGATTCTTGTAAATATTGTCTATTATTATGCGAAGTTCCATGGACTGGCTGAGATGGACAATTCCGGGTTTCTTTGTTTTTCTGGTTTTTGCAGCATAAATACCAAATGTAGTAACACTGAAAAACAGACCCATAAGAGACAAAAACAGTCTGCTAAGGGTTAATGTGTCTCTGGCTCTTGACGGTGCAAGAGAAGCAGCTTAGTGTAAGAAGCAGAAAATACCAAAGACACCCCATCTGTGTAGATTTGGAAAATGTCATCGCACATCCCTGACCTTCTGCTGTTAAGGTGGCTGGCTTATCCTTTAGCTAAAGTAGCTTTCTCATCCTAAAGCACTTGCTTGTTTTATCTTGGTGGAATTGATGGGGCTCCTCGAGTCCAGTCCCAGGATAAACTTCTGAGGTTGCAGTGCCAGTTTGGAGAGCAGAACAGCAGCAAATTCCAAGGGAAGCCCTGGGGTTATCACAAACCCGCATTATGTCATGTTGCCAACTTCAACAGAGCTTGACCTCAGGCTGAACTCCGCTTTGCCAGGCTGCAGGGAACTAAGCCGAGCAGCTATAACAAGCATAGGCCTTCCCAGCCAAGCAGGAGCCACCTAAACAAACCTATAGCCTGTTCCCAAGAGAACATTCTGATTGTTTATAAATAGGGTAATGGTGCAGTCTCCAGACTTCCAGCATTGAGCGGGTCAAGTTGTGTTGTTATACATGCAGAGCATCCCAGGTGCCCCCAAACTCCAGGCCTGTACTCACCAAGTGTGGCTTATTCTCTACTTGGGCCTCCTAGAACCCTGACACCCAGGCAGAGAGGGGAGTGACCCCAATTTATGAGTGGGTAGTGGGAGTCTAACTCTTGTGTTAAATTAATTAAACAAGGAGGCCATTAGACTGCGGTGTGTCTTAGTGCCCGGCGGCCTGCTTTCTCTGGAAAAGTCTCTCCTCCAGCTCCAGTTGGTGGAGTGTTCCTAACCACTTCCGGTTTGGTGCTGCCCAATTCCAATTGATTTTTGCCCAAACAAACTCTTAAAGAATTTTAATATGCCTCAGTTTAACACTTCCTTTTCCCTTGTGGGGGAAAAAGTGCCTGGGTTTAGGCTCCAGATCCGATATCCTAGAATGATAGCTACACTTACTCTGTGCCATGGGCTGTCCTGAGCGGGATGCACCCAAGGACATATTAACACATGTTAACTCATTAATCCTCAGGACAACCCTCTAGGGCTGCCTCTCAAGGGCATGCCATGATAAGTTCCATTCCCAGTCAGGAAAATTCAGGCGCAGAATGGATGAAGCACTTTCCCAGCTAGCAAGCAATGGAGGCAGGGAGTGCTCCTGAGTTGTTTGAACATGGGGTCTGTGGCTTTGCATTCATTCTGTACAAGCATAGGTCACAGAGCAGAAGGGAACTGGACTCAGGATCCAGGCCAGGTGGGCTGGAAAAGTCTAGGCATGTCCAAGTCTTTAAGTCCACAGGAATAGGAGGAAAATAACAAAAGAGACTACAGCAAGGATTCCTAGTAGAATTCAGACCAGACTAAGAAGGTTTAGAAGGTAGACTTTCCCCTTCCTTGGCCATTCCACCCCCAAACCCAGCCTGCAGGCAGAATTAAATTATAAAGGCATTCCCACTCAGAGGCTTGGCCCTGATTATGCTAAATTCCTGGTGGCCATCAATCCCAACTTATCTAACCAAAGAAACCAGCCCTTTCCACATAAAGAATGCCCTCATTCTTTTCTAGAATTTACCTGTCTGGGTTGTAAAGTGTGGCCCCCCCGACCCTCAGCACCACCCCCACCCACCCTGCTCTCTCCCTGCAGTATGCTAGGCTGCCCCTGCCTGGGAACTCAAGCAGCTGGGATGTTCCATTTGTTCAGGATATTCAATTCTCACATCTTCTGTACAAAGAAAACTCATGTTCCAAAGGTGACTGTGATCCCCTGCAAGGTCCACTCAGTCCCCAATGCCCATCCAAAATTCAATTTTCAATGTAATTTTTGTTTGTAAGGACAAAATTATTTTATTGGGTCTTATTATATTGTGGGTCTTTAAAAATTAGCATCATATATGATACACCAAATACCGTAGCCAGATCATTTTCTTACCCATTCCCCACTAAAAGCTTACCCTTTTAGTAGAAATAGCCCATTTGGGTAGCCAAGGATGAAGGATGCTGCTCATCGGATGCCAGGAGAACGATTGTAAATATCACCTGGGTCAGCCAGGTACCTCAAGCGTGAAGGGGCATGCAAGTGACCTGGGGATCTTGTTCAAACACAGATTCTGATTCAGTGGCCCTGGGCGGGGCCTGAGATTCTGCATTTCCATCCAGGTCCTGGGTGATGGTTCTGCTCGGACACTACACCTTGAGGAGCAAGACCTTAAAAGGTTCATTTATCTTGAGACTCTAGGCTCTGATTGATGTTGCACAAATTGATGCAACCCAGAACCTTCTGGAGGATGTGCTTCTTTTTAGTGACGCCCCTGGAAAGAAAATGAACTCATTCTAGGTTCCTTGGGCTGGAGGGTCTTTTTAGATCTTGATGGTTTTAAATTTCTTGTCTGAGGGCTGTCCCATTACTCAGAAAATGTTTCGAGTTGAATGTTTTTTCTGTCTTAATATAAGCATCTCTACCTCAAAGGAATGCCCTGTCTCTGAATTTAAGCGAAACAAGACGTTTTCAGGCCTTTGTGGTTTGGTTATTTCATGTCTCTGCATGTGGGTTACAGGATCATGCTGAATTGGGCTGAAACAAATGTCCACTCTATTAAAATTGGAACGATGACCGAACAAGAACTTTAAGCTTTTTGAGGACAGCCACCTCATCTAACCCCGAATGGGCCCACAATGTAAGATGACATACAGCAGGGAGGCAAGAGTCAAGACTTTGTGGAAACAGAGATCCCCATTCAAATTCTAGTTCTGGAAACCACAGAGTCATCACAGTGGGCAAATTACCTAAAGTTATCTTCCTTAACCATAAAACAAGTGAAAGCGTCATGAGCAAAAGAGCACAGTGAGAGATAGGAAGACATCGAAGACTGCACACCTCACAGTATTGCCTGGGACAAGCCCTTGATGGGCCCCAGCAGGATATCCTAGCACCAAAGGCTGTCAACCTCTCATGAGGAGAATCTGACTTTTGATGTCCTACAGAAAGCTCCTTCATAGTAAGAAAGCAGAGACTCAGCTGTGGGGTCAGTTGATGGAATTCCATTTAGATTTTCTCTGTGGGGCATCTCCACCCCTTTGGCAGGTGACAGGAGGACATGAGATGGCAGATAACTCGATATAGGCTGTATTCTGCAATATCCACCACTTGGTGGTGGTTTATTGCACTGTACAAAAAAAAAAAAAAGTTTAGAAGATACCTTTTAAATTTTGTTTTTTGGGAAAACAAAACTAAAAACAAGTTTCTTTGTTTAAGTTTCTTGGCTGAGTCCATTCCCTTTCCTTAGAAAATGTTTCCTGCTTGACTTTTTTTTCTATCTCTACATAAGCGTCTCTACCTCAAAGGAATGGGTTAAGTGACAGGCTGAGCTGCATTCATCCACCCCTCCTGTTTGGAGTCCTGTGAAAATGCACATTCTGGTCCGGTAGATCTGGAGCAGGGCCTGAAATTCTCAATTTCCATCCAAGTCCCCGATGATGCAGATGCTGCTGGTCCCTAGGCCACATACTTTGAGGAGCCGGGCACCAGCAATGGCTCTTGCCAGACTCAATTGCAAACATTTTAAGTCATTGCAAAGGACCTCCTCCATGCACAACCCTCAACTACGTGTGCTTCCTCCTAGCTAGGAACTCGCTGCTGAGTGCCTGACTTTAATCCCTACTTCCTGTGCCTCCCAAACCTCTGTCCTCCCTGCCTGCCTATTCAGCATGTTGGCTGAGTCTCTCTTGACTGATTTATGGTCTACAGCCCACTCCTCCAGCTTGGCATCTTCAGTGTCTCACTGAAGACTCTCCAATTGGGCCTTCAGCCTCCTGCCAGTGCCATGGGCCAGCCTATCTTGAGTGTCTGAAGGCAGGTTCATCAGGACTCACCAAGGTCACCCAGCAAGAAGAAACAGAAATGGGCTATCCTCAACAAGCCTCCTGAAACCAGCTGCATGTTTTGAACTCTGGAGGAAGAAACCTGAATTGCAGAAGCCTGAGGATCATAGAATTTTAAAATTGAAAAGAATCTTAGAGGTAGTCTTATTCAAAATCATCATTATGTAGGAAATCGAGGTCAATAAGAATAATGAACACTTACTGAACACCTGCTGTATGCTCTTCAATGTTCACAACAACCCCATGAGATAGGTATAATTATTATGCCCGTTTTACAGGTAATAAAACTGAGATTTGGAGCAGTTAAGTAACTTGTTCAAGATCACTCGGCTTATAAGTGATGCTAACCCAGGTTTGTTTGATTCCACACTTGTGCTCCTAACTACGCTTGAGCAAGGCTTTCAACCAGGAGAAGCTGAGCCATTGTCTCTGCAGATATATGAAAATATCTGGGACTAGGATCCCTGTCATCTGACTCATAGTTCTTTCCCTGTGGCTATATGATGGCCTCATCTTAAAGCAAGGTTAATGTCACATGTTTCTGGTCCTGAGTCTTGAATTTGAGTACAATTACAATAATGAAAAAGATTTGTTATCTCACGAAGACTTTATAAGTGAATATACAATAGTATAGAAAGAATATGTAAATCACGTGACAACACAGATAAAAGGCTTCATTCTGCCAATTTGAAAGAGCACATCAGATTTCCTATTGTGCCCGAAATTTTTACATGTGGTCCCCAGTACTGAATACACAATACCTCAATGACACAGCATTTTTGATAGCTATTCCCACACAAAGGTTGTGTCTACCCAACTTCAAAAGAATTTATTGAAAAATTGTTTTAAGGCAATGAATAATTTTTTGATGTTGTAGATGACAAAGACCCACCTGAAATTGACTAATCTTCAAAATAAATTGGACTGGCTTTTTGTATTGTCAACACTACCGTAATGTCAAGTTCTTCCTCAGGAACTAAAATCCTAGAGTTGTGGGCTAGCTGTTGATTTGGCCAGGTTAGTAAGGGGATTGGAGTTTAATGGGCTGGAGGTACGAGCAGTTAGGAAAAAAGAATTACTAAGAGATTATCTGAACTTGTCAGAGAACCAAGAACAAGAATTGTTGACCAACAAGCTACAACGACACAGAGTACCCCAAACCTACTGGAGGATCTTGACAATTACTTTAGGAGGGCTTAGGGCCTGCAGGGCTGGAGGCGTGGGGAATGGGGATCTCAAAAGACTCTCTATAACTTTCAAAAGCTCTCCATCTTTTTCCTTCTCGGAATTAACGTCTCTGCAGGGTGATGGGGTCTAATTAAATTTGTCACTCCCTTAACAATAGTCTTGTTTTAATTCTACTATTATCTGCCCCCAGACATGGCTGGCTTAATGTTTCATTTCACAGGGCCCAAGCCTGGCCTATGTATCCCTGCAGCTTCTGCCAGCACCTAGCCACAGTGATAGGATGTATTTATCTGTCCCTCAGTGAGAATTCAAGCTATGGGGTTTACATTCCAATACATCTAAAGAGTCCAAAAATCTTAGAAAGTTAGAATGGGGCAAGGCCTCTGAAGATGTCTAATCCAGAAATTTTCTAGCTGTTCTATAGTGGTGTTTCTGAGGAAGTAAAAACCTTTATTCAAAACAAACCCTACTCAGCCACAATCTACCAGAGAGGTCAGGCAGGAGATGCTCAGGGTGAAATAGAGGTAGATAGAGTCTCATCAGGTCTTTCTTGATTCCTGCATCCCTGAGGTTCTTCCTCAAAACTCTCCAGAACACTGTTTGAAAACCTCTAATAATGTGAACTTCAAACCCAGAAAATGTCTTATCAACACCCAGGGGCTCGCGGTGTCGGAGTCTGAATTTTACCTGTGTTTCCTGTCACCTAGTCCAGAATTTATAACTGTTTAACTTCTAGCTCTCTTGAAGAAACACCTCTTTTTTGCCCAAGACCAGGGCTGGCCATTTTAGCTACTTTGCAACTTCTTACTCAGCACAGTGCTCAAGGGTGCTATTGAAACACCCTGAGGCCTATGGGCAGAGTGGATCTGAGGAACCAGCTTTGGTCCCTTATGTCCAAACCACTGGCTTGAGAACTAGCTGTTACACGCTGGTGCCCCAGGTGTGATTATTCATTTGGATGATAAAATGAGACTTTTCTAGGTCTGTTATGTGATGGCTACATACGAGCTATATTGGAATGTATGGAAATTCAGGGACTTTACTGTCTGTGCTTGAACACGTGGGTCACCTGCAGTGCTGTTTGCAGCTGTGAGTGTGGAGTTTAGGCAGATGTTGGACAATGCTGGCCCACGTAGTTGGCCTTTACTAACACTATGAGGAGGAATTGATGGTACTTAACGGCAAATGCTAATAGCAGTGGCTGAAACACCACAACGAACATTCTGGATGCCAGCAGGAGTGGCCGCCAGCAGGAGTGGCCAGACAGTGGAGGAGGAACATGACACACCAGGCCCTGGGATACAGAAAGCCATTGTGCTGGAAGTCCCAGAGTGTTTCTTCACAAGGACCCCACACAGAAGGCGTGTTTCAACACTTTGAACACATTTATAGTGCATTCTAGTTCATGAAAATAACTCAATCAAGACTTTAAAGCATGACAACAAATGCTCCGAAGTCTCTATGGCTTAATAAAAGATGGCGCTATAGAGCTCTACATGTGAAAACATTGTCTGCTCAAAGCCACTTCTGTTTGGAGCCTGTATGTCCTCCCCTCCCTCGTCTGACACAAGGTAGCCCAGCAGATGGGTGGATTCTTACTTTAATGCACCAGATTCATCCTCATTGTGTCTAAGGGAGCTGATATCCCCTATCCAATGTGACACATGAGGATGTGGCCAAGAGAGCAGGCTGAGTCCAGTGAGCCCTGGGCAGCGTGGACTCCATCATAGAAAGCTAAAAGTGGGCCTTCCACACTGGACTCAGCAGACCTTGTACAAGATTGCATAAGGTTCCCAGGAGGGAGGCCAAGGCTGTGCTAATAGAAAATGAGGTAGAGAAACAGAGGCCACAGACGTTGGCTTGTATGGTTCTTAAATCGGCAGTAAATAATAACACTATCTACACTGCCAGACCCCAAAAGGGGCCAGCCAGCAAAGGTTCCAAGTCTCCAAAACGTCCCGGTGGCCTCTCCTTCCAAACTTGAGGAAGCTTTTACACTGAGAGGACTCAGTTCTCCCTTTTTGAAGGCAACACATATTCAGTTTCTTCTTAGGAAGAGGCAGAAAATAGAGCATTCTCTAAGGGCACTTTGAGAAAATTGAACATAGAACCTTTTATCAGTGAATGCATAGACGCCTTTAGCCCACAACCCTCACATTCATCAGAAGCACTTCAGGGAGAGAAAATTAATGATAATCCTAAGTACATAATGACTTGCTGGAGACCAGGAGGCTCCGCTCTGATGGCTTGACTGGAGGCTTGCCCCACAGTAATGAAAGATGTCGCCTGTGCGCTTGACCCTGCTCTTGGTTCATGCTTCAGAGTAAAGGGCTGCAAAGTCGGTATAGACGACTTAATCTCCTTCCTGGTAACCGAAAGTGACTCAGATTGGGATCATTGGTAATAGTGTTGTACTTGGTCATTTAACAAATGAAAGAAAAATCTCCTTGCTTTCAATATTTCTTTCCAGTTTAAACATAAACTCGCACAGAGCCCTAGGACAGTATTATGCCTATCACAAAATAACAGGTTATTGTGCAAAAAGGACTCGAACATGGGTGCAGCCTTCCCGTTAGAGCACATTAGTTCAATAGCGTGCCTGCAAAATAACAGGTTATTGTGCAAAAAGAACTCGAACATGGGTGCAGCCTTCCCGTTAGAGCACATTAGTTCAATAGCGTGCCTGCAGACAGAAACCCAGCCCACTGTGTAAGTGAAATTAATGCTCTGCATTTTCCAGAACACGAATTTTGCTGCTATTAGCCAGCGAGACAGTTTGAAATTGTTTTGGTATGTACTGACTTTTTCCTCAATGATGATATTGGGAGTGATTGTGTTTTAATTCTCTTCTGTTTACCTGGAGCCTAGCTGATTGGTTGTTGCATGTTAGACTCTAAGTAAAATTTTTGGAAAAACAATTCCACTAAGGTGTACATGACTGATGTCAGAGTTCATTCTTGAAATCACAGAGGGAGGGAGAAGAAGCCTGGGCTCACTGGGTGCCTGAAATGGAGGCAAGAGCTTTGTGGCATCCTTGGAAATTGTCTCTCCTTTAAAGGCGAGACTGAAGACAGGTAGAGGGCGTCACAGTTCTGTTGAAGTGGCCCTCCTAGCAGTATTCTGCTACAAAGAAAGGCCCTTGGGAATAACAAAGCCACATCCTGGGCCGCCTGAAGCGAACTTCTGTTGCTTGAGCCAGTTGACTCATCCCAACCGCCATTCCTGGTTCTGCTGGGGAATTGGGCGAGGCCATTTAATGTTTATCTCTAATGACTTTTGTCTGTTTTCTTGTCATTAGAGTGTACACGGGTTTATAATGGGCCTGAGTTTTCTGTGCTGAGGTCAAAAGCAAGCCAGTTGGGAGATGGAGAAGAGAGGGAGAGGGGAGAAGCGGGCGGAGGACAGGGTGGTTCTGGCTCTCTGAGGCTCTGTGGCATATCTTGGGGTGGTGTAGTCTGATCCCCTTTACCACCCAAAGCTTGTCAAGCCCTCTGATGGGGACCAAGGGTCAACTAGCTAGCTCAAGAACATAACTGGAGCATGTGGGCACACGAGTGAGGACTGGAGTAGGCCCCTAGAGTGCAAAAGCCACGCTGTTTAAAAGGTGGCCATGAGCATGCCACAGCACCTGCATTTTTTAGAAAAAGAATGCTATCGTAAAATTTATTATAAAATAAAAACATCTTAAGTGTAGAGTTCTATAGTTTTGACAGTTGTATTTACCCATGTAAACAACACTGCAAACAAGATTTAGAACATTTTCACCACCCCAGAAGCTTCCACTTGCCCTTCCCAGTCCCCATCCCTCATCTCAGAGATCACTGTTCTGACTTCTGTTCCTGACTTCCCTTGTCTACCCAGGTCGTGACTCTAATGGCAGAGCTTCCGCATTCCGTCACAGAACTGGACCTCCACTTTTCCCCCTCTCCGCCAGGCCTGAATTTGCCTGGAGACACCTGGTGTGGGGCAGGGCTGCAGGAAAGTGGACAGCTGAGATAATAAAGTGGGAGGAGAGGAAACTAGAAGAGGATGATAAAGTGCCACTGATGTGCCCTGGGTAGGTGCTGAGCTGGGTTCTGATTGAGCAGGATGGGAGAGAGATCCTGCTTGAATAAGGAGGAAAGTGTGGAGAGAAGAGAGGATGGATAAGAAAATCTGTCCCTGGGGTGGGAGGCAACATGGTCTCAGAGACAGCACAGGCTCTGGGGTTAGGCACCAGCTCTATGATCTTGAGATGCTCCTAGCTTCCTCATTATTAACTGAGGTTAATAATTTGGAAGCTATTCATCAAGCATGTAATAAGGTTTAAATGAGATAATGTATGTCAAAGACCTAGTGCAGTGCCTGACATATGGTGGGTTCTTAATAGATGGTGGTAGCTTTATTCCTGCTGCCAGGTTATCCCAATTCTTAGTAAATCATTTTCTTTTAAATTGTTTTGAGAAAGAACTCAAAATAGTTAAGAGGATACAGATCTTGTAAGATCAGAGAAGAGGCTCTCTTGTTTTGCAATGATACATCAGAGACACCAGCGCTCTCTTATCATGGAACAAATTACGTAGCCGTCACAGGATGTGCTAAGTTGTGTCTTATAAATGAGTGAAATCACATGTTTCCTATTAGTACTTACTGCCACTATGAGGAAACAACTGACTTAATTTTGTGTAACTACATTAACCACGGTACATTTCCACTTGGCCAATAAAATGACAAATTATTTAGAATTTATAGGTCCTATTTTTAAATACATAAAAAAGTCACTATTAAAGAGTGTTTGTCTATTACCATGAGCTCGGCTTCCTCTAAACTTCTATTGCCGCAACAGACCACCAAGTGAAAAAACAAAACAAAAGAAAAACTAATGGATATGTGTTCAAAAACAAGACAAACAAACAAAAGAACCCAAATCCTGATTAAGCAGCTTCAGTAATCAAATAAGACCAGGGATACTGGATGCCTGTGGGTCGATCCATTCTGAAAAAAAGGTGGCACAGTCCAGGTTCCAACACAGAGTATGAGCCAGGCCAGACTAACTGGTTGGACACATGGAAAATTTTCTGGATATTGGTTTGGTTTAATGTTCAAAATCCGAAGAGAAAAAAATGAGCCACTGTGCAGTGGGAATTGCTGGGTCCACTGCACAGAGACACAAAAAAACACCCACACAAAACCAACGTGGTGGGAGAAGTAAGAAGCATCAGCCAGGGAACTGGACAGGATGGTCCCTAAGTTTCCTTCCAAATCTAGAAATCCCCAGTTCTTTGTCCCAGCCCTCCCAACCCTCAGGGTAGTCAGGCAAACTCAATGAGAGATGGAATTTCATCTATGACAGGAAAACTAAACTTCTGTGAGAAAGAGGCACTTTCCATTTTCTAGAAAGTGAGGTGTTAAGAGAAAGGTTTAGAGTACCTCTGTTTCTCATTATGGTATAGAAAGTAAAAAGAGGCTGTCATTCTTGCCCTAACAGCCAAAACAAGATGGATCAATGGAAAGAGGAGAAATCTACTACAGAGGGTAGGGAGACACCCACCAAATTGATAAGAAAATTGTAATGACTGTGTGTGAGATAATGTGAAAAATTAGAATGCCAAGGAGCCCCAGCCACAGAATAAATCTGTACCCACCTGTCAACTTTTTAATACAGGTCTTTACCAAGTTCATAGGCAATATTTTGAAGGCCAGGACCAAAGAGCTGAAAGAGATCCCCCATGAGGGATCTGACCCATGTACAAGGTGATTGCCCTCTAAAGGTTGAGGGCAGGGCAGGGGAGCTGAGAGAAGACCATCGGAGGCACTGTGGGCTCTCAATGACCAAATGGAGGAGGGCCAGGCACTCCAGGCTTTCAGGTATTAGAGGGACAGAAATTTGAGGGTAGATCTGGAGAGCTCACCAGTGATCCTGTCAGCCAGGCTGTAAGGCAAACAGAGATCTCCTGTGGTTTGAAAAACTGGCATCTTTGGGCAAAGCATAAAGAAATCTCTGGACTCTCTCAGGTGCTAAGATTCTAAGATGTGCTGAAGGGAAATACTAACCTCTTTCAAAACCTTTGAAGCCAGTGAGGAACTGAATCAAACCAAAACTGAAATGAAGCTTGGACCCAGGCTGACAACATATCAGATGGACTCAGCCCTCTAATTTTGAAGTCTCACAGAAGAAGGGACATGACATTTCCTAGAAATATTATTTAGTCCTTTTGCTATTGCTCTTTTATATAAAATGTCCATCATATAATACAAATTATGAGACATTTTGACTTCTCTGAGGCTGGGGGGAAAAATCACCTGAAAATATTAGAGGGAACAGTAGCTGGTGGCACACACAGGGGTGAAAATGATGCTTGCTCCCACAACCCAGAGAAGAAACTCTTATAAATTACTTAGAAGAGTCTTGTCTCAATAGTGGGAAATAATCAGTCCTAGATTAAAAACTGCTCTGATCCTGCATAAAAAATATCTTAGAGGTAAGACCTGGAAAGTTCAAACTGATTTCAAGCAGCAAAATTGCACCTCAGAATAAAGATCAGGAATATTTATAGGAATACAAAAAGGTCCAGAATCCAACAAGGTAAAATTCATAATTTATGCAATAAAAAATTACCAAGCATGTAAAAAAGCAAGAAAAAAATGACACGTAATAAAAAGATAGATCAGTCCATCAAAACTGACCCAGAACAGATATAGTTCTTAAAATTATAGAAAAGGACATTAAAACGGTTATTATACCTGTATTCCATAACTCAAAAAATAAAATAGAGACATGGAAGATATAAAAAAGACCTGAGTCAAACTTTTAGAAATGAAAACTGCAATGTCTGGCATGAGAGTACCCTGCGTGGTTTTAATGACAGATTAGACATGTCAGAAGAAAAGATTAGTAGGCTTGAGGACATGCCAATAGAAAGAAACCATTCAAAATGAAATACAAAGAGATAAAAGAGTACAGAAGTGAAGAGTGCATCAGTGAATGGTAGAAAACTGTGAATTGACTAAGATACATGTAACTGTAGTCCCTGAAGAGGAAGAGAGAGTGAGGGACACAAATAAATAGTTGGAAAAAAATAGCAAAAAAAAAAAAACCTCCAAATTGGAGGAAAACTATAAACTCACATATCCAAGAACCTCAACAAACTCCAAGCACAAAAAACTTAAAGAAAAGTACAAGTCATATCATAATCAAATTGCATAAATCCATGATAAAGAGAAAACATGAAAAGTAGCCAGAAAAAAAAGACAAGTTATATATGGAGAACAAAGGTAGAGATGACAGCAGATTTCTTATTGGAAAGAATGCAGGTGGGAAGGAAGTGGAGCAACATCTTTAGTTTATAGAAAGGAAAAACAAAATAAAACAAGGAGGGTATTGTTGGAACCTCCAATCCATAGCCAGTCAGTCAGAAGCACAAGTGACAACCTGGACTTGTGACTAGCATCTGAAGTGGGATGGGGACAGTCTTGTGGAGCTGAGTCCTTAACCTGTGGGATCTGATGCTATCTCTAGGCAGATAGTGTCGGAATTGAGTTGAATTGTAGGACACCCAGCCAGTGTCAGAGAATTGCTTGTTGGTGTGGGGAAAACCCACCCCCTCCACATTGTAATTGGGTGCAGAATCATTTTACACTTGCTTGCAGCTGAGTTAGCTTTATCGACCTGCTTCTTACCGTAGAATTTGGGGTTACAACAGTCTCCTTTCATTTTGTCTTTCTGTATTTTCAGTCCAAGCTGACAGTGTTGTTTCTGAAACAATTTTTTCAAGAACTTTGTGTGCCTTCCATGGATTTTCCCTTGGTTCACTCCATCAGACAAAAGCTGTACCCACAGATCTTTCTGAAAAAGGCCTTTTCTACCAGGTGCTTCTGCTGAGATGGTGGAAAGATAGTGGCCTTCAATTTCCTAGAGGATCTGTGGTTTGAGAAGATCTGTGAGGCACACTCTTAATATCTTGAAAAGACTCTGTGTGGCTGGATACTCTGACCTTTTGATCTTTCCAGTGTGTAGTCGCACCCTCAGCTTTTTCTCTAGAGTGCACTTTTCTGAGAGTGTTTGGAAGCTGTCTCTGAAGATTAGCACATTTTCTCCTTTGAAGAGGCTGAGAATTTTCAAAATCATCAAGTCTTGGTTCCACTCAGTTCAATGGTTTTTTCCTCGATTTATCTCTGTCTTCACACATTTTATTCTAAGCAGTAAGAAGAAACCAAGGGGCACCTTCATCACTTTGCTTGGAAATATCCCTGGATAACTAAATTGATGACTTGTAAGTTCTTCTTTCCATGTAATTGCAGAAGACAATTGTACCAAGCTTTCTGTCACTGTCTAACAAGGATCCTCCTCCATCCAGTTTCCAATAACATGTTCTTCACTTCCTTTTGAGTCCTCACTGGCAGCATCCTTAATGTCCAGATAGAAATAGAAATTAATAGTCTGTCCAAGACAGTTTAGGCTTTCCCATCATGCTGTTCAAAATTCTTCTGGTCTCTGCCCACTGCCCAGTTCCAGAGCCACTTCTACATTTTTAGATATTTGTTATATCAGCACTCCATTTCCACTACCAAAATCTATATCAGTTATCTTATGCAACATAACAACATTACCATAAACTTAGCAGTTTTAAACACAACACACATTTATTATCTTTCAATTCCTGTGTCAGAAGTCTGGGCATGGTTTAGCTGGCTTTTCTGAAATCAAGGTGTTGCCCACGGCTAGGTTCTCATCTAGGGAGGGATATGCTTCCAAACTCATGCATTTGTTGACAGATTTCAGTTCTTTATGATTGTAAGACTGAAGAATTCTGTTTCTTGATGGCTGTTGGCCAGAAGCTGTCCTCAGCTCTATGAAGCAAGCTGCAGTTCTTTGCCATGTAGGGAAGCTTCATGGCCATTTGCTTCCTCAAAGCTGGCAAGGGAGTGAAAGACTCCAGGAAGATGGGTGCTACAATTTTATGTAGTGTAATCACATAATCACATATACATAATCATATACGTCCCATCACCTTTGCTGCATTTTATCGGTTAGAAGCAAGTCACAAATGCCTATAATCAAGGGGAGGAGAAGACAAAATAGTGTGAATACCAGGAGTCGGGGATCCTGGAGGCCACTTTAAGATCTGTCTGCCACAATGACCAAGTAGGCTTTTTCCCAAGAATTCAAGGTTGGTTTGATATGCAATGATTAATCAATGTGATCCTCCATATTAACAAACTATAAAAGAAAAACCATTGGATCATATCCACAAATATAGAAGAAATATTTTACAAAATCTAAAACCCATTCCTAATAAAAATTCTTAGCAATCTGGGAATAGATATGAACTTTCTCAATCTGATAAAGGGCATCTACAAAAAAACCTCCAGCTAACATTATGCTTAGTGGTGAAAGATAGAATGCTTTTCTCATAAAATAAGGAGAAGGAATGAAAGAGAGAGAGAGAAGCAAAAAGGGAGAAACAATGTCTCTGAGATCTGGGGGACAATATGAAACAATCTTATATACGTGTAACTGGAATGCATGAAGGAAAGGAAAGAGAATAAAACAGAAGAAATATTTAAAGAGATACAGCAGAAAAGTTTGAAAGATATAATCCACAGGTTCAAGAAGCTCAGTTCAATGCAGGATAAGTATAAAAAAATAGACACATAGGCATATAGTAGTCAAACTGCTAAAAACCAAAGATAAAGAGCAAATCTTAAAAGTAACCACAGGAAATAAAGATAGAGAACATAGAGCAAAACAAATAGTGATAAAAATAACAAGTGACTTCTCACTAGAAACAATGGGAGCATGAAGAAAATGGAATAATATCTTTAACGTGTCAAAAGATAAAATAATTGACCTAGAACTCCAAATCCAGGGAAAGTATCCTTCAGTCAAAGAAAGGAAGGTCAAATAAAAGCTGAAGAACTCACCTTTAACAGACCCAAAGTACAAGAAATGTTAACAAAGTTTTTCAGACTGAAGGAAAATGACACCAAATGAAAGCCTGGATCTCCTAGAAAGAATCAAGATAATCAGAAAGGATAAATACATGGGTAAATATTAAAGGCTGTGTGTGTGTGATTAATTTTATATTTATAGTGTATATTAAAGTATAAGACAACAAGATCCTAAGTTGTGAAGAGGTTAAATTGAATTATATTTTTGTAAGGTTCTTATATTCTTCATGAAGTACTATAATATTATGTAAAAAGAAACAGTGAACTTAAATATGCACATCGTAATTTCTAGAGCAACCACAAAGAGATATAGTTTAAAAGTCAATAGAGGAGCTAAAATAGAATACTGCAAACTATTCATCCAAGGAAAACAGAACAGTGGGACTAGAGGAACAAAAAAACACATGGGATAAATAGAAAACAAATACCAAGATGGTAGGTCTAAACCCAACTATATCAGTAATGAACTATAAATGGTTTTCTTTTTTCCTTCCTTCCTTCCATCTTCTCTCTCTTTCTCTCTCTCCCTTCTCCCTTCTCCCTTCCTCTTTCCCTGGCAATCTCTTTCCCTCGCAATCTCTTTCCCTCTTTCCTTCTCATCTTTTTTTCTATCATTCCTCCCTCCCAACCTCCTTCCTATCCTGAACATCCTTTTCCAAAGTACGGCCCAGCAGTCTGTATATTAGGTCTTGAAATATAGTGGATTTCCTCTTGTAATTGCACTTTGAGTCAGTTTGAGTGACTTGTCTGCCCAAGGAAAGAACAAGCCTCACTGCCCACCATATATCTGCTTCCTTTTAAGCAGTTGGATCTGTATGATACATGTAATGAAGACATAATCAAAGTCGGAATGTACACAGTAAAGAATAGAATAAGTGCAATGCAGCCTTGGTCTTTATAATGGCATCGTGCAGTCTTCTCCCCTTCGTCCTCTGAGAATGAACATTCTCTTTACAAGCATCCAGGTCATAACTATGTCAAAAAGAAACGACAGTTATCTCAGCAAAACTGTGGATGTAACATGAATGTGAGGTGTGTAGAGCCTTCTCCCTATTCTCTCTGTCTCCTGGCCCTGTGTATCACTGAAGCAGTCATTTTAACGCTCCTGTTCCCACAGTGGCATTTCTTGCAGGTATTTTTCAGATCCCAGATTGGAATAATTTGAGAAGGTCATATTTTCTTGATGTTCGTTCTGATGTCTGACATCAATTTAAAATTATAAGATGTAGGGGATGGCCTGGTGGCTCAGCGGTTAAATGCGCACGCTCTGCTTTGGCGACCTCGGGTTCGCCGGTTCGGATCCCGGGCGCGCACCAATGCACCGCTTGCTAAGCCATGCTGTGGCGGCGTCCCATATAAAGTAGAGGAAGGTGGGCACGGATGTTAGCCCAGGGCCAATCTTCCTCAGCAAAAAGAGGAGGATTGGCTTCGGAAGTTAGCTCAGGGCTGATCTTCCTCACACACACACACACACACAAAAATTATAAGATGTATCTTAAAGGTGGATGCTTTCTTTTTTTTTTTTTTTAAAGATTTTATTTATTTATTTTTCCCCCAAAGCCCCAGTAGATAGTTGTCTGTCATAGCTGCACATCCTTCTAGTTGCTGTATGTGGGACGCGGCCTCAGCATGGCCGGAGAAGCAGTGCGTTGGTGCGCGCCCAGGATCCAAACCCAGGCAGCCAGCAGCGGAGCTCGCGCACCTAACCGCTAAGCCACGGGGCCAGCCTCATGGATACTTTCTTTCTAGGAATGATGGCTGCAGTTCCAGTAGGTGACACAGGGTGTCCCAGTTAGAAGAACAGGGCCAGTCAGCAGACTTGCCACAGATGCAGCTAACTGGCATCTTAGAGGAATAGATGGAATTTAGTCATGGATCCCACACGTTTCCTACCTTGTGAACGTGCATGCACACACAAAACCACTCACAAACTTCTGTAGAAAAGAGAAGATTAAAGACTAGTCACTTATATTTCTGTTTTAATATTATAGAATACAAGTTACAAGTTTTGGAAATAATATCTTCTAGATATATTTTTGTCTGTTTCAATTATGACTTAGCTTAGTCAGTAAAACCAAGAATTATTTTATCTGAGTGCTGCCCTGCTTTGGTACTGAAAGCTTTTCTGAGATTTATTTACGTGTGTGGCCACATGTCAGACAATTTGTTGAAGTGTAATGCCTCCTCCTTTGTCTGAGAGAAAATATCAGTAATCAGAATTAAGAAGGTGAAGGGCATCACGGGGTTAAGTCCTGCCTACACTGGAAACTCGCTTTATGATCTTGGGCACATCTTTAGACTTCTCTGAGCCTCAATTTTCTTCCACATAATTTCTGCTCACATCCAATTCTTGTAAAATGGGAGTACTTTAACCTTATCCTAATATTACTAATTCCCCATTCTTATGAGGAGAAGGAATTCGTTTTCTGGAAAGGAAGTTCAACTAGTGTAATTCCAAGCCTCTGTTTAGTCCTTTACTTTCTAGAAAGATGGAATAGCAAATAGGACAAATTTGGGGGAAATGCCTGGGCATATACAGCTCAATTTCCTTCCTCCTGGGAGCGAGCCTCTCCACAGAAAGCATGAGTTCCCATTTGTTCTTCCAGTCCTTGGTCTTACTGAGGAAAGACTACAACATGGGTGGGAGCCTACGCTGGCTTAACACTCTTTTATTGGGAGGAGAATTCTGCCTAATTCTGAAGTTAATGAGTAGGTCTGTTGGCTGTCTTCAATTTAGTGATATCAATAATAAAAGTGATATTTTAGACTCCTTATTTAATCTATTACTTTATTTTTTGACAAATACAAACCGTGGTGGAATGGAGGGATGCTGATTATTGGGGGTTTCCTTGGAAACTCCAAAACCTATCTGATAGAGATTTGTGATGATTTCACAGAATAAAGAGGCAATACAGCATAGTGGTTAAAATTGTAGGCTCTGGTACCAGTCTATCTCAGTTTTAATCCTAATTTCAGCCCTCCCTAGCTGTGTCCTTAGGCAAGGTATTAAATCTCTGTGGGGAAAAAATAGTACCTATAATCACCTTACAGGGTGATTTTGTGGACTGTATCAATTAGTATATCTAGCCTTTAGAGTAGTGTCTAGTGCGTGGTCAGTACTCAGTAAACGTCAATTACCATTATGAACTGTTACAGTGTAGCTACGTACAATACCTACATCAGAGTAAGTAAGCATCCAAGAACCTGGAGCAATTACTATCAACATTACCATGGCGAGTATAGAAGAAACATTTGTGTTATAGGATAGGTAGGCAGAGTGTATAGATATCCTGTAACAAATAGACCCAAATATTCAATGACTTAAAGAAGTTTATTTTTCACTAATGTGACAATCCAGAGAAATGAAGACTAATGTGCACCCAAAAATCTATACATGAATGTTTATAGTAGCTTTATTCATATTGGCCTAAAACTGGAAACAAGCCAGATGTCTTTCAATGGGTGAATGATTGAACAAACTGTGGTACCTTCATACCAGGGATGACTATTGAGTAATAAAAAAGAATGAACTATTGCTGCACATAACCTGGATGAATCTCCAAAGAATTATGCAGAGTGAAAAAAAGACAATCTGAAAAGATTGTATTTGGTATGATTCCATTTATATAACATTCCTGAAATGAAAAAATTGTAGAAATAGATAGAAATAGAATGGAGGAGTGGTTGCCAGGGGTTAAGGAGGGGTGGGAGTTGAAGGGAAGTGGGTGTGGCTATAAAAGGCAACACGAGGGATCCATGTGGTGAGGGGAGTGTTTTGTATCTTCATTGGATCAATGTCAATATCCTAGCTGTGATATTGTACCATAGTTTTGCAAGATATTACCATTGGGGGGAATTGGGAAAAGAGTACCCTGGGTCTCTTTGTATTATTTCTTACTACTACATGTAAATCTACAATTATCTCCAAATAAAAAGTTTAATTTAAAAAATCCCTGGGCCAGCCCCGTGGCTTAGCGGTTAAGTGCGCGCGCTCCGCTGCTGGCGGCCCGGGTTCGGATCCCGGGTGCGCACCGACGCACCGTTTCTCCAGCCATGCTGAGGCCGCATCCCACATACAGCAACTAGAAGGATGTGCAACTATGATGTACAACTGTCTACTGGGGCTTTGGGGAAAATAAATAAATAAATAAAAAATTAAAAAAAAAAAAAGAATAACACCTCACCTAGCAATCCACAGCCACACATTTAAAAAAAAAAAAAGAAATCCCCTGATTTATTTCCTCAAAACAAACAAACAAAAAGATAAAAAACATAACTTGCATTTTTAACTTCTAGCTGATTTTAAAAGAGCTCAAAACTGTTTCTTAAAAAGTGAAACTCCTCACTGGAAAGTTTATTCTCACTGGAAAAATATATACACATTTGTAACAATTCACAACAGCTTTGCTCATACCATTCATTATTTGACCCACTACCTGAGGTCAATCTAGACTACGTTTGCTATGGCAAATGCCATTTTATTCAGAGTTGACAGCTCTCCAGACCAGCAACCAAATTCTAAAGGAGGAGCAAGGGACCCACTGCCAGTCTCTGGGGAGAAGCAGAAAGGTGGGGCATCCACTGCTCTGGACTTTAATGGTCACTTTGTGGATCCTGGATCTAAGGTCTTGGAGGAATTGTCTGAAAGATGGTCCTCTAGAGAGAAGAAGTTCTGGTATTCTCCAAAGGGCCAAGTTCAGCACTTACAACTGGCATGTAAAGATGAATTGAGGGGGCTGGCCCCGTGGCTTAGCGGTTAAGTGCAGGCGCTCCACTACTGGCGGCCTGGGTTCGGATCCCGGGCGCGCACTGACGCACGGCTTCTCCGGCCATGCTGAGGCCACGTCCCACATACAGCAACTAGAAGGATGTGCAACTATGACATACAACTGTCTACTGGGGCTTTGGAGGAAAAAAAAGGAGGAGGATTGGCAATCGATGTTAGCTCAGAGCCAGTCTTCCTCAGCAAAAAGAGGAGGATTAACATGGATGTTAGCTCAGGGCTGATCTTCCTCACAAAAAAAAAAAAAAGAAAGAAAGATGAATTGGAGGAGAAGGGTCCCGGGCTGACTGGCTGACCCACTTTCTCTTCCACATGCCACCCTCCACGGCTTTGTAGGTCCATCTTGTGATACCTCTTCCCCTTCGTGGTTCCCCTTGATGTTCATTTTAACCAGATTCTTTGACCTCTTTAGAGAATAGTCATTCATTCAAAAAATATTCATTTAGTACCTGTATTGTGCCAGGCGTTGGCATATAGTGGTGAACAAGGCAGCCCTTACATTTCGCTATTGTCACCTTCCTTATTTTCATAATATATCTTATATTTTTTGAGTACCTTCTATAAATAAGGCATTATGCGTAATATTCACTGACCCTTCTGAAGTCAATACTATCTGATCCTCATTGTGTAGATGAAGAAACATAGGCCTAGGAATGCAAAGGGAGCCCCAGTCCACACAGTCCACACAGGAACTGTGAGTCTGATCCACACTGTAATATCTCTATTGCTTTTGCCTCTGGCCACTGGTGTTCTGAACATTGAGTTAGAAATTGAAATGAGCTTTCCCTGCACAGATCTGGTTAGATACAACTCTAATCTGTGCTCTTGGCCTAAAGTCCCCTTTGCTACATCTGCCTCTATGTAAACCTGAACCCTGTGCTGGTGATTCCAGTCTCACCACTTGACTTCAAATCTGGATTCGTTACTTGAAGATCTGAAGTATCATTTTTCATCCAGACCACTGTCCAGCAATCTATGGCAAAACTTGTAAAGGTGGCTTGAGGACTTTTGTCACTACTGTTTGCAAATCCATCACGGTGGGAAAACCCGTGAAAGTCATTGCCCTCTCCCCACCAATCCCCTATCCACAAGAATGAATACAACTTCTCCACTACCCACACCTAGCATCACAATTCTTTCTTATCCCCTCCCCAAGAAAACAACGATAACAGCTAGTATTTAGGGAACATTGTGGTCATCCTTCACTTAATCCCCACTGCATCCTCTGAAATGGCTACTATCATTATCTTTATTTAGTACATAAGGAAACCGAGGTTCAGAGAGACTATATAATGTCCCCAGCGTCACGCAGCTAGAAGAGGCAGAATTCAGACCCCATTTGCTGATGCTTCCACTTTCCTACACTAGTCTACCTCCAGAAAAATGGCATTCACCAATGGATGGCACTGTCAAGCTCTAACCTAGGCGGCACCTTGACTCTGCTTAACCCTGTGAACGAGTGGATCAGCAGGATGGATTACTTAATTTTTTTGAGGCAATTATTCTCTCATGGTAGCTACTAGCTAGTTTTCAAGAGTACTGATCATATCAAAAAAATATAACACAATAATTGAAAGCTTGGGTTCTGGAATCCAACCATGTGCACAATCCCTACGGCACTGCTTGCGAGTCTGTGACCCTACCTAGGCAGGTTACTTAGCTTTTCCGCATCTCAGTTTCCTTCTCTGCAAAACAGGGCTCGTAATGGTGCCTATCTCTAAAAGCTGTGTAGGGAATTTATAATTGGAACATTGTAGTAGTTCATGGAGCATTTCATGGAGCAGTTCATGGAGCATTTCCTTGTTGAGTTTTGTGAAAGGTCAGAAATGGATCATTTAGTTTTCACAAGCATTCTCCAAATCCTAAGTACCTTTTAATCGCACTCCCGTTAACTAGTCTCCTTTCCAGACTAAACTGTCCTAATCTTGGAAATCTTGCTTCCTTTGGAGCTGGAATCACAAGTACCAAAGTAGAAACAAAAACACTCTCTTCAGCATTTATGAGGAAAAGTGCTGCAAAGTGCTCCTTCTCGGCAGAGCCCTTCCTGTGGAAAGACTGAAAAATTGAGGCAGCGAAGTTCAAAGACTCAGAGCCGCTGAATAAAAACAAAATCCCTTAAAATTACACTGATGGTTCTTCCAGATAAGCAGGTAATTCTTCGAGGTAATTTGGAGAGAATTCAACAGTGTTTATTAGAGGTTCACTTAAGAAAGCCAAACATTCAGCCCTAAAAGCAATTTCAAAGCAAAACTCTAAACAGTATTTTAGAATAAGGAGGAAATTATATGCACAGTCTTACCTCCCAGGGGTTTTGAAGGATTAATGAGGGAAAAATAGAAGCTATGGGGAGAAAATCACCAGAAGAATGACAGGAAATATAAGAAATGCACCATAAATGGGACAGGCTGACAGGGCATAATGTCCATAATGTGATCTTTGATAGACATTAAATAAATACTTGTAGGTAGATCAACTTTCTGTCCAGTGGAAAGATCACTCAGGAGGCATATTGGAGTGGAGTTAAAATCGCTGCAGAACATGGAAACTAGTTCAAACACACAGTACTTTTTTTTTCTTCTTTGACTATAGATGTCAAAGGAGCATTAGTATCTGTCCTAAAAAATCTTAATAATTTCTTGGGGTTACAAGTCAGACTATTTTATTTACTGAGAAAATGATACATAAAATATCAAATTTTATGATACATCATAGTGACTGCCCTATTGGGAGAAAAAAGCCACATTATTCTCCAATTAGGATAGAAAATATTAAAATGTTCAGCATTCTTAATAATAATAGACAATGGGTGAATCTAAGGCCCTTACTAAATATAAAATATGGATATGTTATGTTATTCTAATCCTTTATGTGTGTTCTTTAGGGGAAGACTGAAAAGTGGGCTGAGCTTCTCTCTTAGGAATACTCTAGGGAAAACACTCCCAAGAATAACTCTCTGATCTTCCTGGAAGTCTTCCTTGTTTCAAGGCCTCCCCTCTGCATCTTACTTTTCTAGTGATTACTCCCCAAAAGCCATTCCCCTGCACAAATGGAGCACCTGTGCGATTATCTGTATACTCTTTACCAAGGGCAGTTGTGTATCACCAGCATGAGTCAAAGCTTTGGACTTAAAGGCCTGAAGCTCCGTCCTGTCTGAAGTCAGGGGTTTGGAATCAATATAACATCATCAGGAGCACCCAGACTGTGGAATCAAAGTGATCTGGGTTTGAATTCTGCCTCGATCCTTCACTAGGTAAATGGTCTTAGTCAAGTTACTCAGCTTCTCATCTCCAGTTCCCTTCCTGCACGATGGGGAAAGTAAAACTTATGCAACGGAGTTGTTGTGATGAATAAATGAGATTATTTATGTAACGCACCTTGCTTATGGTATCTGTGTCATCGTTGATTTGGTGGTTGTCATTATTCCAGCCTGGAACAATGAGGTGGGCTAAGGTGACTATTGAGGTGCTGCAAACACCACATTGACCTTGAGCAATGGATTAGTGACAGTGTTGTCCTAGAATTGGCATTTTCTCCCAAAAGATGAAGTTCTTTTTCTTCCAGGGCCAGACTTACTGGTTCCATTCTTGCTTACTACTCTATACATGAAACAGTGTCATAATCGTCTTTGTTGTAGAACCACTGTGTTTTGGAGCTTGTCCAAGGTTATCTTGCCAATGATAGTCACCAAATATGAGGACCCCACTACATCAAGAATCTGGTACTTTTCTTTTATGATATACTTAAGGAATTTTCAGAAAGGAACACTTAATCCATATAGACTAGAAGTTTAAAGTTTTACAATGTGAGATGCCTCTTTTTTTTAAGTGCATGTTAGGTCTCCTCAATGAGTTTTTTAAATTGGCCTGGTTGATGTGAATCATTCTTATATCCAAGTGTACTCAGTCACAGGAGTGATAACTCAGCACTGTAGTATTTCTCTGTGGGAAGAATGCTGGGGATCCTGGCTAAACACTTCACAAGAGGAGAATATATTCCTCTTGAATTTATAGTAGTTTTTCCTTCCACCTGATTAAATAAGAAGTAATTAATAGGTAATTTTTGGGGCTGGCCCGCTGGCGTAGTGGTTAGTTCGCATGCTCCACTTTGGCAGCCTGGGGTTCACGGGTTCAGATCCCGGGAGTGGACCTATGCACCACTTATCAGGCCATGCTGTGGTGGCATCTCACATCTCTACATAAAGTAGAGGAAGATGGGCATGGATATTAGCCCAGGGCCAATCTTCCTCAGCAAAAAAGAGGAGGATTGGCAACAGATGTTAGCTCAGGGCTAAGCTTCCTCACACACAAAAAAAGAGGTACTTCTTGAGTCATTGTCCATTAAGGAACAAGATTCTCAAGAACGAAAAATTCATGACAGTTCTCAGCACAATAGGTAAAGAGAAGATTGCTTGATAATTATGAGCTTATTTGAAAGTTACTTTTCTCCCACGCTTCAACATCTCATTTTGTTAGAATGCACACTGAATGCCTGGAATCTCTTTCTTTTGGAAAAGACAGAGTTGTCTTGTTAAAGGAATAATATTCCCTATGATAAGGCCCAGCACTGAATGGTCATTTCATTGTTGTTGTTAGGGCTGTGGAGCCCCACTCCTAGCAACCCTGTGTACAGTGGAGCCAGTCATTTTGCGCCATCCTCTCATCTTCCAGAGCTATAGCAGACAATGCTTCACCGATCTTCACAAGGTTTTCATGGTCATTTGTTTTGGAAGTGGGTGGCCAGATACTTCTTCCCAGTCTGTCTTAGTCTGGAAGCTCTGCTGACACCTTTCCACTGTGAGTGACCTTGCTGGTCTTTGAAATACCAATGGTGTAGCTTTCAGCATCTCAGCAACACGCAGCTACCACAGTCTGACAACAGACAGATGGGCGGTGTGAATCCCTGATGGGAAATGAACCGGAACTGTGGTGGTGAGAGCACCGAATCTTAACCACTGGACCACCAGAGCAGATGGTTACTCCATAAAGAGATTAAAAAAGGAAGTCAAGGGAAGGTAAGGGAGGGACATGTGGCTACCAAGCTCATGAATTCCACTGGCATTGTTTCACATAAAGTGCTGTCATTGTCTTTTCTCTAGGAGAAAATAAGTCTTGGAATTAACTGGTATCTAAACTCCATTTCTTATTTTGTACCTGCTTCCCTGAGTGGCCAAGGAAAACACATTTAGCCTTTTGATACCTTGGTTTCAACAATTATAAAATGACTTAATAGCATTTACTTTTATAATGGACTTTGTAATAGTTATCTATTGCTACATCACAAATTGTCCCCAAACTTAGAGGCTTAAAACAACAAACTTTTATCATCTCATAGTTTCTGTGGGTCTGTGTCTGTGAAATCCAGACATGGCTTGTTTGGGTAACTCTGCCTCAAAGTCTCTCAAAAGGTTGCAATAATCGTGTTGGCTGGGGCTGCCATTTTAACTGAAGGCTCAACTGAGAGAGAATTCACTTCTAAGCTCACTTGCGTGGTTGTTGGCACGATTCAATTCCTCCCAGACTATTGGACTGAGGGGTCCCTAGTCCTTTGCTGGCTGTTGACTGATGGGTCCACTCTCAGTTCCTTGCCACATGGGCTTCTCCATAGGGCAGCTCACAACATGGTTTTTGGCTCTGTCAGAGTGAACAAATGAGAGAGTAAGATCAGGCTTGCAAGACAGAAGCCACTATGTCCTTATAACTTAATTTTAGGAATGACAGCCTATTACTTTTGCCATGTTTTATTCATTAGAAGCAAATTTCTGGGTCCGGCCACACTCCAGGGGAAGGGATTACACAAGAGCATGAGTATAGGAGACAGGGATTGTTAGGGCCATCTGGAGGCTGCCTCCCGTGGACTTAGTCATACTCGATCTGAGAGATCAGAGGGGACCATGCCTCTAGGTCATGGGAAGTCTCTGAAATCCCACCCTTCCCCTTAAGTAGAACAGCATTTATTCATTCATTTGAAATCACATTTTTTAAAAAAAAATTCATTCACTCATTTGGAAACATTTACTGTGTACCTGCTGTTTACAAGGCACTGTAGGGCGTGCTTTGAAAAGGCCAAAGATAAAGGAATTAACAATTCAGGTGGCATAAGTCACCCTATGATAGCGAAGTCACCTGCTTTGTTGAAGTGTAAAATCTCATACGGTGACAGCTGGATGTGCATGAAGACAGAGGTGGAGCAGGAGAGTATTCAACCTCCACACCCCCAGCCACTATCTCATCAGTTGAAACCTTGAAGAAGGCTCTAGAATTGGAAAAAGATGGTCTGCCTACCTTTTATAACTTTTAGGGAAGGTTTATATGAAGTTCTCAGCACTCTTGCTGGGTAAATTCTGCGAGGTGCTCATCCTGTTTATTAACTCTCTTTCTCTAGGGCCACAGCAGTGGTCTATGGTTCCTATGCCCTGGGGAATGGAGACAATGACTTCTTCTGGCACAGTCTGCCACTACCTACTAATGATTCTTATATTATTTCATGTTATTTAAGTCCAGACTTCTTACTGGACTTTCATATGTGTCCTTCTGGTCTCCCCAAAGAGATAAAAATTTCTCTAAGAGCAGAGGTTACTTCTTAACCTTCCTTGAATCTAAACAAGTTTCATTAACATAGAATATGTGTAATAAATGATTTATGCATAGAGGCCTGTTTCAGAGGGGGCCTAATTTACACAAAGGACCAATTTAGGAAGAATCAACCTAAGATCATTAGTGGAAGGGCTTCTGGAGGCACAATCTTATTTATATTTGCCCCACTTTTTATTCCTTTCTTTCACTTTGGTTCCCCTTGAGTTTTAGGTTAAATTTTCCTGCTCCTTAAACTTTTTCTCCATGAAGACTTGTATTCCTTCCTGTCATGCTTTTCCCAAACTCAGCCTCAGCTCTGGCAACAGCCCCCACTTGTGGGGCAATGGGCATCATGCATCATGGTCTCTCCCAAGAAGCACAGCAAAGAGGGACTATCTGCCAGCCCCAGAGCGCCCACAGCCCCATCCAGAAGCACAAAGGTAGGCTGACTCCCTTGCTCTTTCTTTCTGGACTTTTCAGAATTTTTCTGTTTAAACACAGGGACACAAGTCTACCATGGTAGTACTTGGTATTTTAATGCACAAATATCTTTATCCACTTTGGGAATGTGTTTCCTGTTTTGACTTGTTCTCTAAATATATATAATTTTTAAATTATAGGTTTACGTCAGAAGGACAATTTAGTCAAGTATAACTTTCTTCACAAAACATGTCCTGGTTGCAGCACGTAAACTGTGGAATGTGAGCAGGCTCAGAGAATGCACGGATCGACTCACCCTCTCCCCCACTCCTCTGCCCTGACATTTTAAAAATATATCTCTTCTCTTTTCTATTGCAGCTAAGTCTATAAAAGGAGCTGCTCTCTAAGCAAAGGTAATAGGGACAAAAATCTTAGCTGATGTCATCCAAATAGAAAAAATTTGAAATCCTGCCATAGAGATAGAAAGTTCCTTTAGGAGGAGGACTTTTTAGGTCCAAGTGGCTAAAGGGCCACAGACATTTCATCTGTCACATTTCTGTGCGTCCCTAAACCACGTGCTGATTGGCATCCTGCGTTTCTAAATAATGGCGGAGAGAAAAGGTGACATGTGGAGAGTTAGGCTGTGTTTCTCATCATGTCATTGTACGTTAACGCAACTCAAAAACGCTTCCTTTTTTGCATCTTGCTCTATGTCTGGAGTGCCAATTTATGAAGCCAAATGAAGAGTTTTTGACTTGGAATCTAAAGGCATAGGTCTTAAAATTGAGAGCACTCACCTCACATTGGAAAACAACCAAATAACTTAAACAGATTTGTTTATTAAATGTTACATCAAAGCAGAAACATATAAATAGGTTGACGTATACACAACACAGAGGAAGGATAGACTTCCCCTGTATCATGGGTTGGGTTTCCTGGAAACAGATTCTGAGATGGAGATTTGTGTGTAAATGGTTTATTTGGAGGAGCACACCAGGGAACAATACTTATAAGAGATGGAGGGAAGCAGATCTGACTTGGCAAAGGGAGAAGTTGGGCTCCAATGCAGTAGTAACAGAGGGCTTAGCTGATCCCACGGGGATCAGGTACGGGGAGTACCGGAGCTGGGGTGGCCCTTCAGAGTTGTCATAACTGGGCATAAGAGTCAGATCTTATAATCTTCTCACCTTCCTCACTCCCTTTGCCACTGGGCCACGCAAATGACAAGGGAAAAGGGGAGACATTTTGGAAAACACAGCTCCTTCTATGCTGAAGGTAATTCCCTGAGAGGAACGTGGTTGTGAGCCGATGGCGGCCTGCACTCCCAGCAGCTGAGGGAAACATTGCCTCAGTCCTAGAGCGGGACCTGGGCAACATAACACAGAATCCACTATACACTCTATTTTAAAATGATAAAAATGGAATCAGACAAAAATCTGGGACCTGAAACAGATAAAGTGAATATTTACATAATTTAATATTTAATCATTATATATAATATTAAATAATTAATATATACAAACTAAATAAAAATAACTAAAAAGCAACTCACAAGCAAATAGAAAGGAACCATAAAAATTCCAGCCATGTAGCTTTCTGTTGAACATATCCACTGCAATCAAAGGAGAACTTTGATAGTGGGACATTGTAAACAATGGAGGATAAAGAGAATGATTTCTGAATAATGCGTGAGTGTGTCCTTCCAAGCAATGGTCAACAGGAAGACACCTTTTCTCATGCTTAATTTGGAGACGTCAGTGAGAAGCAGGTGACACTGCAGTGTGCTCAGGATGTTTTATAGAGAGCCTTCATGAGCATCTGACTGATGGCATGAGTAGGGACGTTTATACACTCGGAATTTCCAATATTTGCAGTGACTTGTACCAAACAATTAGAAACAGAAAAAAATCAGCCATAAAAGAGTTGATGAAGTCCGTGTCATCGGGGAGAATGCTTCTGGATATTTAAAGTTTTGACTTTCAGTAATTGCAGACAATTAGACTAAGAACTTTGAAATTAGTAAGTCAGGCCCAAGACATGTCTGAGGGTAAGAAGCAGAAGCTGATGAGTGCCGTAGATCAAGGAAGACGAGGGAAGGATGTTTGGACTTAGCTAAGACAGCACCATTGGAAGTAATCCCCAGGAAGGAAACGCGTGGAAAGCAGGAATTGGTAGTTTCTACCAGAACTGATTTAATTATTGCCATTTTTACCTTATGTATTTAGTATACTGCACAATTTATTTCATAGAGTACTTGCAATTCTTCTCAATGAATTTTTTAGTGTTTTTCCTAAAGTCCAAAGTCAAAAGAACCTTTCTGGGCAGAATGGTACTAAGGAGTAGGTAAATTCACCCAGCTTTTGCTGCCATGCTTCTGCTGTCCCAATGGGAAGACCAGAAAAGCAGCATCCTTCAGAAAATGCCTCTACAGAAGGCCATTCCTTTGTGGGTGTGCCATCCACCTATTAAGTAATAATTTCACACACACCTTCCAAAAGAAAAAGAAAAAGAAAAGCAGGACAATATACAGGAAGCAATTATCGTTCTTATTCAGCTGATGTAAACCATGGGAAGTTTCTCTGATCACGTCCTGATAGAGAATTTTATTTCATTTCCTTCATTGAAAATGTGTTTGTACATTGGCCTACATGTTGCAAAATAATGAAGACGGCTTTAGAGTTTCAAATTGATTCCACCGTACTCTTGGAAGAAACAGAGTATTTCATTGGAGGATCAAAGATCAAACACCAGAGGCTTGAAATGAGATTTGTCTTCGTCACACTTTCTTAGAAGCAAGAGAAAATGCAATAGGCTGAACTCTCAGCCACTCTATTTGGATGCCCGGTCTCCTAATATTCTCCCTCATGGATATCGTCCCACCTTTCCCCTAGGCTGAGAAGAACCACCCAACCGGACTTGAACAGGCTAAGAGGGAGACTGAGTTTCAAAACCAAGGTCATACTGAGCAAAAGAGGCCCTGGACCTGGAGTCAAAGCCCTGGCTCTGGGTTCCAGCTCTAATACTTGCTCTCTGAGGTCCTCTGGCGTCCACTGGTGTCCCGTACCTGCCCATTGAATGGGATGCCAATGCTGGCCTTGGGGTATGTGTAGGGATGAAATAAAAAACTTGAAAAGAGCTTTGTAAACTGCAGAGCTCAATGCAAAAATGTTATGTGTCGTTATACATCTGTGTCTTTCTTTCCAAGGATGTTTGCTGAATGAGTCATGATGGATTGAGAAATCTCATGGAGGAATGAAGAGGTAAGAAGGTCCCTTCAGCCCCTTAGGATTAGCCTCATTGCCCTACATATCCACCTTGACTTGGCTCTTGGAGCCATAATAATGTAGAGCAATTAAATGTTTGAGCCTGGGGCTGGTGTTCCAACATGCTGGCCAGTTGCAATTTTCCCTAGAGATCATATTCCCAGCTTTCTGTTTTACGTGTGGGGTCCTGACTCTGAAGGGCCTCCAGCCTCTGGCTTTCTCCCCCTCCCTGCTAGAACAGGCCTCTGGGTAGGCAGCTGGGAGAGGGCACACAGAAACAGAAAAAGGACAGAAATGGAGCAGGGAGACCCTGAAGACAAAATGCACACTGTAATCTGGGTCCTCAAAGCTTTGAGGCAAGACAACCAGTCCCCTTATTTTGTGGGCAGGATCAAATTCCAGGAAGCAGAGCAGGCAAAGGAAGTCTTTACAAGTTTTCATTTCTGATCCAGAACAAAGGGTGAGAACCCTCACTTTGAAATATCTGTACCTCTTAACTTCTATCATTTCACATTCATGAAAATCAGCCACTCACAAACTTCCCTTCCCGGAACCACTTAAATGCAAAAACAATTATTATTAGCTCTACATCGCTTATGTTTCAGGCTGGCAAGGCAGCCTCAGAGGTATTAGAGCTAGAAAAATATATTTCTGCTCTGATCAGAGAGGAAAGGCCTGTTTCTTGGGAGCCTCCCTTCCTCCAGGGGTGCCCTGCACTGTCTAAGGGAACCTCATTCACAGTGACTGGTTGAACCACAGAAAAAGTCCAGGGCAAGACGTCGAGTCCTGGGTTCTAATCCTAGCTCTATGATCTTGGGTCACTTCTCTTTGGCTTGGTTTTCTTTGCAGCAGAAAGCGTTGGATTAGATTCCAACAATGGTTCTCAAACTTGGTTGCCCATGAGAATCACCTAGGATTCCTGATGCCTGGCACTTCCCTGACCAATTAATTCAGACGATCTAGGTGTGGAACTCAGGCAAGAGGAGTTTTTAAGGCTCTCCAAGTGATTTCAATGTTCAGCCTGGGTTGAGAACTACTGGTTCAGAAGATCAGTGGTTCTCCACTCTAGCTGTACGTGACAACCACCTAAGGAGCTTTAAAAAATATAAAGCCCCGAGTCCCAACCCAGAACACTTACAATAGAAATCTCTGGGGTTGACGTCAGATATGGTATGCTTTCAAATCTTCCCAGATGATTCTAATGCGTGGCTAGGTTCATGGACCTCCAGGTTAGATGATCTTCAAGGATGCTCCTAGATCCAAGGCTCTAAGCTTCTCTGCGTCTGCACTTGCGGGGCTTTAAGCACATGTACCACCTTCTCAGGAAAGCAGCTGCTCCAACTCTTCCTATCAGCTGCCAAGTTAAGCAACTCTCTGACTGTGAGGAAAGAGATGATTATTTTCCCCCCACATCTGTCTTCTCTGGACCTTGTCTCTGGACAATCAAGAAGGACCCCTCCCCATATTTACAATCTAGAAAAAGGTCATCCCAGACTTGATCTCAGTCCCATCATAAGTACAAGTCAGGGTTCTTAACCTTTTTGGTTACACCGATGCCTCTGAGAACCTCAGGAAAGCTACAGATCCTCTCACAAGAAAAGTTCACTCGTGCATTTGCACATCAAATTGAGCATACAATTTTAATGGGTCCCTAAACCCCCGATGCAAAGAAAGTTCTATTCCATTTCACCATGATATAAAAGTAAAAAATTGCATAACCTGGAAAAACTGAAATTGCAACATAGTTGGAAAGAATTGGGACTGAGAGCTAAGAGTCCTGAGTTCTAATCCTGGTTCCACTTCTAACTAATTGATATTTAGGAGTTGCTGAATCACTTTATGCCTCAGTTTATTCATATGTCCAACTAAGAATCATAACACCTACTCTACTGTGTTTCTGCCTCACCTTCCACTCTCATAAAGAACTGGCACATTCCTCTGTCCAAAACTGTCTTTGGGATCAAAGCACCGAAGTGTGTTTATTTATTTGTTAACTTGTTCTGAGTGCCTGTATTGACCAAGAGGTCATGGGAATAATAGGATGTAGGGGTCTTGGAGCCTGGAAGAGACTGGGCCAGGAGATAGCATGCATGTCCTTCTATTTGGAGTGTGACTCGGCATCTGACCTTGGGAGGGGCAAGTGGACAGCCCACGAACCCACCGTGCACCAGCCGCAGTCCTTGGTGGCGAAAGGCTGGAACTGGAACCAAGTGTCTGAGAAGCAGTCTCCCAGACTTCACAGTAACTGCCAAATTGGTCACGGACTTGGCAGAAACTATCCAACTGGTGAGCGCCAAGTGGTTTGGAGAGAGCAGGAGTGCTGCCTGGCCTCTGAGCACAGGCACCCGGGAGAACCCGTGTTCCCAGTCTCACAGGGCTCCAACCTGACAAGCATGCCAATCAGTCCCTGACAGGAGGGTGGGTTTGACGCCTCTGAGGGGCCCCAGATTTGCTGCTTCACCAGGACATCACGGGATTGTTCTACCATTAGCCTTGGGCAGAGAAGTTGGCCTTGATAGGAGAGAAAGTGTGGAGACTGTGCTCCTGGCCAATCCTCCTACGCCCCATTCTGCCCCCAGCCCACCTTCTCTGATTTCTAGACAATCTTCATGGAAGCACGAGGGGGGTGAGAAGAGGAATGTAGCAGTTTCTGTCTTGGGCACTAAGCTTCTGCTCAGGATACTCACTGAGAGGTGAGAGAGAAGCCTCAGTTGCCCCAGCGAGCTTTTCCTCTTGATCAATATTGAGCAAACAATAAAAAGAGCCTCTAACCAGAAGGGTGATGTGGGTGTGTACGAGGAGACTATCTGGCGATTTTCAGAGAGCCTGAGGAATGGTGCTCCTGGAGGGCAGAGGAAGAGTGAGGAGAGCAAACGACCCTAGGGTTTTGACAGAGCTTTGTCTGTAACATAAAAATCACATGCATGCATGCACACGCATACACACACACACGCGCATATCCTCTCTCTCTCTCTCTCAGGAGCCCAGAGGCACTGACTACAGTCTCGGTTCTAGAGCTATTTTGTTAGTGCTTTTGTTGTTATATCAGGTACACACCACAGATGAATATGCCCACTGGATAATCTGGGTCATCTGGGATCTTCCAGATCACTCAACTGGAAGTCCCCACCCCCACCCCTTGGAAATCAGAGAAATCCCTATGGGATGGGGAGGGAGTTGTCTAGTGAAAAAGAAGGCCAGTCTCCAAGTTCTATACCCCAATGTGGTCTCTGATCCTTCTAGCCCGGGGACACTCAGTGGAGCTGTCGCTGATGGCCATCAGTTTGTCACAATCACAGGCCCGTGGGATGACAGCCTTTGGAGCTACAGCTTCTTATCCTGGCTACTCTGGGCTTGAAGGAATGACACATCTGCACGTTCACATCCCTCAGGTACATAATTTCTTTTCGTTTTGTCCTACTGGAAAACAATAACTCCTTGCAATGTACTGTGCAACAGCAGAGCAACGTGGCTTTCTTTTTTATTTCCTTGCAATTTCTCAGTTGCTGCTGGTAGACTGTTTTGCAACTACTGTTTCCAGCTGGGACAGAGGAATATACACAGGCAGTATATTTTTTAAATATTTACTTCATTGAAAATAAAGATAGGTATCTCCTAGTTTCTTCCCATAAACCAAGTGATTTGTGTTTCCAAGCTGGGCCATTTGTTACTGTCTTTATAGATCTGACAAATGATGCTTTTCTACCACAGATTCTTCTTTTTTTTTTTTTTTTTTACTATTTTTTGGAGAGAAGCCTTCATTTTCTGCACAAAATTGTTTTCCAGTATATTCGAATCATAGTGAGAAGACACAAACAACTGTTGATGACAATAATGGGAGATGGATGTTACCATTGGAAGGTCTCTTGGAGGCTCCTCGTCTTGATGATTTAGCAAAGTCCAAATTGAACCACCGGCCAGAAGAGACCAAGGAGAATCACTTTTAGACCCCAAAACTCACAAGCTTTCTTGTTTACAGTACCTCAACCCCACAACTCTGTTTTGATGAGGTAAAAATACATTGTCACCATTGAAGGTGACACTGCACCACAATGTTTTTTCAAACCTAGGAAGAAATTGAACCAAGTTCTCACACCTTCCACCATTGAGGAAGCTGCCAGGCAACGTCACTCTTCTTGACTCCTGCTGAGTGAGGTGGGGTACCAACCTCTCCGAGTCCCCCCTCACTGTGATGAGAAGACTGTGCTCCATGTCTGTGTCAGCCAGGTCCAGCTAGGAGCCAGAAACCACATCAGCTAGTTTAAGAGAGAATTTACTATAAAGAATTGTTAACTATATGTTTGAAAGAACTGAAAAATTGGACAAAGAACACTGGGATATTAAGGAGATAGAAACTGGAGGAAGCAACTGCTACCCTAGGGCTGAGGGCACAAAGGAAGTGATTGACATTACAGCTTTGAGGAGGGCTTCATAGAGCTGAAACTCTGACCTCTGAGAATGGGATACCATCCAGCTGGCGAAGCTGTTTCTTAGGGGATGCAAAGAGGCTCTTGGTTTTGGGAATACGGCAAACTGGACTCGACTACTGCTACTGGAAGGGACTGCTGCAGCCAGGGTGAGGCAGTGTGGCCAGGGCGCCACTGACAGGAACGGGACACGGAGGAATGAATGTGTTCCTTCCTCCTCTTCAGGCTTCTCTCCAGCGCCCCCTATTGGCAGCGCCTAGCAGGCTGCAACTGGCAAAAAAGAAATATAATTTGCAGCTCACAGCCCCAGCCTCAAAGACCAAGAATTGAGGCTGAGAGACAGTGGTTTAATAACCAGTGCACATGGCTAGGTCTCCATTGCTTTACTGCCATTTGACTGACTTTCTCCTTTTCCCTGATCCACCATTATGATCTGTGGAACTGGCCTTTTTTGTTTCCCTGAAATGGCTATGCTTAGGCAGAAAGTGGATTTGGAGGAGCCTCATATCTGGGGGATACCAGCATGCCTCTGACCCAGGGCTTCTCAACCTCAACACTATTGACATTTTGGGCTGGATCATTCTTTGTTGCCAGGGACTGTCCTGTGCATTGTAGGATGTTGAGCAGCATCCCTGGCCTCCACCCACTAGAAGCTTGTAACACCTCCCCCTCTCCCACCACCAGTCAACCCCAAATGACTACCAAAAGAAGTCTCCAGACATTGCCCCAGTGTCCCCTGGGGAGCAAAGCTCCACCAGTTGAGAATCACTGCTCTAACCTCTCTCAACATTGTTATCCTGAATTTTCTGGCCTGAGAATTCAATAGTAAGGATGCCCATCATTCATATATTGCTTTATAATTTTCAAAGCCCTTTCTCTGCTTTATTTAAACAGCCCTAGGAGGCAAGGAGGGCCAGATACTATTGTGTTTATAGACAAGCAAACTATGACTCAGAAAGCTTAACCGACTTTCCTGGGAAAACCTGTCAAGGCAGAAGCTACACTACTCTGACAGCACTCATCCTCACATTTTTAGAGGGGAAAGGAGTGGTTGGACATCTGACTGGAAGAGAAGGGAATGTCTTCCCCTCCTCAAGCTACCAATAATGTTCCTTTTATTTTTCTTCTAAAGTGTCCAGCTGTTGCCAGGAATACCATATAAAACAGCTTTATGAAGTGAACACAGGCCCCCACAGCTTATACAAGCTGGCTCTGTCAAGGGCACCAGTGTTTCTAATTAATGCTTGGGTCCAGTGTTCCATGCAAGCCCTACCTCTCTCTTAGGTTTTGACTTCTGGCTAACCTGCATGGGGGCCCTTGTGCCCGTTGCTAATAAACGCTCCTGATGTTCCTCACTGGGTCTGGGACGGCAGAAATAAAAGTCGCTTCCAACTAACCGTGGTCCAGCTGAAAGTGGACCATCTGTAGCAGGTACCAGAGGAGAAAGCTGCCTTGCCATGTGCCCTCCAGCCGAGCAGCAATTGCAGACAAGCCCCTCTCCTTGGCTGGGTCTCTTCAGTTTAGATGTGCTTGGCACCAGGTGTGGTCACCCTGTGGCCTTCGGGGGACAGCAAAAGGAGTCTCCTCACTACCCTGTAGAGAAATTGTTTATACTCCTCCCCACACTAGAGATTTCTGGTACTCTTAAAGGCCAAGGGTGAGATGCCATCACTGGGAAGGACAAAATAGGAACAGGTGTGAAAATAATTTCTGCACACTCATGTGTGCATGCATGTGTGTGCGTGTGTGTGCGTGCATGTGTGTGCATATTTACCCAAGACTTCTCATGTGGAGCTGATGGAAACCAAGGTCATGGAAGTGCAGACTCTCTGCAAACCCCGTGGTCTGATTGGCTAACTTCTTGACTAATTGGTTACTTAGAATAACAGGGCCGTAGAGCTCGAAGAAAACTCAAAGATCATTTTGCCCAACTTTCTCTTTTTGCTAGTGAAATTAAGATCCAGAGACATTAGGTAGCAAATCAAGTCCACAGTCCTCAGCCAATTAGTGAAAACTCTCAGAACTAGGACCCCCCCCAGGCAAACAGGCCTCTTCCCTTGTCCCCACACCACACCGCTCCCAGCCACTCTCTACTTCCATGAGCCATGGCCGGGGTCGACGGCACCAGGTTGTGTAGCCTGGTCCCTCCTTCCCAGTGGGAAGGGACGGTTTGGTTAATGCCTGTATGTGTCCACTCTTGTCCCTCCTCTCCTTCCTATTTTATCAAGGCCGATCATCACTGACTGCCACCCAGAAGATCAGATCCTGGCCACTGGGAGAGGCTGACACTTATGTGAGAAAGCATAAATTGTAACCCAGTCCTTATGTTCCTAGCAGAGAATAAAGCCATGAAAAATACATAGATGTGTTATACAAGTACTTGGAAATATTCAGATAATTTACCATATTTCCCCCTATTTATTGATGTTGAGCATTTTTTACATCTAGATCTTTGCAGCTCAGAATTCATAAGTAAATAGGAAGCTCTGTTTTGGCAAGGACTGTGTTATGATTTTCATGAATTTCTCATGGCACTTAGCATAATGTTGGAAAGGCAATTGAACTGGCATTCCATTGACACTCTTTAATTAAATTAGAATGATGTAAAAATAAAGATAATCCCTTCTTAAATGACAAGTTGACATCTAGGGTCAGGTTTTTCCGAAATAGTAAGGGGATTTTCCTTATCTCTTTGTGATTATCAGAGCACACCAGGAAGGTGGCTCTCCTGAAGCAGGGGGCATACCAGGTTGACAAAAGACAGTTGTGACCTCAGACTTTATACACTGTAGAAGATGTTAGTTTATATGAAGTTTCTCAATGATACCGAGAGATAATGAAGAGCGTTTGATTTGGAGTTCACTTCCTCACTGTGTGACCCAGGGAAACTCACTAGACTCTTCTAAAGTGGAGATAATCGCATCCCAAGGTTGTTGTGAGAATGAAATGAAGCTCAATGTGGAGCACCATGCACACTGTAGAGTGCTGTCCAAGAGGTGGTTGTTATTAATGTAGAACTTGACTAAAACCATCTAAATTAAGGAAAATGGGCTCCCTATGCATGTGAGGCTCCCCAAAGCCGCATGGGCACATGTATTGAGGCACGATGCAGTCACACGGTGACAGTTGTGAGTACTTGAATTTAGGAGGTGCCTTGGTGCAAAACAAACTTCCTAATTTAAATATAAATTTTAGTTAATGAAATCGTAAAGAGTAAGTACTAACTAGCTACTAGTGTGTCTGGAATCATAAAATAAATACTCCTAAAAGTTCGCTCCTGAGGACACCAACTTACAACACAAAAAAAAAGCAGTTAGTTTATAAAAGGAAATAAAAGTATGAAATATAGAAGAAAATAATCGCTCAAATTCCTAATTCTCGAGAATTAATCACCTTTATTTGTCTCCAGACATTTTTTATGATTTTGAAATATTAAAAAGTAATGGCATAAACAATATAGTCACGCACCACATGATGACATTTTAGCTAACAATGGACGAGTATACCACGGTGGTCCCATAAGATTAGTACCACATAGCCTAAGGGTGTAGCAGGCTATACCATCTCATTTGTGTAAGTATACTCTATGATGTTCACACAACTATGAAATCACCTAACAACGCATTTCTCAGAATGTATCCCATTAAGTGACACATGTACATAGATAAGACAAGATCTTGTATGTATGACACAAGTGGCTAAAGTGTGGGAAATATTGGGCTGGGTTCAACCCCTTGTTTTTCGGATGAGAAGCAGGTCAAGATTTCCTAGCTCAAAGGTCAGTCTACAAAAGTGACAGGAACACCTTTGACTAATCCTTCAACAGGCGCCAGCTTTAGAGGCTTCTATAGTCCCCAGATTATCTGTGTAGGTAGCCTTTGTAGAGTAGTTTCTCTGCAGCATGTCTTGTTTGCCTCATTACAGTGAGTACTCTATTTAAGTACTACAAGTATTATGAGAGTACTACGAGTAATCTGTTTTAATACTTGCCTTACCAACTCTTTTTACTTCACTTCATCACAAGTTTGGCCAACACAACATTCTCCACTTACTCTTTGCAGGTTGAGAAGGCCGTATGTAACCAGGAACATTTACCAAGTCCCTGATTCCAGAAGGCTGGGAGAAATGAAGCCCTTCTTGGGCTGGGCCTGAGAAGTGGCTGGACTGGCCCCCTCTGCCCAGCAGAGAGAGGAGAAGTGGGGTTCCAGCAGAGGTGCAGGTCACGCCTGGGCTCCTGTCAGCCCTGCTGGAGTGGCCTCCTTATTTCATTCGAAAGAACCTCAGAACCAGAAACACATTCCAAGGCCTCAGGTAACTGCCTATTTTTCTACCTACTGGCTGCTTGGAATCATCAATGACTCTGCTTTGGTCTAATTAGTACAGATAAGTGACTGCTAAAGTGTGACCTATTTTTTCAGTGTTCCAAACGCATCAGTGTTGAGATTCTGTCTTGCTTGCTTGGAAAGAAAGCAAAATAAACAAACCTAGAAAAATAACCCAGAGAATATATTATGGCTAAAACTAAGATAAAGAATAAGGCATTAAGTTAGAAATAATTTCTACCACTTTGAAGTCTAAGAATATATTTTTGAAAGACAAAATACAGAACAAACATATGCATGTATATATACTGTAATATACAATATCTAATTTGCACCAATATATTGTGGGGAAAAAACTCAACAAATGGAAATTTCTCCTAAAGTCTGGCAAAAAGCCACCCCTATGCTCTGATTTGGAAAAGAAGATTGTAAACAGTGTGGTGGTGTCTGGTTTTACATTACAGATTATTTGCAGATATCTAACTTTGATTATAGTTTAGCTTTTTAGATTTTTATTACAGAAACATATTTCAAAGAGCCCTAGCATGCAGATGACGGTAGAAAAGCTTATAAAAACAAACTCTTGGGCTTCTTTAAGCCTAAGAAAATCAAAATAAAAACATTGGACAAGCTGAGGAAACCCCCCCACTAGTTCAGTTCTCTGGGTTTTGTTCTATGCTGCTGAGTTCTTTGTGTGGTGCAAGCAGAATGTTCACTCACGGGGGTGAATTGTGGATTGTGGAAACACCATGAATGTCAGGGAAGAGTCAAGTCAGCACCCAGCTCCCATATGCTCTGGAAAGGGTGGTTCAGGCTTGCTCGGTGGCCACAGAGAAACTAACAGAGACAAAGGCCCATTTTCCTCTAACACAATGAAGCGTAGGTCATTCATAGCTGAGCACAGAGCCGGGGGCAAACCACACTCCCCCACACTTGTGTACTACAGAGGGGACATGGACATTAAAGGCAGCCTCGAGGAAGAAGAGCAGTCACAGCAATGCAATGCTGCCTGAAAAGAGGGTGTGGTAGGGGAAGTGACCACTGCAAACCCACCCAGCTTACCAGAACAGTGGGGGCAGAGTAAGTTTGCAAAGTTTGCAAGTTTGCAAGTTGCATTCATGCAGGACGGCACCTTGGGTGCTGGCTTTCCAGCACCGTTGGGTTCATACTGTTCCCTGGGTCTTCCCTCGGGTGGACTCTGACCTCACCAATTAATGCACAGGTGCTGAGGACCTATCATGCCGCCTTCATTGTGCTAAACATTAAGGAAAGCAGAAAGGGTAAGAGTGAATTGGGGGGCAAGTGGCAAGACCAGCTCTTCTTACACTTTGGAGTTATTTGAGGCCCTTCTGGATGCCCTATCCCTTACCTATCCCTCACTTTGCCCTGCCCTCCCTCACAAGCCAATGCTTTGACATTCTCTCTACCTGTCCTAACAGCCGTCTCTCTGCGTCTCCCTTCCCTGGAGATCTGCAAGCTTTCCAAAGACAACCACGGGACTGTAAGGCAAATGGAGGTGGATTCTGGGCTCCAGTGAGCAGATGCTTTCTGCTGGAGGCTCCCATCTGGCGTCTGTGAAGTGACAAGCAAAGGGGAGGCAGCCCTTGCTGGGAGGAGCCCTGTGACAAGTGTGGAGCTCAGGAGCCACCCTTGAAAAGCATCCAGTTTAACAAGGCCTAGGGCACCGTGTGGGAATTGCTGTAGGGATTGGCCATCCCGAACCTGCACCTGGCTGTTCTCGTTGTTTCTAGCCATGTGAATCTATCAAGTCACTTCACCTCTCTGAGCCTTAGTTTCCTCACCTGTAAGATGGAGCTACTGATCCCTGCCCTGTATACGTATATGAGATCACGTATATGAAAGCACGGAAGTACGAGTTGTTGTGGAAATACCAGATGTTATTAGTCACAGAGCACTCAAAGGCTGGTCCGGTGGGTACGCTGTCTCAGAACATGGAGAATGCGGCTCAGCTGTTGCTGAAAGAGAGCGATGCTTCCCCACGTGGCCCACCCCAAAAGGGCCAGGAAGCAGGGCGCAGGGCAGGGCAGGCGCCTAGCAAGGCTGCCACACCCACCTCCTCTCAGGACTGTGAGGGAAAGTGCCCCCATTTCCTGTGCAATCAGCCTGAACTGAAACCCATCTCACTCGGAGCCAAGTTCTGGGGGCTTGAGTTTCCTGTCCTGAGGGCAGTCCTCCATGAGTCAGTGGGAACCAGATCAGTGGGAGCTTAGTGGTTTGACTTGAGGAGAACCTACAGGAAATAATTTAAGAAGATAATAAGGGGGATTTTTCCTGTCTAGAAATGAGGCCCATGGGTCTTTCCAGATGACATTATTCTCTCAGATTCAGAAATAAGTGCAGAAAAGAGCCTCAGCTGTAACCTGTCAGTGCAACTGGCTGCACACAGACCCTCCTGGGGCATACGGAGGCAGCATGACTACCTTTGGCTCTGCCCGGGGCCCTGAGGCCCCATTGTCTCAGGACCCTTTCCCAGCACCCAGTAACCCCACGCAGTCTGGGTCCTGCCTGAGCTGGGCCTTCCTGGTCTCCCATCCTCCTCTCCACCCCGTTAGATTTGCCCCATTGTTCAGAACTTGATTATCTTTGGAACTAAAATTATAAACTAACTCCCACTGAGGTCGATGGCAATTACTTTGTGTGACACCCTCCTCCCCATCGATAATTTTCATTTTAACGGATGGTTTGACCCACAAAGCTGACTAGTTTCAAAATTCAGCATTCAGAGCTGTCTGCCCAGGAATGTTCGGTATTCGTTCAACACCTAGAAAGGAGAATAATGAGCATAATGGAGCATAGAGCAAAATGGAGTCCAGTCTCTTCATTTAACAGGCCCTAAGCCCAGTGACTATTGGATGAATGAATGAATTCATGAGTGAATGGGGAGACAGAGCTGCAGAGCTGAGGCTGTCACCGGAGATTGTCAGGGCTCTAGGCCAAGGCCCTGATTTCTAAGGATGGAGCTGAGGCTTACAGAGACTGCAGCCTACCCGGCCAGAACCACAATCTGTGGCAAAGGAAAGATGGAGACCTGCGTCTCCGGATCCCCAGTGCCTCTGTAGACGAGTGCCCCACTCCTAGCACAGGAGGCCACTGCAGCCCCGGGGACAGGGCCCCAACTGGGTTAGAATCCAGGCTTCTTTCCTCCCCTCTGCTCCCAGCGCCATCTGTACAATATTGCCAAGAGCTGCTTCGAGGCCAGGAGGGCAGCTTTCATCACTCCCACGACTCATATGAGGGAGGCAGATGTATATTAGCCTGGGAGAGAAGCCCCCTCGTTTAGTTCTCACGATTCCCGTTTCCTCTTCCCTGGCCGTCGTCCTATCTCTGATCGGCGTCCAGTAAACAGAAGAGAGCCTGCTTTATGCCACCACAGATTAAGTGACACCAGTTCAGGGCTCCATCTTTCACTCTTTCTTTGAAATGCATCCTCCCTCCCATCTCTGCCTTTTGTCCCCTGAGAGGAATGTGGGGGCAAGGATTTCTTTTTCACGTTCAAATGCAGAGGAGGGGCGGTGCTTTGGCTGCTGGAGGAGGGTGGCAGTCTAGAAGGATTAAAGCAACACTTAATTCTAGAGCATTTTCATCTTTATTGCTGTGTCTTTTTAGCCATGGAATGATCATCCCAGAGGGGAAGCAGAGGCTTCCAGAGTGGTCCCAGCGAGTCAGGATGCAGGATATGGGCAGAACTGTGTCCTCAAGTCATGACTTGCCTTTGTTATCCCTGATTTCTGAAATACCTAATCCGGGTGGTTGCAAAGACTAGAACCTTAATTTCCAAGGATGGGAATAGGAGATGGAGAACCTCCGGGCTGCTTTTTAGTGCCTGTGGAAAGACAAGCTACTGGAGGGACCCCTGAAACATACACGCTTGGTGTGGCTCTGAGCCACTGTGTGCTGGAGCATAGGAAAGCATTTCCTATTTCTGTTTGCAGTTAGAGCCTCAAACTCAACTTGGTAAATTGCACATTGAACACATTCACGCAGAGAAATAACTTCCAGTGATTGCACTACTTAACCTCACACGACAATTCAGTTTCCTCGTGGTTTTCCCAGTTATCAATACATAGTGCAGAAAGTATTTCTCACAGAGAGAGAGGCTGTGCTTAAAGGTGGAGTGTGGGCAAGGATAGGGCAAGGGAGGGGCAGTAAACTCTGCTCGGCGCATCTCGAAGCTGCTGTCCTTTACACAATGACATAGCGTGCATGCTTGGGAGAAATTAGGCTTCACTGATAGAAAAGGGTTTAGAATGGGGAAGATGATGGATTCTGTATCTCTTGATGGTCAAATCACAGCTTAAGGACAAAATTTTTTTTCTGTTAGGCGAGTTCTCATAATGTGAATTGGATATAGGAAGCGAGTTCATTACGGAGCATGTTTGCTTCCTGTGACTTACAACTATGCTTTTGGCTAATAGTGTGGTCCTGACTGGGAAGCAGCCCTGTGTGTAGCAGGTGATAAAAATGCAACCTAGGGCGCATTGTTATCCTTTGTTTTCCACTGGTGATTGTCTACACTGCTGCAATTTACTTTTCTGGCCTCAAAATTTGTTGATTTTTATCTGAGCTTACATGCAATTCAGGATTTGCTCAACGTTTAGTTTTCTTTTTTCACTCCAGTTTTGATAAACCTTTTTATTATTTTCAGGGGCAAATACAAAATAAGCTGACAAAGATATCTTTGTTGAAATTCCTGCTGAAAACAAACAAATTTTAGCTGGCAGCCTGAAACTCTAGCTTCTAACCACTTCCTCCCATCACCACCACCACCACCTTTTTCTCATTGAGATGATCCATATCGAATGTGATTAAAAATAACAATGTGAAGGGTTTTAGGAACACTGCTATTCCATCAGAGCAGTAGTCAGCTTGGGGTATAATTTGGAGAGATTCTGATAAGCTAAAGTGAATTCAAAGAGCAGAAGGGTGAAGGGTCTAGAAATCAATTCAGGGGAGCAGGGGGAGTGAGGATGTTGGGTCACAGAGGAGTCAAAAGTCAGTCATGTGGATATATCCTTTAGACCTAACCTGTGTTTCTGCAGGATGACAGAGCAAGACCATGTGGTCAGTGTTATAGGGACTCAGATTTCTAATAATTAGAATTGTTCAAAAAAGGAATGGGCTGCCTTGTAAGGAAGTGATCTTCTCATCAATGAGAGAAGTCAAGAAAAAAAGAGATGACCTCCTGTCAGGAAGGTGAGAAAAGGGGCTTGTCTTGTAGTGGTAAGATGTGGCATTCTGCCTTAGGACCTCGAGTGTCAGGGAGTACATGGCCAGTGGGAGTGGGTCAGAGGCAGATAAACAAGGAGGGAGCACTGATGAACAGACGGGCCAGACACAGGAGAACTGACAGTGTCTCAGAGGGAGATCCTGTCACAGTCACTCTCCTCCTGTTGATTTCTACAAGAGATCAGCTCCTCCAGGTTGACTTCTACACCCTCCTTGTCATGTCTTTGAATTCACTTAAGCGCGTCAAATCTCTTCCCTGGCAGAACCTGAAACATCTTCTCCAACTGGCTCCCACCGAATGCTCCATATTCTGATCCCATGGGGAAAAGACCCCACCAGGGGCCACTGGTGAAGCTGCGCGTTAAGGGAAACTTCCTGGAGAACCTGGTCCTATCACATGCACGGGGGCCCTGGCTCACTCTGGTGCAAGGCTCCAGTGTGGCAATCACCGGAAACCTCCCTGGCCTGGCCAGTGGTATGAAAGGAAGCGCTGGTGTATCTGCGCGTGAGACTCCAATGAGCCGCTTTGAGAAACTCTGACCACATAAAGGCAGATGCTTGGCCCCTTGGGACTCCTAATCTACATGTTTCCTACTAATTTACCCTTCACTCATCGAAATATTATTTTGTAAGAACTTTTTGATGTCTAAGAAGCCTGATGAGTCTCTTAAGCCCTTCCCTGCTTTGTACCATGAAATGGTGTGCTCCCAGCACTTAACGGTACCACGAGCCAGAAAAGCTGTCTGTGCCTGCAGCCCAGGAGCTGGGAGAACAGCCTTGCAAACAGTCCCCTGCCCAGTACTGCAGGCCAGTTGTTACTATGCCAGAAGGCAAGCCACTTTTCTTTATGTTGCTCTTTTGGTCCTGCCTTTAGGGGTGGTCCGACTCCACCGGAAATTTAGTAAATCATACCATTCATTCACTCACTCATTCAACAACTGTTTAATGCACACTTACTATGCATCAGGCGTTGTCCAGTGTTAGGCATCCAAATATGAACAATGCTCTGTTCTTGCCCTTGAAGAACTTACGTCCTAGTGGAGAAGATAATTGCATAAATGGACCATTCCCAAAGGATGGTAAGGACAGTGTCGATAGAGTGCAGAGTACTATAAAATTAAGGAAGGGCACCCAACCCAGACTAGTGTGGAAAAGAAGTAGTCAGGAAAGACTTTTGAAGCTCTCCAGAAACAATGAAGTCATCTTGAGACACAAGGTATAAATTCTCAGCTGTTTGCTTAATGGCTCTCCCACCAACCAATTGCAATATTTTATAGGTGAAGAGGGAAAAGAAGAGGAGGAACATGGATACACTCAGTGGTCAAGACCTGACCTGGGTGCTTTAAATAAGGGATGCTCTGCTGTCTAAGTTCCAGCCATGGGATAGTCAATCTGACATTTGTCTTTAAGAGCAGGAGCTTTGATCCTCAGCCTCAGAGTTCTAGCAGCTGCAGCCCAGCTTTGGGCTCCAGTTCAGGCTGTGTGGAGCCAGGGCACCTGACCTATGACCCGGAGCTTTGCTGCGGCTGGAGGGCTCTTGGCTCCACCGCATGAGAAGACATGGGGGCTTCACATGCTGGTATATTTCATGTGTAAATCAAGAGCAATTTTAAGAAAAATTATTTTATCCTTACCTATGTGAATTAGAGATGATGATATTTGGCGCAGGTTTCAAATTCCTTCTTTATTCATCTGCCTCAATTACTAACAGATTTTCTTAATCATTTTTTCTGATAATCAAAATAGTACCTTTATAGTAGAAATTTTAAGTTCACTAAAGAAAAATGTAAAGAAGAAAATAAAATTGCCCATAACATTACCCAAATAATCAATTAAACACTTTGGATACTTGCCTCTCTGATCATCTCTGATTAAGTCAAACACTGTGTTGAAATGTACCGATGTTTTAAGCTTCGTGATAAATAACCTACAGAGGATTTTCTTCTAAGGACCGGGACTTCTCATTCTGTACTTTTAGGTCTCAGGGTCAAAAACTGCCCTAAACTAACCATGAGTTTGTTCATCCTAGGACAGTCATGTGCCACATAACGACATTTTGATCAACAATGGACGGCATATACAATGGCGGTCCCATAAGATCATGATGGAGCCGAAAAATTCCTATTGCCTAGTGACTTCACACCACCATAATGTGGCAGCACCACGCCTTACTCACATGTTTGTAGTGATGCTGGTGACAGCTCCATGCATGTTATTGCCCCTGAAGATCTTCCAGTGGAACAAGATGTGGAGGAGGAAGGCAGTGAGATTGAGACCTTGACCCTGTGTAGGCCTAGACTAATGTGTGTGGTTGTGTCTTAGTTTTTAACAAAAAAGTTTGACAGGCAAAAAAATAAAAAATTTTAAAAATAGAAAAAAGCTTATAGAACAAAGATATAAAGAAAGAAAATATTTTTGTACAACTGTGTAATATGTTTGTGTTTTAAGCTAAGGGTTATTACAAAAGAGTCAAAAACTTTAAAAAATTAAGAAGTTTTTAAAGTAAAAAAGTTACAGTAAGCTAAGGTTAATTTATAATTGAAGAAAGAAAAATATTTTTTTATGAATTTAGTGTAGCCTAAGTATCCAGTGTTTATAAAGTCTACAGTAGTGTACGGTGATGTCCTCGGCCTTCACATTCACTCACCACTCACTGGCTCACCTAGAGCATCTTCCAGTCCTGCAAGCTCCATTCATAGCAGGTGCCCTATACAAGTGTACCATTTTCTATCTATAATCTTGTATTTTTACTGTGCCTTTTCTATGTTTAGATATATTTAGATACACAAATACTTTCCATTGTGTTACAATCACCTACAGTATTCAGTACAGGAACATGCTGTACATGTTTATAGCCTGGGAGCAACAGGCTACACCATATAGCCTAGGTGTGTAGTAGGCTATACCATCTAGGTTTGTGTAAGTACATTCTATGATGTTCCCACAACGACAAAATCGCCTAATGATGCATTTCTCAGAAAGTATTCCTGTCGTTAAGTGACCCATGACTCTAATGACCACCTAATTGGCTAGGTCCAGCCCCAGAGATAGTGCATTTAGGCAAGGTGGCCTGGTTTACAGCTTTAACTCCCTGGATCCAATCTGTTCTTTGCCTACAAAGCCTTGCAACCGTTCTTCCATAGCTACTGACGCCAGACTTTGAATTATGGGAGGGTCATAGCATCCCACCCCAGTTTAAATACTCAAAATGTTATCAACTCCTCAGAAGATCTGGAAAAGGAGAACTCTGTTTTCCGTCTCAAAGGAAAGAGTCATGAGATTTTCTCGTGATATATGAGGAAAGGCAGAAGGCAGGACTTTGTTTTTCTAAAAACTTAAAAGAAATCCAACTTCATTCCTTTCAAAGCATGGTAAATTGCTGTATTAACCTTCTTCTCAAAAAAGGAATACCATTTTCCTACATACTAGTGTACTAGTATGTTCTTAGTGGTTGGGGTCAAAATTTGAATTAACCTTGCAAATTCACTTTAAAGCTTAGCTTCAATGTTGTTTAAATTCTTTATCACTCAGAACTCAATATCACTCAGTTACATATCCTGAATGACTCAGAATTCAATATCACTCCATATATATTCTTCTCGAAAAGTAGCAGGGAAATAACTGTGACCAAAGACAGAAATGAAAAGCTGGTGCTGTGTGACCCTTAATAAGGTTTTATAACCTCTCTGAGCCTCAGTTTCCTCATTGTAAAATGGGGATAATAAGAGCACCTACTTGTGGTACATTGCAAAAACATCCAACATCCTTCACTCCTGGTAGCCACAGGATGTGGCTTCCATCAAGGAGTGAAGTATATTTCCCACTGATCTGAAACTTGTGACTTGTTTTGGACAATAAAATGTGACAGAAGTTACAATGTGCCAGTTCTAAGCCTAAGCCTTGAGAAATCTTTGCTGCTTCCACTCTCTCTCAGAACGCTGCCCAGCTACCATGTGAACAAGCCCAGGCTAGTTTGCTCAGGAATGAGAGATCACATAGAGCAGAGAGAAGCCATGCCAAGTGAAGCTATCTTAGACCAGCCAGCTCTCAGTTAAATGACATCTGACCACACAGGCAAGAATAAGCCCAGTCAAGACCAGAAGAATCATCCAGCTGAACCCAGCCCAAATTATTGAGCAGCAGAATTGGAGCTAAAAAATGATTCTTGTTTTACACCATTGAGTTTTGAGGTAGTTTGTTACACAATAAAAGCTAATTGATGCACTATATCATACAGGCTTATTGAGAAGTTTAAAAGACTAATTTGTAAAGTATTTATAACTGTTCCTAAATCTAAGTAAACTTGAAATAAGTGTTTGTTTTTATAATCATTATCATTATTAAAGTTTTAAGAAATCCTCACAGTTCCATGATCTATTTGGAAAGAACAAAAACAAAAGTCTCAAAAATTGGCTCTAGTAGAATATTTTAGCTTGTATTTCAGCTCAAATCCAACAGTCATCAACAAATTAGTAGATTCATCTGTACCAATATTTTTGTTCTAATACTAATGGTACCCAGCGTGACTGGGATCTTTTGGGATCTGAACAAATATTTTTGCTCAGTGACAAGGCTTTCACCTTACAAGTAATCACTCTTTTGCCAGGGAAATTATAATTGTTCAAACTTTTTAAAAACAAGCATGATTTTGATTTGCTTAAACCCCCCCTGTTGGAAGTGTATTACGTTGAGACCAGACATTTCATAAGCAAAATCTATTCATTTCACTGTGTGTGCTGGAAAGCAGCTGAGTCATCCAGAGTAAAGTTGAATTTAATTTCAGAACTGAAAAATAGTTCTCGTTCTTTTCTGTGGTAACAAGTACTTAATGTACATTTATATTTTAGTATAATTATTCATAATGTTAGATTATAACAATTACTGTTTTTATGAACATAACTTTCCTATGACTTGTTAGAAGTGATTTTATATGATTGTGTAATAGAACATCTTGAAAATTGCAAAGCAGCTCAAGAAATTGCACACTTGGGGTTGCTTTTTCATAAATTCTGGAGACTAGTGACATCCTCTCTGCTTGCCTTTAAAAAGTGCATAAGATTGCCAATGTCTGCTAGAATACATTTCATTTTCCAAGTCTTTCATTATAATTTTTCTCCATCATCACCTGTTAGTAAACTGCATGTTATAAATAATAAGATCTTGCAATTGTCTCATGGGTTTTTGGTTTACAAAATACTTGTACACATCATGTCATTGTCATTTTAATCCCCCAACTATCTACAGTGATAGACCAGATATATGTGATTATCTCCATTTTACAAAGCAAGCAAATCAGAGAGAATTGGTATACTCAAGTCACCTACTTAGTAAACGGCATCATTAGGTTCAAACCCAGATTTTCTGATTCCAAGTGTTGGACTCCTTCTCTAGCATATCATCTGGTTCTCCACAGTGCCACTGAATGATGAAAAGACACAGCCAAAGAACGGTCAGACACATCTAATTTTGAATCCTGGCTTGTCTGTGTATTAGCTAGGTGACATTGGAGAAGTTATTTAACCTTTCTGAACTTCACTTTTTATATACATGGAAGAGGGATAATATTACATACCTCATGACTTTTAGTTAAGATTAAGTAATCTATATAAAGTGCTTAGCACTAGAAGTATTTAATAAATGTTAATTGTTGTTACTATTTTGGTATTATTATTGCTATTGCTAGTCTGGTCGTAGGATGAGGTAGCTAGAATCCCACTTGAGATTTCAGGGTCTGAGATTGTTCTTAGAATTCTTGTGGGGATGCCAATATCTCCCATTTTCTTGATTTGATGCTTGGCCAACTGTACAGTTCCATCTCAAAGTGGAACAGTCAAAGATGAGACTTAACATAGATTGTGTTTACTATCTTCTGTGGTTGGTTTGTGGGGAGTATGGGAGCAGTAAAGGAGTAATGTGTAGATATCTCCCTCCCAGCTGCTACTGTTTAATTAGATGAAAGATTGCATCTTCAGTGGAGATATACTTGTGTTAGAGGGGAATTCAGGGTAAATTGAATCCATTCTTAGATCCACTCCAATGGATATTGAGTTTGATAACAACCCATCATAATGCAACCAAAAGATAGCACAATGGGGGTCTCTGAGGTGGGCACGTTCCATTGAAAATTATGTAGGTTCTAAGCAGTGAAAGAAGAGAGTGCTTTGATCTCCTCCCCACTAGCCCCTCTTCTACACTTACAGAGAACTTAACTACTGCTATTTATTCTCAACTTAAAAATTCCTCAGTTGCTTAGAGAATTTTCAGCTAGAACTGCTTGTGAGTTCCTATAGACGCTGGGTGTGTGGTTGTGTGTGTGTGTGTGTGTGTGTGTATGTATGTGTGTTTTTCTCTTTGCTTAGAATACTCACTCCATTCCACAACCTGGCTAGTTCCACCTCTTTCTTTACAACTTATTTCAGGCGTCACCTTCTCTAGAAGTCTTTCAGAGGAACATCTCTGTCCCCTGTCCGCTCCCCACCCCAGCTGGGTCAAGAATCTCCCTCTTGGTGTTATCATAATTCCTTACACATTTCTCTACCTTGTCCCTCACCACGCGATTTACATTGTCTGTTCATATGTGTTTCCTTAACTCGACTGTGAGACCTTTGAGGGCAACCACCATGTCTTATTCACCTTTGTAAACTACTACTAGCAGAGTACCTAGAACAGAGTAAGCGTTCAATAAATAATCTTTAAATGAATAAACTCAATTGTCAGATTATTTCCTTGCCTGAACTAAGTACTGACACTTCCCTTTGAGTAGTGTGTTTGAATGAATCACTTTAATTTCTATCTCACTTCTTTATTGTCTTTCTGAGAAGTGCATTGTGAATTTCTAGCTTTATAGTTCATGTTAGTTGCAAACTTTTCTAGCTTTCATGTGCAACATTTTGACTATTGGTCCTAAGGAATAAAAAAAAGTATATAAATAAAACAAAGGAATACAGATTTAAAACTATATGTATTGATAAACTATGTACATTTATTCATATAACTAAATATACACACATATAAATTTGGGTGTAGTATATATCTTGTGCATAATATATACATATACATGTGTACCTATATATGTACCTATGTATATATTTTTCTTATTTTTTTTTTTTTTTGTGAGGAGCATCAGCCCTGAGCTAATATCCATGCTAATCCTCCTCTTTTTGCTGAGGAAGACCAGCTCTGAGCTAACATCTATTGCCAATCCTCCTCCTTTTTGTTCCCCAAAGCCCCAGTAGATAGTTGTATGTCATAGTTGCACATCCTTCTAGTTGCTGTATGTCGGACGTGGCCTCAGCGTGGCTGGAGAAGTGGTGCGTCTTTGCGCGCCTGGGATCCGAACCCAGGCCACCAGTAGCAGAGCGCACGCACTTAACCGCTAAGCCACGGGGCCGGCCCCTATATATTTTTCAATTTCTCGTCAATATTCTGAAACTGAGGCTATAGCTTTTGGTGCTTGAGAAATTCCCTATGTCCATTCAGTCTTGAGTCTTACTGAGTCTTTCTGTGACTGCTGTGGTGGCAAAGTCATTCAAAGCCACACTGTTTTGATGTGTCTGCTTCCTTTCCAGTGCCCAGGCTCTATCCATGAGAGTTAGCTATTAAGGCATTCAGGGCTTCTGAACCTCCAATTTCAGCAGGAGGCGTGCTAGGACATTGTTATTTTCTCTTCTCAGAAAGACCAATAATCTCTGCTTCTCCATGGATATTCAAGGCACTTTGCATGAGGAAGACAGAGAAAGCTGGAAACCTCTGAGCAATAAGAACTCACCAGGTTGCAGCAGCTGTTGTTCCAGCTACATTTCCTAATGGCAGCTGCTTTGGGTGGGAGGCTGCTCTGGGGTCAGACTCACAGTGAGTGAGCTGGGGCAAGGGAGGGAGCTCACCTTTCCTACCCAAGAGTGTCCATCAAACCTCATCAAGTTGTTTTCCGAAAACCAAGAACCATCTTTCCCAATTTGAATAAAGCTATTTCCCCAGAAGGCAGAACCCATTGCCATCAGTTTTTGTGTAAATAACGTTTTTGGTTCTCTTCTTGCTATATGTGTATGCACAACACCAAACCTAGTGATTGGCACACTAAAAATATTGAATTAAATTAAATGAATGGAATTGCCAAATTTGAGAACTATGAGGGGAAGAAAATGACATCCAACCGAAAATTTTCTTCTTAAAACTTCTTGGACCTAGACTATCTTTTTTAGAATGACACAGAAGACAGTCAGTTGGTTAAAAGAAAAACTCTGAAAAAAACTGGACTGAAGATTGAATCCCAGGGCTTCAACCAGATCAGATGATTGCCACCTACTCCCCAGAGATAAATCTAATCTTGTGGAATAATAACCCTGAATTTCCTTGAGGATTTGTATTTTCTGTTTTTTTCTTTCAGCCCCCATTTTTTTTTTTTTTGTGAGGAAGATCAGCCCTGAACTAGCATCTGATACCAATCCTACTATTTTTTTTTGCTGAGGAAGATTGGCCCTGAGCTAACATCCGCGCCCACTTTCCTCTACTTTATATGGGACGCCGCCACAGCATGGCTTGACAAGCGGTGCATCAGTGCGTGCCCGGGATCCAAATCTGAGAACCCCGGGCCACCGCAGCAAAGCGCGCACACACGTAACCACTTTCGCCGCCGGGCTGGTCCTCAGCCGCAAATTTTAAGCCTAACTACCCTCTTATATTTATAACCTCAGAACCAGGTTGGCCTCTTCACCTTCAGTCTTGCATCTCAGTCATCAGTAAGGAAGAGCAAATCTGTGTCTGAAATCATTCGTTCTTATTGCATAAGGCTGAGACAATGGAGAGAGAGGGCGTGTATTTTGCTAAATGATTATGTATTAATTTGTGACCACTTTTTACCTATCTGTAGTTGTTAACTTTAGACTCCAAATGGACTGCAAGGATGAGTCAGGCTAGTGGTCTATTTATTCTGGAGCAGCCGCCTTCTTTGGTTGACCACAAGCACCTTCTTGTCAAATATTCCACAGATAATTGTTTAAAACTGCTAGATACATAAGAACGTGCCTCTGTGTTGAAAATATTGTGGTAGCTCCACAAGCCATGACGTGGAACTCTGGAGTTCATTTTCTTGGTTACAAAACTGCTGAATGCAAAAGTGGTTTGAGATCCTGGTGGATTTTGTTAAGGTTTCATTCAGCTCTACTTCCCAACAAATACACAAGGGAGTAGAAGGATGCCCAGGCAAAGATAGAAAAGAGCTAGGATTCATGTGACCTTTATTCCCAAATAATCCTTCTCCTAGAAATTCAAATGCAGGTGAGGCATTTTGCAGTTACATATGTCCTAATTGAGTCAGAGAAGGATCACCAATGGATAGTAAAACCATTGGATGGAAGTTATTGGGGAGGGGATAGTCACAGGATCTCAAAATGCTGTCCTTCAGATTATTAATTATTTACAGAGGAGAAAAATTACCTTCACAATGGAGAAATCTGTTGGATAAGTAACTAAACTTAGCAAATATAATAATAGAACACACTTCACGTACTTTTTGACGTGATGCACTGAGAAAGACTCAACAGCACCCATATGGTGTTCTCCCCCCAAAACACAGAAACACGCAATTCATAAAAGGAAGATAGTAATAATGATCTCATGGGGTTATTTTGAGGAATAAAGGAGATAAAGAAACAATGTTTTTGTCACAGTGCCTTGCACATAGTAAGACAAAAAATATTTGTTATTATTAATATTATTATTGTGCATACTGCTCAGAGCTTGCCAATAAAACCTACAATAATGAAAGTGAGTAACAAATATGTATCCAGCACCTATTTGGTGCTGGCACTGTTATTGTTCAATGAACAACAGCTGAAGACCTTTTACCTAACAGAGCTTACGTTGTAGCCAACACTTAACCATCAGCCAAGATAATTCTAAATACCTTATAGGCATTAACTCAATTAACTCTCAAAACATCTCTGACTCCAGAGGTCTCATCGCCAACTTTCTGCCCAGTGGCCTGGGTTGGTGGAAATTTCTGAGGCTTTTGAAAATAATTGAGTTAACATTGGTGTGTGTGTGTGGGTTGGGGGAGAGTTTGTTTTTGCTATATTTTGTTTTGTTTTGCCAACTCTGCGAAAACGTTTAATGTCAAAAACATTTTCTGGTTGAACCAGCAGCTAAAGATCTAATAGAAATAATGGATGAAGTGTACTCATCCTTTTCAGGTAAATGATATTCCCTGGGGTGGGGTAGGAACAGAAGAGATTAATGGGAAAGCAGAAAAAAAAAAATAAATTCAACCTCTCATTTTTATAGACAGATTTTAAGAAGCTTAGTTTATAAGGTCCAGGATTTCTACCAGATCTTCCCATTCTAGCCAATGTCACCATGATTCTACTGACTGGAGAAGAGAAATCACTTAGCATCTGAAGAAGTACAGCGCTTGCACCATATTCTAAATTCTGAATCTTTTCCTCTCATCCATTCTCGGGTCTCCCCTTTGGGAGGGCCTGTGGTCAGCTCCCCACCAGTGAGTCTCTGCTCAACTGCCTGGTTATACCAGCACTGTCGTGGCCCAGAATGAGTCACAGGAGAGATTCTATAAACTTGTCATCGGTCTGTCATCATTCTGCTACTTGTGATTCCAGACCTGAAGATGTGTCTTGTTGATCATTGTCGATGTGTTGATTAATGCTGTACATCTCTAGACACTTTCCAAGACTATTCCAAATCATTTTTACTGCCACAAAACCTCAAGACACCTTTCCAAATACATTTCCTTTCATTTTATAAACCCCTGAGTATTTTCAGGAAAATATAATCCATATGTTTCTGTTTTGTATCCACTTACCTCATCCTACTGTTTAGTAAGAAAAATTGGTATTATCCAAGAAGTCTCATCATCTTTCTTTCCTTTCCATTGGGAGAAAGGATGACCACAGCCTTAACCAAGTTCAAGTCAGGCTGGAGTCTCAAAGCCACAGGCTTTTAACTTGCAAACACTATTTTCCTCTTCCTAATCAAAGAAGCCAGGCTGAGGACCCACGGAAGGCAAAACCATTTTAATAGCAGGAGGACAAGACAGAAGTACCCAAGGAAATTAGCCATCACACAATTTATATTCTGTTGACAATGTTTTTTGAGTGCTAAAAATGTTTTTATCCTCTAGTCCCAAAATTCTACTTTTAGAAAATTGTCCTAAGGGCATGGTAAGAGATATTCAAACAGATTAATAAACACTGTAATATCATATATCATAGTGGAAAAATTTTAATTTACTTGAAACTAAGTATCCAACAATATGTTATCAGTAAAATAGGCATGTCCAAAACATGAAATAATATGCAGCCATTAATGAATATTTAGTAAATGAATATTTAGTGACATAGGAAAATGTTAATAACATATTAAGTAACAAGGTAAGTTACAGAAAAGTGGCATGAGAGTTATGAAAAACTTAATGGGAGAAAATAAACTTGATGAACTGCATCTTCCGTTGCCATCTATGGGATCTTTGCTCCAGAATAGAAGGGAATTTCCCTCCATGTCCCGAGAGTGCAGGGAGAACTTTCATTTCTGGAGAGTTGGGGTTCTACACTTAAAGGACGGTTAACAAACCTTTGTTTTCAAAAGCCCTAGACCTTTGGAAAGAAGAGGATGGAGGCTGTGGCCTTTGAGGAGGAAAGAATGTTGACTGTCCTGGAGGAATCGAAGTCCCGGGGACTGGGAAGGGACAAAGGGTTGCAAGTTTTGATAGGAAGCTGAAGCCAAGGATCTTGCTGATGCACGGCTCCCCAGGAGAAGGGAGCCAGCGACAGAGGTGACTCCTGGGGACCCTCAAGCATTAGCATCAAGTGCTACGGCTTGTCATTGTCTCTATCCCTCTCTCTACTGGATTATTCCCACTAGGATACAAACGTGCTCTGGTATCTCTCACCTTAGAACAACAACCTTCCTTAACCTCATATTTCTCCTCACCTGCCTCCTCATTTCTAAAAGTTTGCCAGTAGTGGACTGCCTCTACTGCCTTATTCCACACACTATTCAATCCGCTGCCATCTGTGTCTGCCCCACCACAGCGGTACAGAGAGTAGTGAGTAAGACTGCTCTAGTCAGCAACACCCAGGATGTCTCCGTTCCCTTTCCTCATTTCTCTCCACCTCTCCGCCTCATTCAAAGCCATCAACCACTCAAGCCCTTTAGAAACATCAACTACTCTCAGCTTCTGGACACATCGCTCTCCCGGTTTTCCTCTGTCTCACTGGGCGTTCCTGCCCATCCTCCTTAGCTGGGTCCTCCTTATCAGATTCTAAACGTGCATGTAAAAGGACTCAATCTGCCTTTCCATTCCTCTCCCCTCCTCCTCTCCCTGGATAACATCATCCATTTTCAGAAATTTAAATACCATATTTACTCAAGATAATTTTCATACCTGTGAAGATCTAGATATCCTGGCTTTTGGATTCCTGCCCCAAATCATGTAAAACATATTAAAATGCACCCATGGTTCAAAGTAAATATATTATTTTTTTGGGAGGAGGTGCATGTTTGCATTGTGAAAAATATATATAACGTAAATTTTGCCATTTTAACCATTTTTAAGTGTACAATTAACTCAGTGGCACTAATTACATTCAAATGCTGTGTAACCATCATCACTATCTATTTCCAATACATTTTCATCACACCAAACAGAAACTCTGTATCCTTTAAGAAATGACTCCCTGGGGCCGGCCCAGTGGCGGAGCGGTTAAGTTCGAGTGCTCTGCTTCAGCAGCCCAGGGTTCGCGGGTTTGGATCCTGGGCGTGGCCTATGCACCGCTTATCAAGCCATGTTGTGGCAGGTGTCCCACATATAAAGTGGAGGAGGATGGGCCTGGATGTTAGCCCAGGGCCCATCTTCCTCAGCAAAAAGAGGAGGATTGGCAACAGATGTTAGCTCAGGGCTAATCTTCCTCACACACACAAAAAAGAAATGACTCCCTATTTTCCCCTCCTCCCAGCCCCTGGTAACCTCTAGTCTACCTTCTGTCTTTGTGAATTTGAATATTCTGGATTAAATGTGTTTTTTTTCTATTAAAAACCCATAATTTTGTAATTTTGTATTTGAAACTGTTTAGATAAAGCGTTTAACTTAAAATTGGCTCTCATTTTCCAGTCACCAACAAGTATACCCAGGAATTCTTGTAAAGTGAGCAAATCTAATCTAATCCTCAAAATTATTTTAAATAATCGATCTTTATTGTATACTAATATTTGACAATTAATAAAGATGATGTAACACTGTATTTTGTAGACATTTAATGCATTATTTACTCATTTTGATTTTTAATTTTATATTTTGAATTTTTTCTGAAATAATTTTAGACTCACATAAACTTGCAAAATTAGTAGAGTCCCCATGTATGCATCCCTCAGCTTCCCCCAGGGATAACATCTTACATAACCATAGTTCATTATCAATGATCAAAACTTTATTTTAGAGCCAGCCCTGATGGCCTAGTGGTTAAAGTTCGGCGTGTTCCGCTTTGGCGACTCCTGGTTCCCAGGTGCGGAACCACACCACTCTTCTGTCAGTAGCCATGCTATGGTGGTGGGTCACACAGAAGAACTAGAAGGACCTACAACTAGAGTATACAACTATGTACTGGGGCTCTGGAGAGGGGAAAAAAAAAGAGAGAGAGGAAGATTGGCAACAGATGTTAATGCTCAGGGCAATTCTTTCCGAGCAAAAAAACAAACAAAAAAACCCACTTTATTTTAATTTCATCAGTTTTCACAAGTACCAGTTGCGTGTGTGTTTACATCAGATTTTATCACATGCATATTTATCGATTCATGTAACCACCACCACAATCAGGATACACAACCCTTCCATCACAACAAAGAAACTCTCTCATGCTGTCCCTATATAGTCACACCCTCCCACCTGGTTGCCTAATCCCTGCTGATCTGTCCTCTAGCTCTATAATTATGTCATTTGAGACTGTCATATAAATGGAATCATACCTTTTGAGATTGGATTTTTCACTCAGAGCCTCTCTCCTGCCCCTTCCATTTTTCAATATCCTGCTTTTCAAGATGATCTGCAGGACTACATAGAATTAGTGGGTGGAGAAGGGTATCTCAAAAGGACAAAAATGAGAAATTTTCTGTGTGTCATTGATTTGGTCTACTAACCAAGAAAAATAGGTAACAGATCCAATCTTGTGTTGGAGACCAAGATCCACCATGAAAATTTTTTGAATTGTCTGGCATCTCTGGACTCCTTTTTTCAGGAAATAAACCTATCTTTCTACCTTTGTCTCTGTCCCCCATATCCACTTCTTCCACCTTCCACCAAGCCACTGGTCCCCTCTCACCTGACCACTCCAATAAGCCTCTAAATCCCTCTCCCTGCTTCCGTTCTTTTCCTCCTAACATCCATTCCCAGCAGCAGCTCCCGGCCCCTTTGATCCTTGCAAGATCTCACCTCTGAAAATGCCTCTTTAGAGAGACTTTCTCTGACAATCCAGTGGCCTCCTTCCCCTGCCCTCCCCAGCAAGTAACTATCAAGTCATCCTGTTTTATTTTGTTCACACACTTAGGAATAATTTCATAGCATTTATCTTGTTGATTTATAGTCATTCATTTTTCATTTGTTGATGTCTTCTCGCCTTCTATAAAACCATCCTGATTGTCAAGTTCCTCCTGTCCCTAGTACCTGGGACACTTGGCATAGTCTATGATCCCAGTAAATATTGATTGATTGAATGAATGACTAAATGAACATTCGTGTGGCTGAGAAACGGCCCCCAAAATGGAGTGACCAAGGCAGCTGTCCTTACCACACTACACAACTGCTCAGAAAATGCAGGAGAAAATTGAGACCTTCAACAGCATTTGGGGATACACAGACTTGTAGGATATTGTTGATGATTTTAAAAGTCATCAACATGCTGAGTTCAAACCTCAACACTGTGGAAAATCCTGTTGGACCTTGCATGGCCACAGTGGTTAGGATGTTGGCTTTCCATTGAACTCCTTGGAGAAGAAAGATCTCTCTTGCTGTTGTCTTACTTGATTTCTTTATATGTATAGTAATCAGCCATTTGTAACCTCTTAAGCCACATGTCGGGGGGAAGCACATGGCAAAGAGAGGCAGTTTTCCTGCCAGTGCAGTGGAGGAACTATTTCAACTCAACTGAAGTTTCCAGGTTCACCTGAGGCCCAGTACTCTGTTTGGCTCTAACATCCCGATGGTGAGATCAACCAGCTCAATTGCATTGAACATTTCCTGCTTCAGCAAGAAATTTATTTACTGATCTATTGATGGAGCTGGGGAAAGGGGTTGATATTTACCATTTGGAACCAAAAAGCAAAACTAATTCATGTTTTGCAGGGCAAAGCGATTTTTCTCACTAAAAAAAGTTAAAGGTTTCTTCCTTCAAAGAAAAGAAGTGAAATGAGATTTTTCTGCTCCTAATTGGGAAAAAATGGTCCTCCAAATAAAATATATCTGTACCAACCTGATAAGACCAGGGCTGGTCTTTGGTGTTAACGAAATATTTGGCCACCTCGATAATATCTGATTTCTGAAGGATAAAGCTGCTTAAACAAAGTGTGCTTCCCACAACTGAGCAGGAGTTGGGGGTGAGGCTGAGGGAGGTCTCATTAAGGATACATATCTCTGTTCCCAGGGAGTCATAGCACATGTGTAACGTAACACATCAGAGAGAGCCAGGTTATCTAATTAGGCATGATAGTCATCTGGAGAACAGTCATGGGGAGATGGCCACCAAGGCAGGGAGAGTGAGATCCAGAGTGGGAGTGCCTCTTCCTTCGCTCTGTGCATGAATTCTTTCACCCATCACATATTGACTGTACCTACTATGGCAGTGAAGGAAACTTGTCCAGATACTATGGAGGATTCCATGATGACCGAGACACAGTTCCTGTCTTCAGGAAACCTACCGTCTAAGAACAGGAGAGAAAAACATGTATAGAACACATGGAGAAAAGCCACAAGAAAGTTACAGGTAAAATGTTATGAAAGTCTGGAAAAGATAGAGCTTCTTTTACCTGGTTGACGTAGGAAATGGCTAAAAGGAGAGAGGATGTGTATCTGAAAATTCTTTGTGGAAGAGGTGACATCTGTAAGGAACCTCGAAAGGTGAATGGATTTGGCCAGGAGGATTTGAGACCAGAGGGGAATTCCTTTCAGGTGGAGGCTTCCACAAACTCATCAGCAGAGGAACCTCTCCCTGAGAAGGCAGCAGGGGACATAGAGGAAATTGGTTTGATCTCTTCTGAAAAGAGCAGAGAATACGCTGTAGGCAAAGGCACACTTCTGTGATTCATAATCAGTTGTGAAAACAGCTTGGATTTGCAATATACAGATCAAGACTGTATACAAGACACCAAAGTTCAGTTTAGCAAAATATAGCTCAAGGAGACGAACCAGTAAATACCCTGGAGAGGTTTGCATTCCAGACTCAGAATCGCCTCAAGCTAGGTGTGGGCTGATGACAACTTTACTGCTTCATCCCTCGGTGGCTTTTTCTGAGCTACCTCACTTGCTTCTCCTGAATTATAAATGAGATCAGTTAAAATTCAACTTTGGGAACATCTTGGAGACTTTAGAGGCAGAAATTCATAGTGGTTAAAAGCACGGGCTTTTGGAGTCGGTCTGTCCATATTTTAATCATAACTCCTCTTCCAACTTGCTTTGTAAACTTGGACAAGTGATTTAATCTTTCTAAGCCCATGTCCTTGTTTCTAAAAATGGGGATAAGAACAGTATATACTTCATAGCCTTAATATTTAAAGGTTAAATAAGAACATTTGTGTAAATGCTTTAATCCAATTTTGACACCTAGTAAGTTAATTATATTATGAATAAATAACTAGTGGCCCCTAATCAGGAAGTTCATGCTGCATTATACATCGCTCTAGATGAAAGCCTTGTGATAAGGGTAAATAACTGACCCAAGAGATCCAAGACATCAAGGTGTCACTTGATGACTTAGAATATAGAATAAACACACATAAAGTCCATCGAGATCTCTTAGCCTGAGTTTTTCAGTTGAGTGAAGAGTTAGGAGAGACGACATTTTTAGAGATGAGCTAGAAAATACCATTCAACTAGAAACTTTTAAGTAGAATCCATTCTCTCTCTTTCTGTCTCTCTCTTGACCAACATTCTGGAAAGTGGTCCTTTCCTATGTTGAAGTTTGGAGCATAAAAAGGCTCTCCAGGAATAATCATTTCACTCATCATTGGAAGCAGCCCTTCCAGCATTGCCAGTGGAGATCCATTATTTATGTCTTTCAAATAAAATAGAAAGCTCCCAGGGCTCATTTGCCTTGAGGTTTTTCCCATGATTTTTTTCACCCAAGGTGTCCACTGAGTAATTAGGTGGACTATTCATGCACTGGGCTCATAGAAAGTGAACTTCCAAGCTTTTTGTACCTCCTCTCACTATTGTAATATTCTCTTTCACTGGAATTCTAACACCTTCATTTAAAACAAGAAGTTAAGCAACTTCACACAAGATATTTTAGAACCTATAAATGTCTCACCCAACACTCTCCTTGGAGTTCACTTTCTCCTGCCTACGGGACTAAGATAAAATATACAGTTTATCCAGGAAGGGTCATGCCAAATGGAGACATAGCACTTTGTTTAAAAAGCAGATATCTTATTACTTACAACCCTCACCTTCTGGCCCAGCCTAATGCCATAATTACTCTCTTAAATTTCCCTTTATTTAACATCATCCATCCTGTCTTCTTCTGTTACCATTATTTAACTAACCAAACAGACCAAATACAATACCAAGAGCTAAAAGAGGCATGAATCCAACTTGTGGAAACCTGCTTTTAATTTAGGATTATGGGGCCAGTTTCCTAAATATTGCCACATTTTAAGGAAAATGGATTTTCCTTCTTTATGTCAAGAGATGACTGATCTAATTAAATTCAGTTTAATCTAATAATGAGTCATGTTAGTGCTGTCTTCAAAATTAACATTTTAGTCCCCAATCTAAATTTTAATCATCAGATATGTATTCTTGATAGTCTAAATCAAAAATTAAATTATCGAATTCCCATAAGAACTTTGTCCACTCTCATAGAGACCTGTTAGAAGGTACGAAGATGAAAAGAGAAAACAAAATTACATTGGCCACCAAGTAGACCACTATGAATTATTTTCCCTTCTAAAGAGAGACTGAAATTTTAAAAAACGACTAGGAAATTAGGATACTTACTATAAATGTAAGCTCCTGGAAGGCAAGTGGCGTGATTAATTTTTTCATGTCCAGTGCTTCACAGCACATCACACGCAGAGCTGGTGTTCACTAAATGGATGTGAACATGAACCTGGAAAATACTAAGCTAACAGTGAGATTAACCCAAGAGGGAAGACTTTTCTGTTTTGCTCCCCATTAGACATCGCAGGTGCTCAAGAAATATTTATTGAATGAATGAATGACTGACTCTGAAGCTGATCTGATACCCCTGGTTGGGCTGCTGTATCTAGTTCATGTGGAATTTTCAGGCCATAGAGAAACTATGCTCACTGAGATACTGAACAGTATCTGAGCATGACACCAGACCTGCCTCCTAGTTCGATACCTTGGGGAACCAAGCAGATAACAATTTTATATTAGATAATTTTGACCGTTAGGAGGTCCAAGAATTCTGCCAAGTTTGACTGGTTAGAAATGCAGTTAGAAGGCTAGTTTCTCTACCTTGTCCTGTTAATAATGAGGGATGGAAGGCAGCGTATAGATAACTGAAGAAATCACAGTGAACTGTAGGAAATTTCCACTATAAATACATCAGATGATTTTAGAACTGTCTATAAATAGTTGGTATATGCCCCAACCCAGGACAAATTGGTAGGGAAGGACATGACTTTCTCTCGGGAATTTTTGCAGCTCCGGTGCATAGTAAAAACTGTTTTCTTATTCTGTGTTTATCCAGAGGGAAGCACATTCTTCTTCGTATTAATATCACAGAAAAAAAAGGAGACTAAGATTTCAGCTACAAGAGCCAATAACACAGCTCCTAAAAGATGAGTGGTCTCCACATGTTGATTAGACCAACCAGAAGCAAAAAGCATCTCTCACTGGAGACATCGAAACAAAAAGCCTCTGCTTCAAATCTTTGTATTAATCCCCTAAATCCGAAAAACACCATCTTGGCTTGGGTGGAATGACATTGCACAGAGGAGCTGGAAGTGTTGTGAGGGTAAATGAAATTCAGAATCCTTCTAGATTTAAGCAGAGAATACCAACACCAACGAACATAAAATCACGAAATTCAACAATTATTGTAGAAATGTAGTCAGTAGACTTGACTCATAGATCTAGGCTCCTCATTAGCAATGCTGACTCTGTTCATGGAAACTGGATTTTAATAACACTAGTCCTTCTTCAAGTTTTCAAATAATTTCATAAAGATAAAAGTTGATGAGCATGTGGAATATATACATATTTCCATGGATTTGTGTGCAAAGACAGGCACAGCAGGAAAGAAGACCTCTAAAATGCGGGCCTCTCAAATGGAGATGTTTGTATCTGGGGAGAAACACAATAGACACTGAACTGAGCACATCAAAACTGCTTAATGGTTTTCTGACGTGCCTTCGGGCGGTGGAGAATAGCATGTCCAAGTGGAAGCACAGGGGGAGTTTTTGAGCAGTCAAAAAAGAAATGAATCCTTCTCTTTCTCTTTTTCTTTTTGAACTCTATAATATAATTGTTCAACATTGTCCTTTTGAAGTTTGACATTCAGATGAAAATTCCTTGAGGATTGTGACACTGGAATGCATTACAAAGGAGGGCACAGAATGTCCTTTAATGTGGATCCTGAAGACGGTGGACGATGGAATGCTTAGACCCCTCTCCACCCTCTAATTCCAATATCCTATGAAAATGAATTTTAACTCTGCCTGACCGGCATGAACAGAACAAAACAAAACCAAAACAAACATTTATTTCCTAATTATTTACACTCTTACCCTACGATATTATAAGCAAGCTCCCTAGTATGAGGGACACTCTTGAGCTGGTTTTGTTCCTTCTATTCTTTGCAGACAGGCATTTGCAAGGGCACTGAGTTTTCATGCTCTTCTATCCTTTTGATATGCTGGTCTGTAAACTTCCCAGCCTCTGAGCAGGAGGAGCATCCACTTTCCCTCTGGGCGGTTGGTTGACCACAGACTCGAGTCTGCATCCTAGTGCACTCACTGATGGTCCATTATGTCGTTCATCCTTGTTCAGCTTTGTCTCCCAGTTCCCTTCAGAGCTACGCCAGATCTTCTCTTTTCCCCTCAAGTTTTCTGGAGTTGAAACTCATTTCTGCAGGATAGTGGAACCAAGTCTGCAATCGAGGTCCTGCATGTTCTCACCTCTGGGTAGGATAACACACTCTTGTTGCCCTTCACTCTCACCCAGGCCATAGCCTCCCGCTTTGGGGGCAAACAGGCCTTGGGTGTGAGCTTCCTCGTCTTCTGGCCCTCTCTCTGCAAACTCACCCACCTCCACTTGCCTGGCTTACTTCCAGTGTCTGAAGATGAGGCACGCCTCTTCCTCTTCGATGGCACGCAACCCCCGGACCCTGGACCCCAGGCCTCCTCTGACTTGCTCAACTCTCCTGTCTTCCACATTTTCCATCTCACCCTCTCTCGCCGTCTTTCCAACCTCCCCTATTTTCCCCACGACATAAAATTGTTCAAATTGATCTCATCTAATTCCCTAAAAAAAATAAGTTCTATTGACTTCACTATCCTTTCTTTATAGCAACCCCCTTCTCATCCAAACTTCACAAAAGAAGAGTTCTGCACCTTCTGCCTTCATTTTGGCATTTCTCACTCATTCCTCAAGCCATTCCTTCCCACTCCTCAGGTCCCCACAATGCTACCCTTTTTCCTAAGGATGCCGGGGACCTTCATAATCATGAGTCTTCACGTTACTGAACATCTACTTTATTTGACACTGTTGACCGCTCCCTGCTTCTTAAATTTCTCTCTTGACTTCTTCCTGAACTCAGTTCCTCTGATTCCCCTCTGTGGGTTTCTCTTTCTCCTCCATCCCTGTAAATGGTGGTATTCTCTTGGCTCTGTCTTCATTCTATACTTCTCTTGGCTGAGCTCACCTAATCTCATAGCTTTGGGTGCTATTAACATATAAAGGATGGGTAATTCCATATTTCTATGCCACATCTCATCCCTGACTTTAGACTCCTGTAGACAGCCTACTTGTGATATTTTCCTTTCAGTATAGACTTCAATGTCAAACTCAGCATGTCCAAAACTTCCCCTTGATTTGTACTCCCTCTATATTTTCTGTCTTAAGTGGTGGCAGCATCATCTTTGGCTGCATGACCTGGCTGCTGGTAAACTTCACTCTTTATCCCACCTGCTCTGTGCCACCACACTGCTAACCAACCACTGAGTGCTGTGATTCCCCTTCTAAATAAATCTTAAACCTGCTCCTACTCTTGACAACCAATATCCTAGCTTAGGTACACATCATCTCCCATGAGGATTAGTGAAACGGGCTTCAAAAGCATCTTCTTGCACCCAGTTTTGTCCTCCTTAAATACATCCGTTACACTCCACCAGAAAGATCCATGACTAAAATCTGACCTGTCATTCACCTCTCTATTACCCACAAGATAAAGTTCAAATTCTTCAGCTGGCTATATAGTGAAATGCAGCACAGAATTTCCAGTCAGGAAAAGCTGATCCAAATTACCACTGGGAAGGCTAGCACCCACATGGTAAAAACCTGATATGTCAGCCCAAGTCTACTGGTAATTATAAAATTATTTGCCTACATGCTTTTCTCCCAAAATAGATTGTCTTGAGAAAAGAGACTGTCCCCAGGGTCTAGCACAATGCCTGGAAAATAGTGAGAATTTAATAAATGCTCATTGAAGTGGGCATGAAGAGGTTTTACTGAACTTGCTAAGGTTCTCTGGAATTTGCTCCTAGAAATCCAAAGAGAGGGAAGGAGACATGGTGGGTAGATATTTGAGGTGAAGGGATGAGGGAAAATCTGTGGTGGGAGGAAGTAAAAAGGGATAACAGGTGTCTGGTTTTATGTGCCCTGATTTGAAGAACAGAGGTGCTCTAATGGGTATGATGGTCTCACCCACACCAGAGTAAAGGAGAGAGAGAGTACAAAGAGAAAGAGCTGTTGCAGACCTGTGCTTACCCTGTGCTGGGAAAGACAAAATGTACATTGGAATCTCTCTATATGTCTGCCATTGGGAGAGCAGACTGTCATCTTTGTAGACTTGACCTGATATATCAGGTGTTTACCATATAGGTGTTAGTGTTCAGGGAACAGGATTAAGCCCAAGAAGTGTCTGCATTCAAGGAATAACGAGCTGTCTTGTAACAGGTCCTCTCACACAATCTGAAGAACCTTGCCTCAGCAGGGAAATACCTCTCCAATCTCTCCATAACACTTCCAGAGGACCAGAAGATACCGCCTCTATCTCTGGGTATACTTAGGCTCTGAAAGGTCCCATAGAGACCAGGAGCTTTGTCCCTAAAAGGAAGTCCTGAGTTCTTTATCACATTAATGGCATTTTTCTGCTTATCTAAATGTAAAGAGGCACCCTGGGGTACTGTCCTCTTGTATTCTTCTTGAGTCCATGGGACTACAATATGGGAGGTTAAAATTGTAGACAAATCTCAGACACCATTTTTACTACTATTATCAAAAACTTCCTGTGCTCATAGGCAAACAAAAATAGACCTCTTTTGAACCTACCTACTTTTAAAAAAAGAAACTTCTTTTGGTTATTTTTCTCTTTGTCTATTGATTGAATCCTGCTATTTCTGAAATCCTAATTTTCTGATCATTATTAAAATTCTCAAAGGAATTCTCTAGTATTGCCCACAAAGCCAAATTTTTATGGTCCATTAGGAAATCATATTGCATAAAGCTGACTAGATTGTTACAATATTATCCAGAACTTCCAAGATATAACATTTAGGATGATAATTAAATGTGAGTGTTTGTTAGTGTTATGATGAAGTTCCTGCCTTCAGAGGATCTAATTTCAAAACAAAAGAGAGCTATCACTTGTATGAGATCTTTCTTCACCTCTTTTTGCTTTCATGTTTGTTTATTTTGTTGTTTTTGACACTGATATTGTTTTCCTATTTATTTCCTTCTATGGTGAGGAGTTGTGTATTTCTTGCTCATGTTATGGTAATTCTTTTTATCTTGATTCCACCAAAGTCATGCCAGATTTCTAAGTTGAAGGTGAGGTTCAAGGAAGACTGATGAAGCATTAAGAAGTTAGAGAAGTATCTTCATCTCACTGTTGCTAAATATCTCCTGCTCCTTTTACTCTCTATAATGTAATTAGAAAAAAAATCCTATGTTTGTGACCCCATAAATTGTTGGTGAGGCAGAAATTTCTGCAGGCACTCGATAATTTGGTAATGTAGGAAAAGTTTAAATGTGCTGCCCTTTTGACTCAAGAAAAATTACAGGAATGTGTTTAGAATGATATTCATCAATCATAGCATTATCTATTAAAACAAAAAATCTGGAAACAACCTAAAGAGGGTATCAGTCAAAAAAAGAACACAGGAATTCTAGGAAGTCATTAAAAGTAATGACATTGTTATGTAAAAAGCCTCATAGCATAGGAGAAAAAAACGATTACAAAACAGGATATATGGTAAAATTTCTCTTTTATTGAATTGTGTGTGTGCATTTTAAAAAGTTCATAAGGATATTCCAAATGTTAACAGTAGTTATCGCCGGGAAGTAGAATGTTAGATATTTTTGAAAAATCTTTCCGTGCTATCTGAATATTTTATCATGAGCATATATTATTTCTTATTTGGGGAAACAAAACACTAAACTCTGATACCAAAACTTTACAAGGTCCATGACAGGGCACCTCCCCAAGCTCCAGAGGGAGTGCAGGAGACAGAAGAGCCCCTCCTTGAAACTACTTGCTCCGAAAGTTTGTGATCAGTTGTCTTGGCTCCACCAGGCAGCTGAGATACGGACAAGTCACTATCTTGAATGTGTTCTGCAAGACAAGAAGCTTTACCATCTTTGGCTCAATGCCAGAGAGGATGCAAGGAAACCAGGCTCAGAGAATGGTGGCTCCTGCCTTGGAGGTCACAAGACACCCATGTGAGACCAAGGTCATGGCCAGCCCAGAACATTACCCGAAAAGCTGAGTTCCACTCAAGGTGGGAGAGATGCTTAAGAACCACGGGTGAGCAGGTTGACCTATTTCCTGTTCAATCTGGCCTCACCCATCAGTGCTAATGTTGGCTCCCAAACATGCCCAGGCACAAACCCTCTCCATCGGGGACAGACAGCACAGGGTTTCCTGGTGTAAATATTCTGTGCATGCTAGACAGTACTTTCAAAACAAAACAAAACTTGATTTAAAATAATAAACCTTCCATTGATGTTGATAATGAAGGAGATATATTACTAGGTCTTGCCTAATTTCGGAATCTTAAAAGTAATTCTTAGCATGTGGGAGTAGTTATTTTATAATAAATAAATGATTTGAGCTATTTCTCCTTAGACTCCATAACAAGGTTTTTGGTTTGGGGTTTGTTTTAACAACAGTAGCATGACAGAATTCCCTCATATTTCCCAGCCAGCAGGAAGAAGTCGATGACTAAATCTGGACACAGCCCAGATGCAGCAGCAACTCGCTGGCTGCATCAACTCTGGACACACCGCTCATTCCCAGGGCTTTGGTTTCCTCATCCTTGGAGATCATCACTGATGTCCATTCCTTCCAGGTGTATAATGCTAAGATCCTTTGACTTCAATCACCCTAGCATTGAACAGAGAAGCATTTCAAGGTTCTAGATCAAAGAGGCCTTCAACAAAGGTGCAAAGTTGCTACCTGAAGGCCGTTGTGGGAGAAGCTGACCTTTCTGGAGAGTAGCATTGGGCCAGCTCTTAGTTGATGAATGAGAAAGTAGGAGGAGCACCCAGTGATAAAACGAGGATTGGGACATGATACTCCAGCCTGACCTGGAACCAGAGATGTTGGTTATATTGGGGTAAATCATAGACAGGGGTGAGGGGGAGGATTAAATTTCATGAGCACTTCCTATGTAAGAGACACATTATTGGTGTTAATAAGAGTTAACACCTACTGAGCACCCACTATACGTCTAGTGCTTTACATATGTGATCCATTGAGTCCAGCCAATGGACAACCAGGACAATTACGCCCATTTAACAGGAGAGAAAACTGAAGTTTAGAGGTCACACAGCCATAAGTCATGGAACCAGAACTGCAACGCAACTCCAACCTCAGAACTTGAACTCTTGGCCACCAACTCAGCTACAGTGCCTTTCATCCACTCCACTGAGGAGGGCATGGAGTCTGAGAGGTGTGAGCACTTTGCCCAATTTGTTGTGTGGCTAATAAGCAGCAGAGTGAGGATTTGAAAGCAGATTTGTCTGACACCAAAACACATGATCCTTCAACTACATGAGATGCTCCCCCAGATTCTGGTAATGAAGGGAGATTCTCAGCCCACTTAGCCAATTTGTCTCCACTTGGGGTCTTAGTAACTGGGTCCAGCCTTAAACTCAAAGCATGGTTGAGAAAATTAAAAACGAATGCATGGGTCAATGTGACTAATAAACCACGCTAACCAAGACAGTTTTAGCCTAAGCTTCAGAGATCTTAGGATACATGTAACTTCTGTGGTATTTCCTTTTGAATTTTGTTTTGCTTTTTTTTATACAGCTTTATGTTGCGGACTTCACCAGCATCCATGCCAGCAAAGAGGGGAACAAATTACCGGGCAAAGAGGCAGCAAAGAGTCCAGGCCTGAATATGAACCCAAGGTAAGGATTTTTTAGCTTATCTGCTTTTGCTGGAAGGACCTCCCTTTTTTCCCCCCTTCTACTTTGTGGAAATCAGCTCACAGGCACTTTGATTAGCCTAGGAGTATAACTGATGTCACATTACACTGACACCCCAAATTGCAATGGCAGCTGTGTTCACGTGGGAGTTTGTCAGACCTCATCTCCAAGTCTTCCCAGTTTTCTCTGATGTCTCTCATGTGCTATGTGTCAGATTCTCAGCTAGCCACCAGCACCTTTGGCCTCACTTTTGTTCTTGCTTGACTCCCAATAGTCGATGTTCCTTGTTCTCATCTTTGCTCTAGGAAGCATCACAGTCACCACTGGGAAGATGCCTCTCATGAGAGCAGAAAGATCTGCTCCTAGGCTGCTCCTTTCCAATACTTCTTTGCTCCTGGTCCTCTGCGGACTTGGTGGAGAGGTTCAGAGAGTGGCTCACTTTCTAACGTCTTGCTACACTTTGTCGCCAGGGCTCTGATGGTGCTTGTGTTCACGGTCTACGAAGGCTCTCAAGAAAACAGTTCCTTTGGCTGCCAGCCTTCGCCCTTGCCTGAGTAAATGGCAGAATCCATGCCATCCACCTCCATCATCAATGCTCTCCCCCATCTCTTGTAAACTCTACATGGAACAACTCTGCTTCCTTCTGCAGATGTGAAACAAAAACGCCCCTTCCTGCTTATCAAGAAAAAATGATGAGGGTACATGTGGTCAGCAGCTTCTGAGAGGGCCCCCAGTGATCCCCTTCTTGGTTCTCATGTCCTTGTGTAATCTCCTCCCCTTGAGTGAGGGTCAGACCTAGTGAGTTGCTTCTAATTAATAGAATGTGACAAAGGTGATGGGGAATGTCATTTCTGTGATTAGGTTATGCTTTGGACAAATATTTGTGTCCCCCCCCCTCAAATTCATATGTTAAATCTTAATGCCCAATGTGATGGCGTTTGGAGGTGGGGTCGCTGGGAGGTAATTAGATCATGAAGGTGGAACTTTCATGAATGGGACTAATACCCTTATAAAAGAGGCCCGAGAGACATCCCTTGCTCCTCTGCCACGTGAGGACACAGAAAGAAGACAGCCGTCAACAAGGAAGTGGGCCTGCACCAGAGACTAACTCCGCTCGTGCCTTGATCTTGGACTTCCCAGACTCTAGAACTGTGAGAAATAAGTGCTTGCTGTTTATAAGCCACCCAGTCTATAATATTTTGTTATAGTAGCCCAAAAGGACAAAGACAGATTACAAAAGTGTATGACTTCCATCTTCTATGCCCTCTCTGGCTCACTCTGATGAAGGCAGTTGCCCTGTTATGAGCTGCCCCATGGAAAGGCCCAAGCGGCAAGGACCTGAGAGAGGCCTCCAGCCGACAGCTCCTGAGGATCTGAATCAGAAGTGGATCCCTCCCAGCTGAGCCTTGAGATGATTGCAGCCTCGGGAGAAGACCCATCTAAACCACACCTGAATTCCTGAGCCATAGAATCTGTGAGATAATAAATGTTTTTTTGTTTGAAGAGACCAAGTTTGGGGAAATTTGTTACTCAGCAGCGTGTAACTAAGACAGAGCAGGAACTGAATCTTCTCTCAGGCCCATTAAACTTAGTTTTCTAGTCAAGTTCCTTTGGAAAAATCCCAACTTTGCTTGGCTGAGCTGGTAGGAGAGGAGGTTTTCCATGCACAAGTAAATGCAACTGAGTTTATAGGGGAGCTCTTAGAGTCTTATGGAATGGTGGCCCTAAAGATTTTCATCTAGGCATTTGTGATGGAGGCCTGGAGTTAGGATTGAGAGGGAGCCAGTTGATTGTGCAATGAGCAAGCCTGTTGATCCCTCCCTCTAAGATTTTATCTCCCAAGAAAGTGCTTGGAAGGGACCTCGTTTTAAGTCCACAGAGAAGCTTCAAGTTGGAGGTGAAAGCAGAACTCTCTTGAACCACTTAGTTACATGCCAGCTTCTGGAACAGTTGTATTGATAAAATCTGCTTTCAGACTTTGCTACATACAGGGACGTTTGCATATCTGATATGCAGAGCAGGCACTCAATAATACTTGTACACTAATGTAACAGAAGCAGTCGTAGTAGCAGTGATAAAAATAATAATAATAGATATTTACTCTGTGCCTCCTCTTTTGCTATACCAAGCAATTTCAATTCTTTTTCTCATTAATCCTCGCAACCACCCTATGAGGTATGTATTGCTATCTCCACTTTGCAGGTGAAAAAAACGAAAGCACAGAGCATTAGAGTAGCTTTTTCAAGGCCAGGCCGAGCCTGTAAGAGTGAAAATAAGACCCAGGGTTCTGGCTCCACTGCTCCAGTTTCCAGCACAGATAACCAGTGTTCTCGCCATGCGTTCTGGCCCGTGGGTGGGAGGTTTCGTGGGAAGGAAGGTGCTGCTCTGAGGACTGCCCAGAACAGCACAAAAGCTGAACCTGTTTAAGGACAGGTAGACTGGCTCCTACTCTTGATCTGAACAACTTCTGACAAAGCTTGCTAATGATCTCCGTGCCCGCCTAGCTACTCCCAGGACTGCGCTGCTGTGTTTCCGCAGGTCTTTCACCTTTTGAACAGATTCTGTGTGGTATGCTTCAAAAGAGAATTCCTGATGCTTCTCTCAATCCCTAGGGCATTCGGCTCTTGAGATAAGTGGGCCAGCAAATACCAGCCGCCAGCACCAGGGTCAGGGGCCGAGCTATCTCATTTATTTCAGGTCCTATCTACACCACTTTCCCACGTCCGGAATATCTAGAAACACATTTAGGAAACTGAAAAACAAAGTCACCTTCTTGAGATAAGGAGTATTCCAGAAGGAGCCTAAAAATAAAATGCAATCATGATCTGCCTACGTGTCAGATTGACCTGCTTGAATTTTGTCTGAAAGGCATCAGCTATGTGATGTCAGGCAAGAAGTAATTTTAATCTCTGAGCCCCCATTTGTTCGTCTCTAACGTCACTCTCTGATATGGCAGGCGCTAGCCACTGGAAACGTGCTGTCAGTGTAAAATATGCACCAGACTTCAAAGAGGAAGTCCAAAAAAATGTAAAATAATATCATTAACATGTTATCATGAACCACTTACTGATTAATGAATCCATATATTATCATTACTAATTTTCATATCGATTACGTGAAGAAATTATAATATTTTGGATATATTGGATTACACAAAACGTATTATTAAAATTTTTTAATAATACAATCATGATCTGGACTTAGCCAGACTGCCCTCTTGTGCTTACTACAGAATGATCCTGGATTGGAAGGAAGCTCACTGGGGTCCAGTGAAATGCTACGCTCCTGTGTAAACAATGGACAGGTGATTCCACAAGGGACCTGGGACCAGGACAGAGGGATTTGAAGTCCTGTGGGCATATTTAATCATCTGAATTCTTTCTGAATTCACCCCCAAGTTCATTACTGGTTTGTTACTCTCTAGGCAAAAGGAATTAAAACTTAAAAAAAAAGAAAAATCATCTCCAGTGAAGAAATAGATCAAAGGCAGCTGAACTTGGTCAGCAGCATGCAGGATAAATATTATTTCATGGCTCAAACAAATCTTCTGGCTGCCTGGACAAGACATTGATAAGGCACTTTTATGTCTCTTCTCTCCACTGCTCATTCCCTCAACCCTGGTGACTTTTTCTTTTTAGTTCTCTGAGGGGCCCCTTGTGATATTTTAATAATCAGAAGCAAAGGCAATCATCTGAGTTGTGCAGGAAAACTTCAGATTCCAGACAGAAACAAGATGAGTTTCATGTCCCTGGTCCGCCATGCTAACCGCCGGGAGAGTTGGCTGCTTGGTGTGTCATTACGTCGGAAAGCCTTTTCTGTTCTGCGTTTGAGTCCGCATTACCACAAACTATATAAGTTTTTGGCCCCACCACCTCCAAGGAGATGATGCTAATGCACTTTTGAAAGTGCCTTGTGACAAATGGAATCTTAGGAGGGGCCACCAGCAGCCTGGGGGCAGCTAATGCTGATAGGATCCTGGGCGCTCAGAGCGGAGGGGCCCTGCACCACGGCGTCAGTGGATTCTCCAATCTCTGATGATAAAAACAGGTTGCATTTAGTAAACAGTTGCAGTATGCCAGGCACACTTTCAAGTGCTTTGCAGCCATTGTCTCATTTGATCCTCATAGCGACTCTGCTCGGTATTCCCCCTTGTTCTTCACTTTTCACTGCTGAGAAAGTATGTGTCTCACCCAGGGTCACACAGCTACCTAGAGGCAGAGGCAGAACTCAAAATCAAGTCTCTGTGATCCCCAGGCCCAGGCTCTGAACCCCTGAGCCACGGAGCTCACATAGCCAGGCCCCTTGCGCTGTGCTCCTACACTTTCAGTTACACTGTCAAACTCCAAGAATTTTTCTGGCTTTCTTGATGAAGGAAGTTTTCCATCCAGGCCCTGCTACTTTTAGAGTTTCTGTTGCCAACATACGTCTCTCTCAATTTGAGTTTATTTGGAGGTCATTGTCCAGACAAGCCAGAGCTGCTGCAGTTGCTCTCCACACGGCTCTGGGAGGTACTGTCCACTTTGATGTCGTGCAGTGCACAACCTGCACAGCAGTACGCAGGGCCTGGCATAAGGAAGGTCAAAGGGTCCCTAATTTACTTATCACCAGTTCCTATCCTACCATCTCATCCCAGTGAATCTAGAGCAATGTACTAAGTGTGGAAAATGTCACACAGCAGTGACTTAAATATCCTGGGCTTCTCAACTTATTTAAGATAATTCACTTAACTTCCAAGGGCCCCCCTCTGTGGCTTGCTTCTCTGATCTTTCCCTAAGTAAAGTAGTCAGAACCAGAAACTCATCAAAATGAAATCATTTCTGGGACTGTGATTGTAAGAGAGTCTGTGAAGTTCATGAAATTCACCTACATGGTCATGGGACTTATATTTTAACATAAAAATTCCTAAACCTACATATGCAATTGAGGTTTCCTCAGAACTTATGTGTGGATCCCTTGATTATTATTTTCAGTGACTGTCTCATCTTTTTGTTCAATAGCCTCAAGAGCGATTAAAAAACATTTTTTTAAAAAAAAATTTGAGGTTCTATTTGATTTGGAAAAACGGTAATGAAGAAAGGTATTAGAGTTTCATCTACTGAAAAAAAGTAAGATAATAAAATAACGATACTGTTTTCCTTGTGTTAGCTTATAAACAGACTCATGAAAAAATTCCAAGAGATGTTTTAAAATATATTTTGAGGGATGTCATCATCTTGAAGAAAAATAGTCACTGGGTCTAAAAAGTAAGATTTAAAAGAAATACTCTATTTCTTTTTAGTCACATCTGTCATGAGAAGATAACACACAATTCTTGGTGCTATGCTCCTGATTGCATGCTAAAGAATAAAAGGTAAAAATAAATTAAAAGAACTGCCCCAAAATGCTAAATTGAACTCTGTGGCTTGGCATAAAATTTAGGGCTTATGTTTAAAAACTTATTTTTAAAAGAAAAGTAATTCAGAGGTGGGAGAAACCACTGAAACAGTAGTTCCTCTGCCAGCTTTAGCTCTTGACCACTGAGATGCCTGGCAACCAAATGTTCCATAAACTAAACCGCCAAGGAGCAGCCTCGGGCTGCCTCTGAGCTCGCGCACGCGCTTGCTCCGAGTATCACTTATTGTGGATAAAGGCCAGGTTGTTTATGCATCTGCTGTAACTCGGCTTCTGAACCCAGACTTCGTTAGGCAGAGGGGCCCCACAGCCGTGCCACGCTGGAAGGGGCAGGTGCAGGGCCACCGAAGGACGCGAGTACGCGTGCTCCCAGCAGGGCGCTGGTGCCCCACAGGGGCAAGGGCAGAGCTGAGCATGCGCAGTTACACCTCCCAAATGTACCAACCAGATAAGCCACCCCACCTTCCCAGGGGCCAGGCTAGTGAGGGAGGAAGGCCAGGAGGGTCACAGCCGTGGAGCTCCCTCCACCGGGATGGAAATATTGGGGAGGCCTCTCTCTGACTATTAATCAGTTACGTGGGGAAGAGCATACGGAGTCTTGACTTAGGCTCTCCCCAACTCACCGACTTTTCATGCCAGCCCCTCAACAACATGTCTGTTGCAGAGTAAGTAGCACTAAATGTTAGTTATTACGGTGTCATCTTAAGGTCCCTGTTTCTTTCTCTGCAAAATGAGCTTCTTGGACATGGTTTTCTCCACGGTCCCTCCCAGTTATGGAATTTGAAAACAACTTGCTGTTTGGCTAAAGTCGTTTATACAATAGCCTGGAGTTCGACTAAATTAAACCTTTCCCCCCTAAGCCAGTTGCTTGTGTAAACACAGCCTAGTGAGCCCTCTCCCCCCAATTACAGCAAAGCGGTGCCTGGGACACGGAGGAAAAATAAGCTGGTCTCACTGATGAGGTGCTCCATGGGTGCATGGCCCTGATTTGAGAGACAACTTTCAGTGTATTTAGAAATGGAATTAATTATTTAGACAGAGAATAGGAAGAAGATCACTGAATACAAGAGGAAAGGAGAGAAAGGAAAAGAAGAATGCAGAACTGAAAAACAAGCCATTAAGACAATGCAGAAATAGCAATAATCTAATAGAAAAGTGGACCTACATGGTAAAGACTTCCATTCACGAAATGTAAGCATTAATAAAAGGTGCCAATCACCTTGTTCAGGATGGGCAACGTCAAAACTTGACACTTTGTCTGCACCAACTTATTGTCATTTTTAAAATTAGAATCCTTGGAAAAGAAATACGCTTCAGTGCTATAGGCAAATGAGCATGACGTTACAGGATTGATTAAAAGTATAAAAATGAGCCAACAGGCCCCTTACTAAAGACATTAATCTTGGGGGGCTGGCCCCGTGGCCTAGTGGTTAAGTTTGGCGCACTCTGCTTCAGAGGCCTGGGTTCGATTCCTGGGCGCAGATCTATGCCACTTGTTGGCAGCCGTGCTGTGGTGGTGACCCACACACAAAATAGAGGAAGATTGGCACAAATGTTAGCTTGGGGTGAATCTTCCTCAAGCAAAAAGAGGAAGATGGGCAACAGATGTTAGCTCAGGGCAAATCTTCCTCAGCAAAAAAAAAAGAAGACATTAATCTAGACCTGTGGTTCTCAAGCAGGCCCAGGGGACATTTGGCTACATCTGGAGACACTTTGGGTTGTCACAACTGGAGTCGGGGTGCGACTGGCATCTAGTGGGTAGAGTCCAGGGATGCTGTTCCACATCCTCCAATGCACAGGACAGCCCCCCACCACAAAGAATTATCCAGTCTAAAATGTCAATGGCGCCGAGGTTGAGAAGCCCTGGTCTGGACTGGGGCAGAACAAATGGAAGATGTAGCATTATAATCCTGGTGGTTTTTTAGACTTTTCACTGCCATCAGAAGCAAAATTCTCTATGGTCCAGGCGCCCTTGAAGCTGAGAGCTCTCTGATAAATCTGTGTTCAAGTTTGACTTCCATATACACAGGGTCAGCCCTCTCAAACGTAGGTTGGCTCCCCCAAGGGGTAATAAAAAACTCACCAGGTAAATGCATTCCATGAGTTTACAAGCTGAAACAGTTCAGTCTTGAAGATGCAGATATGTGATAACTGTTCTCTGAAACCCTTTTCCTATAGACAGAAGAGGCTGGAGATGGTTGCAATAAGGAAGTCAGGAGGTACTTTGCTGTGCAAGTCAGACCACACAAGCCTGTCTGGCAAGTATGTGGTTCTAAGGCAATATGCCCCCTGCCTTGCTGGAAAGTTGGAAAAGGCCCCACCTGCATACTAAATTGCCCCTCATGAAAAGATTAAACAAAACTGGTGATCCAAGGAGGCAAGGCCTAGATAGAAAAGATTAGTTAGCAATGGGAGAATGGAAAGTTCTAGATAAACTTGAGGTTATTTTCAGATCAAAAATATTGCCCACAGGAGCTTGAGCATGTGGTTAGACCTTGGATAAGCAAGAGCCCATGTTCTCCAGTGAGACGCTCCACCACCAGCCCAGCTTCTCTCTCGGAATAACCAGTTTCACCCGGGTCCTTGTGGTTCCCTTTCATCTGCCTGCCTTCTCCTACCTCGGAAGCTGGGACATGTAGCGGCCCCCGCCATGCGTCAGGTGGAGATGTGCAGTGGTCCACCTGCTGCAGACACAGGAGCGGGGCTTGGACTGGCTCCACCACCTTAGCAATGAAGCCTCACTCAGGAGTGCCACCTACTGGAGGAAGGGAGAAGGGCAGAAAAACAGTCAAAGAATTCAAAGGAGATCATGGATGAGTGATTCTGTTCCTACTTGCCAAATTCTCGTTAGAGCCATGTACTGAAGTGCATCACTTAGGCCTCAATTTAACATGGCTTGCTTTACTTTGATTTAAAAATTATCCCAGGTCAACAGTGAAAAATATTGCTGTAGGACCTGGCCAGTGACCTAGACGACAGATAGAAACTAGAGCTCATCTCTGAGGCCCAGCTGGGGGACTGGCTGGGGCTGCCTGGAGGCTGAGGGGAGAGAGAGTCTGAGGATTGCCTGGTGTAGTTAAGAAGGCTGGTGGCAGATGGCTGCCAGCCTGGACTGAGAAGGAGTGTTACTATCTGGTCCCAGTGTTCACCCCTGACCCGAGTAATGGAAACACAACCAGGCTTTACCACGTGTTTCTGTATCACAGAATTTCTGTCTGAAAAGATTTGAATCTATGGTCAACATGAACCCATTCAGGGTTTGGAAAATTAGGATTTTGGTCACCTTTATTAAGGTTTCCTATTTCTAATTAGGATTCTAATTTAAAAATCCTACATTTAGCAAATTTTGGAACATGGCAGAGCTTAAAGCCTAGCCCTTGGCAGGTCCAATTTATATTCAGTAAAGAAAATGAAGTCGCTAAGTAGATGTGTGGCATTGAAGCCCTTATTCACATTTTATCTGGGGGGAAAGACTCAGGTTTCCAGTTACTTCTGTTAAATTAACCATCATTTTAATCATTATTTAGTGAGTTCCTTCCAGGTGCAAAGCACTCTACTAGGCAAATTAGCTTTCTAGTGTAGTTTTCATACATCCTCTGAGGGGGGTAGGCATTGTACCATTTTGTAAACAAAGAACCTGAGGAAGCTCACAGAAGCTGAGTGGCTTGCCCAAGGTAATGCTGTCAGTAAGTGATTGAGTTCTTTATAGCCACACTGTCTGTCTCCTGCATATAGAGTCAGATTTCAGGGCATGAAAGGAAGTCAAAAGAATTTCTGCAGGATCTGCTTAACTAAGTGAAGTCATAAGCAGTTTGTCAGTGGTGCTATTTTGTGGGGGACCAGGTTGGAATCTCATTCTCAGAATTTCCTGTGTGAGAAGAGCATGACAGGAATTCTCCACCACACAAGATGGCGGGCCATGGAGACCAGGAGGGCGCCAGTGATCTTGGACAACAGCAGGAAGGAGAGATGTGGGGGTAAGGATTACGTAGACCAGGATCCAGGGCTTCTCTTTTCTCTCATTGTATGAGAATATATGGGTGTTGTGGCTCATATATTTGAGCCCTCATTAATAAGCATTAAGATAGTAAATGTCTATTTAGTAAATGTTAATAACTCATCAGGTTTGTAAATTAAACCTCATGCCTGTAACAAATGAAACTAAAATAATTAAGTCAAGGGAGAGAACAGAAGATGGAGGAGAAATGTGTACTGAAAGCTCATTTTGGGTTTTCTTTCTGCAAAAGAACACCAGGCCAGAATGAACTTCAAATATGAAGAAATACCACAAATAATGTGTTTTCTGTTCTTACCTCCACACCTTATTGAAACTCCATTCACAGTTGCTCCTGTAAGCTCCTTCCTTCAACAATCAGGCCACTGTCCCTGAAACTTGGCAAGGCCCTTTGACACGACCAACAGCAAGGGAAATGTTTTAACAGCTCCGTTAATACGGCAACAGAGGTTTATTGTTATCAGACGGACACTTATGGCAAAGCTGCTGCCGCTTCTCAGGCCCACCTGCTCGCTTGGAGTGCCCGCTGACTGCCTGGGCCAAGGCCCCCCCAGGCCGAGGATTAACTCTTCGGCTGGAGAGTGGGGACCACAGGCACAGAGATTTGGAGTGGGCAAGAGCTGGGTTTCAGTCCAGATTCTCTCCCAGAATCTACGACCTATGGCAAATTGCTTAATATTTTTAAAGCCTCATGTACTTAGCACTCTACCTGGCACATAGTAAGCACTCAATAAATAGCAGTGTTTTTTTTTCCCTTTAATTTTTTTACAGTTTGAATTATTATATATTTTTGTGCATAAATCTTAAATGTAGACTTTGGTGAATTTCTAGATATAGAAACATGACTCAGATCAAAATATAAAACATTTCTAGCACCCTAGAAGTCTCCGTCACACCCCTTTCCCATTATATCTGCCTCTCCTGATGTCTATTACCAAACACATTTTGACAGTTCTTGAACTTTCTGAAAATTTCATCACACAGTATATATTCTTTTGGTGTCTGGTTTCTTTCACTTAGCGTTATGTCTCAGTCCTTGCTGTTTTGTGTATGGATAGGCTGTTCTATTTTATTGAACAGTATTCTGTAATGTGAATACACCATAATTTATTTATCCATTTTGCTGTGATGGACATTTGGGTTATTTCCAGTTTGGGGCTGTTACAAACAAGTCTGCTATGAACCTTCTTGTACATGTCTTATTATTTTTTATAGGCATAGAGTATGAAGTCTGCTTCTCTCATTACTGGTAAACCAACTGTTCCAAAACCATTTTTCTCTTCTGCTTTTCTCATCTATCATCTCAGTGAATATATTCAAACACTGACTGCAGCAATTTCTAATTTTTTCCATTTCTGTGTCTCTCTCTACATTGTGTTATTTAGCTTCTAAAGAAAAGAAGTATCGTAGTAGCTGGAGAATCCCACAATGATATCTGCAAAGAGTTGTTTTTTTTTTAATATGTATAGATATAAAACTATTTATTTAACATAAAGAAAACCACAACAATTGTCTGGTCTTTCTTTCAAAAAGTATTTCTTTAGACTAAACTATAAGACAAGAAATGTACTCTAGGAAAAAACAAAGGTTAGTCTGATTTGAATCTTACTCTCAAAAGCTTATAATCTACAAGGAGGGAAGATGTCCATATCCAATAACAATTACCGGGTAGAATGTGCTGAGTGCAGTGAGAGGTTCAGATAAGATGCCACAGGAGTTCACAGGAGGAAATCTCCGGAGTCATCTTTCCCAAACAATTCATCTTACTGAAGCTCACAACCCTCTAGAAGATACCACATCACTAGTAAATGTGGTTATGTGGAATTTAAAGCTGTCGACATATATCAAGAGCCTATGAAGACAGTCTGCAAGACAGTTGCATATTTAAAGAATTCTAGGATGTAGTGTTCCCAAAATTACACGGTTAATTTGCTGGAGAGACTCCTCTAACTTGTTTGACCAGAAATAAATATTTCCCATTGTATTTTGCCTTTAGTGTCAAGTAAAAACCTCATTTACCTGAAGTTCTTCCAAGGCTGCAGAGGAAGGATATTTTGCTTTATCTAAGTCACAGGGGAAACTGAGGCTCAAAGAAATTGAAGGCATTTAATCTCAAAGCTTTAAATAAATGATACATTGGTTAAAAAACAAATAAGGACACTCTACAGGCACCTAAGAAAAGTCTAGCTGGAGCTCTCTCATCTTGTCTCAGACATAAGGTCTCCCTTGAACACCATCCATCCTGTTCCAGCACGTGCTAGAGAGGCCGACTTGTGGTGGGAAAAATGCACGGGAAGCAACAGAGAAAAGTTGGTCATTGGTTACAAGACGTTTCCTTAAATGTGTATTTTTCTATATTTACCTGCATGTGTAAGTCTCAGAGACTGTCTACGCAAAACATAGGGGACCCTCAGATCCAGTACAAAAGTGCCACCTCCTCCCTCTCAGTCACACCCTTTAAAAATCAATACTCGGGCCCCCATGGAGCATCGGCTGGACCACCTTGGTTAGCTATCTTTTGTCTGACATTCCAGAGGTCTAGAAATTGTAAAATAAATGTCTTTTAAATATAAATATTTATGTTTCAATTTTTATATTTTTAGACAAATTCACTGTAAGTATAAAAATAAATAGTAATAAAGATCTAGCCATTCTCACTAAATTGAAGAGTGTAATTCCAAAGCCTCAGACAATAAAATCCCTCTCTGTAGCAAAGCTCTTTGCTCCACCCTGTTGTTTGAAGACTCCTGCCCGGGGTGGGTGTGCACGGAACGCCCGCTCGCTCTCTGCCCACAGGATTTCCATTGACGTAGGTGGGAACCCTGGATTCCAAATATATAACCCCAAATAGGTCAATGAAGGAAGCCTGTCACAAAAGGGAATCTGTCTTTCAAATTCCAGTATGTGACAGCTCCCATGACAGAAAGTCAGAGGAAGCCAAATATTAATCCTCTGCTCTAATTATTTCAGTGAATAGGCCTTAATTAGAAAAATCACCGTGCAGCAGTGTCTGTGAGCTTCTGTCTATAGCTGTAGTGATGTTTCATTATTGGAAATTTCTGCTACCTTGAGCCTTTAAAAATGAAGAGATTAATGCAGCCCGGACATCACATCAAAGCTGTGTGAGGATCCAGAAAAGCAAGAAAAGTGCCAAATGCATCGATGATCAATCCAACTTGTGTCTGGGATTGTCTGTGTGCCCAGTGTACCATTCAGTCTTCCACAAACGTGTCCTGACCCATGCTGTGTGCCCTGCGCTGGGCCGCATGGCAGCTCCTCTACCCACTGATGTGTCCCACAGGTCTGAAATGTCATCTCATTTGAGGAGGTTAAGTTGTGGTCCCAATGAAAGGAAAGTGTCTCTAGTAAAAGGGAAAATTAAGACTGTAGACCTGTTGCATTGGGCAGCTGGTTAAACGTAGGTTTCCATGGGGGAGGCCATAGGGGAGAGGTGGGAATAGCGAGGAAGGGAGAAAGTCAGAGGAAAGGCCATGTGTAATTGAGGTTGGGAGAAGGGTGCTTTGAGGGTACTTTAAGGACAAGCTTTCCCTCCTCGTGACTTGGCTGAGCATCAGTTCTTCAAGTGGCTTCAGTAAGGTTTACGAGGCTGAGACATTTCCATTTGCTGTGGCACCTACCACATCATAAACAACATGATATATTGTCATGATCTCACTTGATTCATGCAACCATCCTAGGAGACAGATATTAATAGCCCGTTTCATGGATTAGGATTTTCAGCCTGGCCTGCCCCATGTGGAGCAGGGGTGAGTGCAAGCACACACCCTTTCTCACAACCGGGCACAGCGACATGGGACACACCCAAAGGCCAGGGCTGCTCCGGTCTGTGGTGACGGCAAAATGTGATTGTGTTTAGGCATCATCCAACATCACCTTCAGTCCTCACGGAGGGGAGGCGACAAGGGAGGCTTTGGCACCACTCCTATTCTCATCGAGCTTTCGTGGCCCGTGTTGAAAATAAAAGAGCAAGTTGCTAGCACCAGATGCCCTGAAATCAACAGGGAAATAAAAGAGCACCTCTGTTATCCTGCCTACCAGCTGCAGCCAAGCTTTCTCCCAGCCCTTTCTTCGCACCGGTTATGAGATTGAATGGAACCCAGGAATAAACTCCGCGGCGCCGCACCCCCAGGAAAGGCCCAAACCGGCTGTGGAGGCAAGACCTGCACCAAGTTCCAGTTAGAAAACCGTCTGGGAGGAGTCGGGAAGAGGAATAGTGGGTGGAGCTTTGTTAGGCCCAGTTCAGTCACTTCTTGGCTGTCTCAGGCATCTGATTAATACATCTTCCACTTTAATCAGTGAACAACGTACATTTGTGTAGTACCTTAGAGTTTACAAAGGATTTTTATTCATGACTCCATTATATCCTCAAAACAATTATGAGAGTTAATTCCTGGTTTTAAATTAAGGAAGCCAGGAGGTTGAATGGCTGGCTTTGCATGACCTAGCCAACGGGTAGCAACGTCAACATGGGAATCCAAGTATGGTGGGGTTTTTTTATTATTAAATTTTTCAGACATAAGAAGAGTAGCGAGCACAGATCGTTCTCTATGCCCATCATCTAGCTTTAATAATTCTTAGTATCTTTCTAGATTTGCTTCATCTACTTTTGTTTTGCTGAAGTAATTTCACAGACATTTCATCATTTCACCCCAAAGTGCTTGGTGTCCATCTCTTAAAAAATAAGACCACCTGTATCTTCTGGCTTCAAGCCCAGCGCTCTGCCCACTATTTCCTAAGGCCCCGATGGAACTCACTTTCTTCACCTGCACACGCTGAGCACGTGATGGACTTGGTGAGCTTAAAGGCCCTTCCCATTCCGAAATTTCTGGTTTCTGGTTTTTACAACCAAAGCCACATTCACCATGATGGCTTTTGTTTACTGCTCTCACCTCCCCTTTCGAAGGTGTCCCCTGTCCTATTCCTGACTCAAAGACGTTAGAGCTCACCAGCAGGGGAGCTGAGAAAGCCAAGTTGTGGTGAGTGGTGAAATCAGACTGGGTTGCCCAGTGTAAACAGATCAAGTGCATCCTTCAGGTATCAGCAAAGCGGGAACACTGGAAGAGTTTGAAAGGAATGGATGGGAAGAATTACAAATTCAGTATCGAAGTAGTTATCTGGAGAAAATAAGAGCTTGATTGGTCTTTGGGACACTTATCTTATGCTTTAGTAATGTTTGTATTTTGCATTTTCAGGGAACACTATGACTTTTGCAGTATTTAGAACCTCTGAAGGACCACCCCGGCCCCCACAGTGTGGGGAACTGAGCATTAACTAAGTTGCTGATTAAGAAAATGAAATTCCAGCAGTGTACTCAGATCCAGTGAAAGACTCTGGATGTTTAGAAGTTGGGAGAAAGGTTTTCTAAGGCAAGTGGATGGGCTGAGATTCCCTTCCTCACAGCTTGGCTTTCGGAGAGGCTTATGAGGCTGAGATTTTGCCATTTGCTGTGATATCTGCCACATCCCTAAATGAAGGTATATGTTGTCATGATCTCACTTGATTCAGGCACCCATCCTACGAGACAGGTGTCAACAGCCCTATTTTGTGGATTAGGACATTCGCCTGAGAGGTTCAGGTGGATGGCATCCGGGATATCCTGTGTATTTCTCAGGAATAGTGGAACTCAAATGTGAGCAGTGGCTGTTGTCACAGTGTGTAAGAAGGTGGCTGAGGCTGACTTCATCCTCACTGAGGCCAGCCCCCTGCCTGGAAAGCCACCTCAATGCCTCTAGCCATCCTCACTTCCCTTGGTAGCAGTGTCTAAGGTGCCTCATGTTTTGTGTGTGGGCCCACTCGAGGTGCTGCCTCTGGGGCTTTTCACCCAGTTTCCACTCCTGGGGCAGGGGCAAGTCAAAAGTCTGACCTCGTGCCTTGGCCAACCAGGCTGGAAAGCCCGCTATAAGTCTGGATCTGTTTCAGCCAACATACTTTATACCATGCAGAGAATTTATACCAGACGCTGTCTTGAAGAATCCAGTCTCAAGAAGCCGTTTATTGATCTGGCAGATGATTAAAAGACAACAGAGATGAGCTCAAGTGATGCTTTGGTTTTTCCATCCTGAAAGCGAGTCTGAAATTTCCTTGGGGGATCATTAGCCCGTCTGCTGCTGCAGAAGAGGCAGATGGCTCCTCAGTGGGGTCAAAGGTCGTGAGAGTGTCCCTGTTGGCAACTCCTGACTCTGTTCTGCTCGGTGAGACACCCTAGGGAGCGACATGTTCCACCTCGGATGTGGGGCATGTCAACACCTTGTTCCAGATCATGGCTATGCCGAAAGGAGCCTCATACAGTCCATCACACGGCTCTCCCTCTCCTCTCTCTGTTTATGGGATGAGGGAGACGATTACTGGAATGACTGCAAAGTTTTAAGGCTGCTCCAAGAGAAAAGGGAGGAAAAACTGGCCTGTACACATGGCCAGGAGTTGACCACTGCCAGCAGTAGGGAGAAGGGACGGAATTTGGGCTAGTGCGCATGAAGTCACCTGGAGTTGTCATTTGAAACAGACATCGCTGCTGCCAAACCTTGGATGACCTAATGTGCTGTGCAGCCCAGTACTTGGACTTGTCACCAAGCAGACAGGCTACAGTTTGGGGAGAAATTACAGGAGGGTCAATGCTCAGGCAGCAGATTATTTACAACCTGTTCTTAATGCAAGGGCTTTTAAGGCAGTGGTTCTGTGGACAAAGTACATATTAAAATGCTAATGTAATCGCTCATGTTGGCAGTGAAATATAACCAGATTGGGTTTCAGCAGGACACCTATAGCAATGAAGCATGCTTCAATCTGATTAGAGAGTGAACAGGTCTCTACTGGAACACATTATACACTAGCCAGGCCAGCAACAGAAGAACGTAAATAGCAAATGAATCCCGACGATTAATTTCTTCAAAGCAAACTTCCCTTTCCTCCTCTTACACACTTTCTGACACCATTGTTGGAATTGTATGTGTATGCTCTTTTATACAAGGCAGCACACTAGCTCCTGAGCTACTGAAGAAAGTCACTTCTGCTTTGGAAACCTTGAACAACAACAACAAAGACCTAAATTCCCCTTCCTGCCTCAAAATTCTCTGCAAAACTTGCCTATGGTAAAAACACTTTGTCCCAGAAAAGTGCTCATACACATGATTGGATTGCACTGCACTGAAGGGAACTTCTTTAGACAATTTTATGGGGGGTCACGTCTATAGATAAAACGAGCCCCCTTTCCTCTCCCCCGCCCCCCAATTCTTGCAGCCCCCTGTTTTTTGTCAAAGATAGTTGTAGTTACAACTCATTAATCACCCATCACCCAGACAGACTCTGCCAAGAATGCTGATAGCATCGGGGCTCCAGGGAGCAGCCTCCAGAGGCAGGACAGGACGGGACGGGTGGTGTGGTGACACTCTCTGCAGCCTGGTCTGTAAGGCCGCCAGCCGAGAGCCTCCATCTCTGCGTTCTTTTTCATAGACTCAAGGCTCAGGCTCAGATCCACTGGACGAGCTCTCAGACAATGGGGTCCTTAGTACCTGGAGAGTAACAGCACTCCCAGGCCATCTAAAACGCTGGCATTGAGTAGAAACAATCAGAAACAGTCAGCAGCCTTTGTTAAAGACATTCACTTGCTGACTTACCCTCCAGATATGCAGATGAATTTTGTTCTATCATTACATCACCAGTGCGATTCTATTTCTGGATATCAGCCAGAACCATTTGTGATTTAAATAGTTTGTATACACACACACACACACACACACACTCAGAGGAGGACATGCAATGTTTACATATTGGCCATAATTTCTGAACCCAACATTGGGACATCTGGTGTGGTAAACAAGAGTAATATTGTTTATCTGGGAAAAGCATATATATCAAAGAAAAAAGTCAATGGATAATACATTGAAATCCAAAGTTCTCCACATCAGAAATTTCTACAAGCAAATATTTGCTTTTTTCCTAAAAGAATAGATCAATATTAAATTATCATGTTAAGAACAAACAACAGTTTTTAAAGAGGGGAGCCTGAATTTGTTCACAAATGTCTTTAAGCAGTCTAGAGATGCAAAATTTACCGCATTTTAGAGGTAAAAATTCAGAAGCCGTAAAGATGAGATGCCCACTCCATGTCCCTTGGGGAAGTCTCATTCTGTGACACCCCATTTAGTACACATTCCATTAGCCACTCTGTCAAAAACTCTCATTTCCTTCCTCAGACACTGACTTTAATGGACACAGAGTCAAATTCTGGTGTATGGCGAAGTTTATTTCCTTTACCAGTTCTCTGTTTCAGGGAGATGGAGGGGGAGAGAGAGAGAGAACCTAGACAGTGGGATGGAGGGTTGGGGTGCAGAGCCGTGTTTAACATGTTAGATTGCCCTGGCTAGGGGTCAGGGCTTCTATTGACCTTAGCTGAGATCTTGTGGATATTCTGCGTCAGACTAAGAGGGCTTTGTGTGAGTCATGGAATTTTTAAATTTTCAATTAAAGAAAGGAATTCAGGGATAAATGTAGTTCAACTTCTTTTTTTCCCCCACCATCCTCTTCATTGGCCAATTTAATTACCCCTTTAGAAAACCATGTGACCTGTGGATGGACTGTAAGCTTGAGGAGCGTTTCACCCACTGTATCATCTACTCAGCCTTGTTAAATACCATTAAAATTTCATTTTAAAGAAAGTCACAGAATTCAGATTATTCAAACACACAGAAGCTTGTCTATAAACAGGAGCATTTACAGAAGATCTTAGGCAAAATGTTAAGACAGCTAAAGTCACTTACTGAGATGTTTAAGTGACTTACGGATGCATGGACATGCCATGTTAGGCACTGGGAGGTATGCATTCAAACCACATGATGCTGGGGCCACCACCCTTACCTACGGTCCCCTGATCCCGTGCCTGAACTCCAAAAAAGGTCAAATCAGAGGGGAGTGTAAATAAGAGTTTTCAAATGTAGAGACATACAGAAAACCTCAAGTTGATGAGTGGGTTTTTTTAACCAAGGGTTTCAGACAAGTAACTTTCATTTGTGTCAAAGTGAGCTATCCTAAAGCCAACCTTTAAGCAAGTTGAGTAAATACTCTTAAAAGTATGATACAAAGTCTTCTCTCTTTACATTAAAAAAAAGAAGAAAGGAAAATTCAACAGCAGGGTCCAGACATGCCACAAGACTCTCTCCACAAATAAAAGGTTTTATTTAAGAGATAAGATGAACTCTGGGCGTCTAGAATAGTCCCTCTCTGTGAGATAAACGCTATGGTATTTGTAGAAAATAAAACTCACAGAGAAGCCAAGACTTTTCTTGTCAAAACAAGGCGATTATTTTCTAGAAACCAAGTTCAGCGTCTTTAACCTTGCCTGCCATTAGGGTAAATAAGATAACAAAAGAGGGAGCGAGAGATTGGATGAGATAGCTCATGAGTGAGCAGAATGAGAAAAATATTTAAATATTTGTGGAGCATGCCTGCTCCGTCCAGATCCTTTTAGTAAAAAGATGCATTTTTCCATTTCTTCCAACTGTCCTGGAGTGACAGAGCAAGATTATTTGGAATCACGTTTTATTTTTACTTATGATCTAGAGGTGGTGGCTGCTACATTATGGGTGACTCCTAACTCCATCAGCTGTGCTCTCTGGTTCTGGAGCTGGGGCACGGCGTCGGGCACGGGGGTGGAGAGGGTAATGCTGGGAACTCGTTGCCATCCCTTTCTCAGATGTGCTGGCAAGAGGGGCCCTGGCTCGCCTTGTAAAAGTAGCTCCGGAGCAAATCATTAGCACATCTAACCTCAATATTTTGAAATCCAGAAACAACATTGAGTCATGCTGGTCGTACTGTAAAGTTTTATTGCATTCTTTTTAAAACAGAATCAAAAACAAGCTGGGGATCATGTGAATTATCTCTTTACATGTGTCAAGCCCAGGAATTTGGCACATGGATCACAATGATGGAATGGAGCAGGGAAGCCCCCGGGAATAGGTTGCTAGAGGAGAATCGTCTCGGCCCCGGGAAGGTATGGCACTTTGTCAGGTGGGTTCCCTGTTGTCTGAACCACATACCTGGCATGCTGTCTGATCTTTGAAAAACTGGGGCTATAAATACCCTTCATCCTGTACTAAAAATAGAGACTCATTTAAAGCAAAAGAATCCACAGGGAAAAGTATTGACCATGGCTGACATCAATTGTGTCTCTAGCACCTGTGTTGTCCTGGCCATGCTCTCCTTGAGCCTGTGAAGTCATGGATCTTAGATGGATTTTCAGGAGAAAATGAATGAGTGAATGAATGAATGAGCTAGTGAGTGAATTCTCTTCTGAGGAAAGCTCAGTATGCTTTGATTATGAAACTACCCATCAACTCTTTCTAGATGCTTTCATGAATCTCCAGGTCAACCTTCTCTGGAAACAGTCCACCAATTTCATCTCAAGTGTCAACTTCGCAAAAATGCTTGGTTGCAGGCGAGTCCAGGAATAGGCTTAAAAATGTCTCAGCCTACAGCATCCCTGGCCATGAGAGCAGACCACTCTCCAAGGGTTCCCAGGCTGCTCAGGCGGTACTTAACTAAACTGACTACAATTCAGACTAACACCTCGCATAACGAGGACCGCTAAACAGAGGAGAACATTCAATAAAGTGTTTCAGAAGATAAATGAATAGATTTGCAGTGCCAGGCACTAAAATAGATTATAAAGCTTTGGTAATTAAACTAATATGGCATTAGAACCAGAGTGGACAAAGAAATCAATAGACCAGAATAGAACATCTAGAAACTGACCCCCAGATTCAATATTGTGTGATAAAGGGACCATGTCCATTTAGTGGGAACGCACAGATTATTATTAAGATGCACAAGCATAATTGGTTAACTCTTTAGAAAACAACAAGTTAGAGATTTACCTCATGGCGTGTACCAAAAGAAATCCCAAATGGATTAAAAAGATAAGTATTTAACATAAATTCATAAAAGAAGAAAATGTAGCTGACTGTTTATATAGTTGTTTTATGAGAAGGGAAGGATTTTCTAAACATGACACAAGAGGTAGAAACCAGTGGATTTCTAAGGAAAAAACCAATGCATGCAAAACAGAACTTCTGTCCATCAGAGACACACACAGAGAGAGTTATGGGTAAGTAGATGAATACGAAGTTAGGAAAAGAAAACATACACACAGCCACGGTGTGCGCAGGGCAGATACCGTTGGCTGACTGCCCCAACCACCATTTGCGAACCTCTTCTCCCTTGTCCATTTTAACCCTGACAACTGAAAAAGCCCAGTACTCACTTTCCCCACCTGCAGACACGTGTGCCCACGTGACATGAATCTGCACAAAGAGCTGGGGGAAGAGGTTTGCATAATTCTGTGTCACGCAATCCACAGATCTCCATCTCTATAGAGTCGGCTACTGGAGAGTTACTTTGTGTCAGTTATGCTAGATGAATAAATTCTAGAGATCTGTTGGACAACGTAGTGCCTAGCGTTAACAGTACAGTAGCGTATACTTCAAAATTTTGTTAAGTGGGTAGACCTCATGTTAAGCTTTCTTACTGCAAAAAACAAAACGAAAACAAAGAAACCCAAGGAAACCCCGGGAGCAGTTGGATCTGTCTATTACCTTGATTACGGTAATGGTATCACAGATGCTTGCATACGTCCAAACTCATCAAATGGTACACGTTAAATATGTGCAGTTCTTTGCATATCAATTATACCTCAATAAGGCTGTTAAAAAAATAAAGTTGATGCATAAAATGTTAAACAAATGAGAAGAGGGTGCCACCACTTCTTTGCTTCGTCTCATCTTGAATGAGGATATGAAGCCGGGAGCTGGGACAGCCATTTTGTGATTATGAGAGAAGATCAAGAGGTTCACAGAGACCTTAGCCTTGACACAGAGAGACCTCAGCAACCCCTAGTCTCCTGGTTATATAAGAAAAACTAAGCACTACTTGTCTAAGGTAGCGTAAGCCTGGTTCTCTATTACTTGATAGGAAATACATTCCTAACTGATTGAGAGGATAACAAGGGTTAGAAAGCGTTACACAAACACACCGTGTACATCCAATCCCTTGATACATTAAATAAAAGAGGAAAAAAAGAGTACGTATTCAGAAGGTATTGGGCAGAATAATACTTTTATTTTATTTTTCAACAATTGTGATATTTGGAATAAGATGCTTAAATTCTAGATATACCATTAATTCATAAACAGCCATGCCTAACATTCTGGACAAATAATCTTTTCCTAAACATCTAAAAAGCCCTTAGAAGGACCAATTCTGGTACTAAACCAACAAAAAATAATAGAAATGTATTATAAAATGTACATTCAAGAATATTCATTTTAACATTATACTATCAAAATAAAAAAGGACTTAAAAAACTTAGCTAAGCATAGGAGATTGGTTAATGAATAATTGTAAGCATAAAATGAAATAATACACGGCCATTATCAAGCATGTTGTAGAAGAATATTTATTGATATAAGAAAACTGATCTTATACAATTAAATGAAAAAAGCAAACTACAAGACAGAATACACAGTACCTGATTGTTTTTGTTTGTAAAGACTGAGACCACCTCCGTCTCGCTTCTCATTGCACTCCCAGTGCCTAGTTCAGAGCCTGCCACAAATTAGTGTGTTTTTTAATTTTGTTAAATGAATTAATGTGTGAAAGAAATGTAGTAGACTGTTACTGGTGTTTTTTTTCCTTTTTTCTTTTGGCTTTGATCATATATGTATCCCTTTCCTTTTCTATATTTTCCATGTATTTTGCATTAAGTATATGTGACTTTTTATAATTAGGAAAAAGGCAACTAATGAAATAACCCCTTCTTTTCTCCAACACCACTTTTCTCCTTTGTATCCATGAAGAGCATGCATACCTGACTGTCTGTGGATGGTACTTGGTGTGTGGTCTTCAGGAACATGGAACTGAGCGGTTTCCGCATGTTCCATCCCCTCCAGGCCACGCTGTTCACGGCCTTCTCCTTTGCCTGCTCAGCCCTTGACCTCCCCAGGATGGGCCTGCTGCTCTCCCACTGCCGCTGGTTTCCCATTGAGGGACCTCCAGAATCCCAATCATTCTGGTCGCATCCTCCTCTCTCTTTACCTCTTCCACCAATGACCCAAATAGATTTGCTCTGCACTCCATCATCTATATTCCCTCAATCTATTTTGTGCTTGATGGAGTGACAACAAGCTATGGTGAACAGGTGATTTTTCTCTTCCTTCCCAAGGTGATAGCCCTGGTGTATCCTAAATTTAGCTAAAATGGCAGAAATCTGAGGGTGAAGCTCCCCCATGGAGACTCAAGGCAGGTTTCAGATCTAAGACATTGGCTTGGTCTCAAGTGAAGGGTGGGCCAGGTCAGTTTGGAGTGTGGCAAATCATGACAAACCCACCCCCCAGACCCCATTTCTACCATCCCTCTTTTGGATGCGCCAGTGGGGAGAAATCTCATTGCCCTCACTGAGGGAGCCCTAAGACCTATAGGACAATACTGCTTTTTCTTCTTCTAGAGAACAAGTTCAGACATTGCTGGGAAAACCTGTCATTTCAAGTCTGTTCTTCCTCTGAGCTGACCAGCTGTCTTTCTTCCTCCATTGGCCTTTCCACCCAGACTCCTTCCCACTCGGTGGTTCCCAGTCGTCATGCCAAGTGGTCATTGCTGAGGGTGCATGTCTTATGAAGACCCTACTCTTGCCATTAACATCATTGTTTAAAACACACACCACTCACCCTGTGCTTACATGCAGTGAGTCCCCACTGCCATTGCCGTGGTGTCATTTTGGAAATCTTGTAGCTCAGAGCAGAAAGAAATAAAGGATGTTTTCAGAAATGAAGGAAAAGAGCAAGATGGAAAGAGGAAGCACAGTGCGAGGGAACTGGGGGAGGGGTGTGGGTGGTCTTTGAATTGCATGGGGGCTCAGCTGAGAGGTGGTAGCTGGGCTCTGAAGGATTTCATAAAAATGGGCCCAAGTCACTGAGAGACCCCCAAACACCTGCCATTCCTGGGCCTCTCAGCTTGGCAGGATCCATCCAAACTGCTGCTGTCGCCCAGGCTTAGAAGGGACAGAGAGTTGAAACTATGGTAGAAGTGACAGCCCAGAGGAGAAGGGCGAGGAATGGAAGAGACCACTTTCTCAAATGCTGCCCACAGACCTACAGTCTTGTGAAAAACCCTTTGGATTCCCATCTCACCCTGGCAAACCTGGTGAAAATTCCTCATGCATTGTGCTCCACCTCCGTTCTCCAACTCATGGTCCGGCAGCCAGCCCATGTGCTGCAGGCCCAGGGTGCTCCCAGGTGGACAGCAGTTCCTGCCGATGGTCCGCAGTCTTCCCTGCATTGTGCTGTTCCCAGAGAAGGACTCCGGTGAGCTGCACCCTGAACACAGGCTCAGGAAAGTGGGGGCCCCTCCGAGAAGCAGGGGCACTTGCCATTCCTTCAGCCACCATCTAGCGAGCATCTACTATGTAGGGACATCATGCTGGGGTACAAAGATGAATAAGGCACGACCCTTGCCCTCAAGAGACTGGCAGACCACAGTGTGCCCGGTCACCATGTCACAGCTCTCTGGTGACACCAGCCCTTCTCACTGAGGAAGACAGCAAGGAGCAGAGACATCACACGGGCTGCTCACATGTGTGGACGGTTAAGACTTAGATCTTCAGGCTCCCCGCTCATGTCAACTTTTCATTAAGTAATATTAAGGGAAGAAGCGGGAAATGCCACAACGAAGTACTAAACGTGTTTCGAATTTCCCCTTACATATTTTTTTTAAAATACCTAGTTAGAAACTGACATTAAAAACCCCACCTTCTTCTACACCTGCACCTGCACGTTCTGTCCTTGCTGGGTCCCGTCTTCCCTCGCATGCTGCTGTGTACCCTGCTCATTTCAGCAGCTGTGAAAAATAGGTTCTCGTATTCTTTCCTATTTTTGCTGGGTCTGATCAAGTTGAGTGAAAGAGAGTGAATTTTTTTCTTGATCTAAAAAGCAAAGGAAATAAGGTTTAGAGCAGTGTTCTCAAAAATAAAAATTCTGTGGCAGCTTAGAGTGCTCTGAAAGTTTGCAGGGCTGTCCTGGGCCAGCGTTTGTACACGAAGTGTGGAGCAGTGCTGAGAACCGTGGACTCTTCTGAAAGGACATATGTGTGTGTATATAAGCACTATCGTAGCAACCAGAGAACACATCTACACAGCTTGCACAAGAGCGCAAAGGATTAAACCCCATATATACACGTATTTTACATTTAAATCTATGTATAGAAATGGAAAAGATTTAATGTGTGTCAACATGTATGATAAAGACAAAGAGAGAGCTCGACAGCTTGCACTGAGTAATGTCCTCTCTCACGGGGCATTCAGGGCTCTGCGGCACCCAAGGCAAGCTGACTAGGGCAGGGGTCATCCTGATTTCTTTGCAGGACCTCAGAGAGAAAGGAGGCTGCTATGCCCGTATCGTACGCCAAAATACCAGGAAATTTAAGGACCTATGTTTTGCACTCCGTTGTGAAAAGCATTCCTAACTTTCCTACCTGAGACAGGAATGGTGTGCTCAGAGGTACCACACTGAATCCTCTTTCCCTATCTTTGCACCTATGAACATGAGACTCATATTCATTTGAAAAATATTCCAGTTGTGAGTGGGAGAACACAGAGGAACGCTAGAGGACAAGGGAGCAAATTTCACAAATTAAAGAAAACAAGGAAAGTGTTTAGAGAACACAAGTAGCCTAATTAGAACGAACTCCTCCCTTGGCTTTGCTTCTAAGGCACAGTGGAGGCTGGGCCACGTGGTTTGCCAAGTGAAATGTTTCTTTCTGCTCCACTATTGACCCAGCAAGTTACATGGTGTAGTTTTATTGAAAAAATGTGTGTAAAGTTGTCTCCAAAGCAGCAATGAGGAGATGACTTGCTCCACTCTCTTGAAAACAACTAGCAGTGGGGAGCATGTGCTCGTTAACTAATGAAATGGCCGGTAGTCCAGGTTCCCTAATCATCAATTTTCAAAGCAGCAAACAACAGTCATAAATCTTTGCAATGAGCCAACGACAGTATTTAGCCTGACTTACCCTCATCGTGTGTGTGTGTTAGTGTGTGTTTTGTTTTTGTTCCCCAGTCCTGGGACCCATCTCTGTTTCTGTGCTTATTTTGTTTATATTTCCAAAATGCAAATTGTGACTTTCTGCCTGGGAACACTATAAAGTCCTTCCTGACAAACATTAAGGAAACAGGAAACTTGCAGATTTCCCACAAAAGTGACTTTCCACTCCTATTAGATATAATGATTTTCATAACAGGGTCCCAGAAAAATAAAATAGTTTTTTTTTTGCAAAGTGAAATAGGAGACTCTGAGATCCACCTGAAGGAGTGGGAGGAGCAGGGCTTAGGGGTCTCTTTGCTGACTTAAAAAAAAATGTCTTATAAAGACTGTTGAATTTTAACAAAAGTTTATAGAATTTTCTAGAACTTTTGTATAAGATACAGTCATGATATCTTTTATTACATAAAAAAATGATGATTCCATGGATATGTCCTTTTTTCCACAAAACAGCTTAGAGATCATTTTTTAACAGTGCTTTGTTCCTCAATAGTCCTCATGTAGAAGAGTTACATCAGGAGAGGATACGTATTAGGAATAGGTGGAAACTTGCCAGCACTGGTCATTTTTCTCTCCACTCTCCAGAAGTCTCCGGTTAGCACATTTGTCAGCTTAGACATGGGTGAACACAAAAATTCTATTTTTATCCTGGAAACATAAAGATGTTCCACTGTGGACTAGGGGTTGATACAATTTGTCCATCACTCCAGAATCGATCCTTCGTGTCCAAGAGAATCTTCATCCTTAAATGCTGGGCTCTGTGTCTCTGCTGTAATCACACTACCAAATGTTTTGTATACCCAGCTGGCTTTTCAGATGGGCTGAAAAAAATAGTTTGGCTGAATTCTAACTAAGACTAAGAAAACTTTGGTCAGGAAGGTGGGTCTTTAAGAAATGTCACCAACAGCACTACTAGTTGCCATCTTTCTTTCCTATGGGTGAAGTGTTTTGAGTTCTTTTGTAACTAAAATCTCTTCCATACTGCTCCAGCTTGGACCTCTGAGTCACAGTACTGGTCCTCCCTTTAAGGTTAAATCACAGAAGACTCATTTTAAAAAGGAGACACTTTATTTGAGAGGGATCAAGTCCAGTGAACCATGGTCAAACTTGAGCATGAACAGAGAAGAGGCCTTGAAGGAAAGGACAGAGGGCAGTCAAATGTCAATACTGTTTAGGCAGAGACAAAGATTCAAAGAATGTGGCTCTGCTAAGCTTGTGGGCCTGGACAGAATGCTAGGACAAAGGCAGCCTGGGGCAGCAAGATCATGAATTGCACGCTGGATACTTCCAGGCCAGGGGGATCAAATAAGGATGCCCCTAGAGGAAAAGGTGGGACACGAGACAGCAAAAAAGCTGCCTCCTAGATAATTCTACCCGAGGCCAGGTCTGTGTTGTCCAGATAAGGACTTTGTCTTTGAGATTCTCATTAATCATGATTATCTATCTCCAGACTTGGGGACATCTGACCCAGGAGGATGCATATGATCCCACCACCCTTTATACCAGCATTTAGCACAAATACGGTGGTCAGTCTTCTGGGCCTCCACTCTAGGTAGCATGAAAGCAACGGAAACGAAATTAATGATGTACCATCCATCAACTCCTTGTATTTCAAAATGATGTGTTCCTCCAGAAATGTGTATTGCTATAAAACGTTTGGAGGAAAATATCTGAGATAAAATGATTTTATGCTTCTAGGGAAACAATATTCCTGGCAATGAGTCAAAATTTACCCATTTAAAAGAAAATATTGACATGAGAACATCAAATATTAAAAAAAATATATGCCTTCTGAAGGAAAATAAGGAAAAACACAGAAGTAAGACTTCTACGTGTTTTTGACGGGGGTGTTGTACTATTAGGATTTTGAGTAAGTCTGAGTTTCTCTTGAAATTAATAGTATCCATGATGAAAATGTATTAAGTTCATCACATTTATCTCTCAGTTGGTGAAGTAGTTGCTTGAGAAATGAGATGATAAATGTATTTTCAGTTTCATAAAATCTGCTTCTGGCTTTTTTCAGTTGGTATTTAATTGGTAAGGAAACATTTTCCACAGATTGAAATAGACATCTCAGAATCTTATTTATAACCTACCGGGACAGGAGAGTATATATATGGCAGTAGAATGATTTCAGCTTCCTTGGAAATCCAGAAATGAACCAGGATTTGCCAAGTAAGAGGTGTTTTGACAGCCACCTGATGTGGGGATTCTGAATGTGGGTCTACATCAAGCTTTGGGGTGAATTCCCTGTGCTTGTTTGTGCCTTTATGTGTGAATATACGTTGTTCCAGGGCCATGGTTTTCATCAGATTCTGAAGAGACAACTCCAAAAACGTTAAGAAACATTGGTATAAAGTAAAATAAAAGAGAAACAGTCAGTCAGAAACAGAAGTGTATTTTGGAAAGAACAAATATTGTGGAATTGAATAATTGCAGTAGAGGAAGGATTTGTTTACTCCAACATTTTCCTGAGGACCCAGTGCTGAGGTCTGGGGATGGGCCAAGGCAGAACTTCATTCCCATGGTGGTGGAGACAGCCACTGAACAGTCTTAATGTCCCCAAAGGCAAGGTTTACTTTTAGGATTTTACAAATGTATGACAGATAAAAGGCCTACACTCACTTTGTCCAGAAACTAAGATGAAAGAATTCAGGAAGAGGAGAACAATGTGTGAGGAACAGGTCTACTGTCAGGAAGAACAGACTTCTGAGGGACTCAGACCAGCACTGCTCCATAGTTCAAGTCTGAAATTAGGTGACAGGAGAGAATAGATCACAAACAAAATGAACCCTCTGTAATTGTGTTTGAACTCCATGTCTGCAAGAGGATTTCATCTGGCCTACAGATATTGAAGAAGTTAATATCCTTTAACGTCAGTGAGGTCAAAACCCAAGACTGAAAATAACACAACATACAACCTTACCACATGCCTACAAACACACAAGGCTCAGCTAGAAGAGAAACAGTGTATTAGAGTTCTCCAGAGAAACTGAACCAATAGGAGATATACATATATGTACAAAATATATGGGTTTATGCCGTTATGGAGGCTGAGAAGTCCCAAGATCTGCAGTCAGCAAACTGGAGATTCAGGAAAGCCAATGGTGCAAGTTCTAGTTCGAAGGCCCAGGAGGCTGGAGACCCAAGAAGAACTGATGTTTCAGGTCCAGTCTGAAGGCAGGAAAAACCAGTGTCCCGGCTCAAGACAGTTAGACTAGAGGAGTTCTCTCTTACTCAGTCCTTTTGTTCTATTCAGTTCTTCAATTGATTGGATGAGGCCCATCCACATTGAGAAGGACCATCTGCTTCACTCAGTCATTGTCTCAAATGTTAGTCACATCCAGAAACACCCAGAATAATGTTTGACCAAATGCCTGAGCACCTCGTGGCCCAGTCAAGTTGACACATAAAATTAACCATCACAAGAAGATTGATTCTTTTTAACAGATACACCAGCTGCTGCACATCAGGAAGCCCATTATCCTCTTCAAAACTGCCAGTTCAGTAGACGTTACAGTTCTAATAATAATGGCTGGTCTTCCCTGAACACTCACTGCATGCCGGAAAACGCCATCACACAGATTGACTTGCTCGATCCTTACCCCAACTCCGTGAAGAAAGTTTTGTTATTCTCCTCATCTTACGGATGAGGAAACCAAGGCATAGAGAGTTCAAGATTGTGCAAGAAGTAAGGGAAGGAGCTGGGTTTCAAATCCAGCAAGTCTTGGTCTTGGTCCCAGACTGTGCTCCCAACTGCCTCTCATCCTCTCCTGCATTTACTCCAATCCTATGATGCTTCCACGGCTCAAAATGCTTTTGTAACTTCTTTTTCAGAAACACAGTCAGTGCCTGAATGTGCTATTTTGCAATTGACTATGTGTGTGTGTGTATATATATATATATATCTTCATATATCTATATCTTCATATATCTTCATATATCTTCATATATCTATATCTCTAAAAAGGTGGATCTTCAAGTGCTTTTCACATACTCCCTCTAAAAACCATGGGAAAAGAGAGTTTGGTCAGTGATTCAAAGACGCATATAATTGATATGAAAATATTCTATCCTAACCAAATATGACAGCAAGAAAATTTATCAATAGTGATTCCTGGAATCTCCAACAAAGAGAACGTTGTGATTGTACATGTTAATCTTCCATCTGTATTCCAAACATACACATTAACTGGTTAAAATAAATTAATTTTAAAAATCATAACCATGCTAAAAAAAAAATGAGGTGAATGACTACGTGAGCAGGCTTTGAACAAAACAGAGCACACAGCAGGAAGTAGGAGTCAAGATGGAAACACGCATGAAATCAGGGTCTAAAGTAGGGCTCCCCATTTTGGATGGGGCCTCCATGCTGGGCTGTTAAACCACGAAGAGCTGCTGCTTGATGTGGTGGGAGAGAATAGAGGCAGCTGTGTGGTTTTGAGGTGAGTAAGCCCTTGCTGGCTTAGGAGAGGAGCTGTGACATCCCCACAGGACACACCAAAAGAAGAAATGGTTCTGAATCAGGGACCTGGGGGACAGAGGCAATAGTAAACTCACATTATAGAGGCATCAACATGGGGAAAGGAAAAGAAAATGTGTATGTGTGTTCACACACACACACACATGCACACATGTGCACACACACACATGCTTCTCAAGGTGAGCTGGAAAGCTAAAGCAAGAACAAGATATTATGAAACAAACAAAAAACAGAAATATTGAATCCAGAACACAGAAGATTACAAAAGACAAATACTATAATTCAAACAAGAATATATAAACTGAAATTTAAAACTAAACAAAAGGGATACTAAATATTAGATTTGTCATAGCCACAGAGTTAGAGAGCTGCAATATTGTACTGAGTGATCCAGAACAAGCAGAGACAGATAAAGAAATGTGAAGGGCAGAAGAGAAGCCAGGCAAGCTGGAGACAGATTGGGACCCTCCCTGATGAACCTAATAGAAGCTCCAGAAGCAGAGAATATACAGAATGATGGAATGGCAAGTTTTAAAGAACTAATGGCTGAGGATTTTCCTGAATTGAAGGAAAAAAAGAGTCCTCATATATGTAATACATGTCAAGTGTGAAAAGATAAAGAAAAATAAAACTAGACCTAGATACTTTGTGGTGAAACTGTAGATCATCAAAGAAAAAGAGACAATCTTTAGATGTTATCAGAGAGAAATGACAGATAACCTACAAATGAGTAACAGTTGGGGTGATATGTTAGTTTTCTATGCTATGTAAAAAATTAACACTAGCTTGGCAGCTTAAAACAATACTCATTTCTTATCTCACAGTCACTGTGGGGCAGGAGTTTGGACACAGCTTAACTGGGTTCTTTGTGAGGTTGCAGTCAAGGTGTCAGCCAGGGCTAAGTTCTCATCTGGAGGCTTAACTGGAGAAGGATCCACTTCCAAGCTCCTTCAGGTTGTCAACAGAGTTTGTTTCCTTGCATTTGCAGGACTCACGGCTACTTGCTTCTTCAAAGCAGCAAGGAGTGCAAGACTCTACAGCCAGTCTGCTAGCAAGGCTGGTTTACATAACATAATGTAATCCCAGCAATGACGTCCCATCTCCTTTGCTGTGTTCTATTGGTTAGAAGCAAGTCACCCACACTCAAAGGGAAGGATTCTATAAGAGTATGAACAACAGGAGGAAAGATCATGGAGACCACTTTAAAGCTTGTCTGCTGTAGGTAACAGCAATCATCTCACCAATAATAAATACCAGAAGACAGTGGCAGAATATCCCCAGAGTGCTGGAGAAAGTGACTGTCAGTCTGTACCAGGATGAAAGATCATCCAATCGTGAGGGCCAAATAAAGTCATTTTCAAACACATAAAAACTTGGAAAGTTGACTATCCACAGAGGCTTCCAGAATTTTTAACGAATGTAGTCTTTAGCAAGAAAGATATTAGTAAAATACTTTGAGATTGCTGAGTACTGATAGTAAAATATTAATAATTGATTGTATTTTGTTTTTAAAGAGATAGACCTGAAATTCCAGATGGCAATAACATCTTCAGATGGAGAGATAAGATGGAGAATATGGAAAGCATGCTGGCCTACCAGCAGCTCCTCTGCTGTTTAGGAGGAGGACAGAGGCACTGAGTAACCTAAGATATCATTAGGAAAATGTAAAATAGAATATATACATTAACACCAAATTTTACCTAAAAGTGCAGGATTATAAGCTGTTATATCCACACAGACCAGAATAAGGGGAAAAAAAAGCAGATCCAAAACAACCACCACCACTACTACCACCATCACCAGCAACAAAAAGCTTTAACAGTTCAACAGATGTCAGGAAGGTAGAAAAAAATAAGCCAAAGAAAAAACATGGTACAAGAAATATGGCAGGAAGAAGCCCAAATGTGTCAATAAACACATAAACGTAAAATGATTACATTCACCTATTAAAATATGCTGCTTTTAAAAGACACAGTTAAAACATCTGAAGAAAATTTAAAAATAAAAGAAAGTTTTAAAATCATGAATTTCGAGGCTCTCTATTGCTTTAGTCAGTGATTCTCCAACTTCTATTGAATCATCTGAGGTATTTGCTGAAAATGCAGATTCCTGGGCCCCTACTCAGAAATGTTGATTCATTATTGGTTTCTAAACCCAATAATCTGGATGTTTAACCAGTTAGCCAGTTGTTTCTGATGAAGGTGACCTGAGTATCAAACTCTAGAACATCAGATTTTTCAGCCTTCAGCCATCAAAACTTTCCATCATCAGATAATCTTACTTCCCTCAACTTATTAGCTTTCCTTGGTCCCTCAACAAACAATATTTTTCCTTTCAACATCCTCCACATGTCCATGCTCATTTCCACTAGCGTACGAGCTTCTTGAAGACGTGGGGACCATCTCGTCTATCATGCCGGACCCTCACAGCACTTGGTCTAGTGAGCTAAAATGCAAGGTCTATCATTCTCTGCCTTGTGAAGAAATCAAAGAAAGTGTGGAAAAAGTAAATGAGACGAGAGTGGAGGTAAAACAGCACCCAAAGAAAAGGAAGATGGAAGATTGAAAGAGGCAGAGGCTGCTGAGACAGGGCAGACAAGAGGAGATAGGAAGAGAGAGAACAGCATTGTGGAGAAGGAAGGAGAGAGGAGAGCAGGGAAGCAGGACTCGTCTGCTTTATTACTTCCCAGGCTCCAGCCCCACAGGGTTAGGTCCAGGGGGCTCAACAGCCATTGTTTCTGCCGCAGCAAAGATGAAAGTCAGACAAAATAATCCAAAATTGCTGAACTGTGCCTGCTAAGTCCTTAGGGGTTTATTAGACTTGACTTTCCTCAAACGTTGAGGAAAGTCTTCAGCTGAAGTCCATTAAGCAAATTAAAAAGCAGGAGAAAAATAAACATAGATTGATGTAGATAGCAGTTTTACAAGGCAAAGAAGGCAGTTAGTTCTGACAGAGCTCCCGGCTGTTACTTATACTCTTGGATCCCCAGCTCTTAAAACTCTTAAGACATTATTCTCTCCAAGATACCCTGCTGGCAGTCATAAAAGAGAGCGAGTAGAATTTTTTCCCCACGAAGACAACGGCTGGTACAAACTAGAGTAAAAATATCATCCACATTGTTTCTCAGTATAGTTCCTGACACCGAGCTACTCATCCTTTTGTCTCCAAGCAGAAGATTAAGTAATAAATCCAATACTGCTGTATATATAACATACATGTATATATATTTATAGAATTATATACTGCACATGCTGCTTGGACCTCAAATGAAATTAAACCACATTAATATACATTTCCTCCAAACAGAAACTTGTATCTTAGAGAATCACTTCAAATTCATACCTTTTCATGATTATTGATAGTATTTGAAAAACAAGACATTTTATAATGTTCCAGATCTTTAATAATGCAAGTCAAAAAAAGATTTCTTACACATCTACAACGTACAAAGCGCCATGCTTGGGCCTCTGATACGTGCGAAGAAGAACCAAAGATCTACGTTCAGATCATCTTCCTTGCATATGACATTGTGAACTTATTTTAGACAGTTAAAAATAAAGTCACCCTTGGACTTTGTCTCCAAGGCAAGGAATGTTCCCTTGGGGCAAAGATTCTCTGTGCTCCACGCATATTTTCCTCAGAGACGGGGGCAAAGCCAGCATTAGATTTTCCGTTTCACATTTTGTGGCAGAATCAGAGGCTGAGGCCTTCTCCACCTTGCCCTGAGGTTTTGGAAAGCGAGCCTGGTGCCAGCCCAGCTCTCTAGCAGATTCTCATGCATCCCCTGGTTCCTCTCCAGGACCTGGGGCTGCAGAAGGTGGAAGGGGTAATGCCTAAATACAAATTTAGTTCTTGGATTTTCTAAGCCAAGTAAATTCAGCATATCAAAACATTCTTACGTTTTAAAAGGCTCAGGCTTTCCAAATACTGCGCAATTCTTGACTTCCAAATATCTCCAACCTTTGCTTCATGCTGAGCATGTACGTGCATAATCCCAGACATCATATATTTCCAAACAAAGAGGGGAAAAAACAAACCTGAGTCATCAAAACCCATCAAAAGCGAGAAGAATTGTGTTGCAAAAATGTCACAGTATTTTTTTAACAAGAAAAAACTAAGTTGCACTAATTTTTTAATAGAGGAAAGCACAATTTCTTCTTTTATGTGCAGTTAGTTACAAAGGAGTGTGTCTTTAAAGCGTAGAAGACCAGATTCTCCCTTGGCCCAATTAAGTATCTTCAATTAATCTCCCAAAAAAGTCTACAATAATCCCAAAGCTAGTTGCTGGTCTCTCAACACCAAAAATCAAGTTAAATCTGATTATCCTCTCTAGCAGGACCCAGGAAAGTAAGCAGTTTAAATCCACAGAAACGGCAAATCTCGTTTTTACCTATCTTTTTAACATCTTCTCTCTTGAAATCTTTTACAAGAGCTGTCTTAAAAACAAACTTGGCCGATTCGGGCTTCCCTTTAGCCTACATTTTCCCACTAGTTAGTGGAGATGCTAGTGACCAGGAAAATGCATGGACTGCGCAGACACCAGAGATGGGAGGTTCAAATACTCCACAAATCACGTCACCAATCAAAGGAAAAATATAAAGAAGCAAGAGTTTCTCCAAATCCCCAAATAAAATTAGAAATAATAACCCTCTGGAAATGCCCATGATTTTTAACATTCGTGAAATGCTCAGTTGAGTTAATATCAAATATTATTACCACATCTGGGTTAGCAAGTGGAATTCCCATGCAATCTTGGATCCTTGACTTTTCTTATGCAGTGTCATTCATGGCACAAACTCTGCCGTGAAAACCCATCCAGATTTGCAACTAGCGTTATCTTTTCGTCAAAAACGTCAAGATGTGTAAGGCGAAGTGGAAAATCCCGGGCCAAGTACATATGGGGAGTGGCTATAAAATGTGGAGCTGGCTAGGTAGGGGTGCCCTATGGAATCAGGCTGATGACCCACTGCTCTCTGAACTGAGGAGAGGAGAAATGGGGGCCGGCCTTCTGAACACTCAGGGGTCTGGGAGGAGCATGGGTCTCTGACTAAGAGAGGGTGAAAGGAATGACAACTTCTGAGGGGACAGAATGCCTTAATCAAGATGGACTACTGTGAACGGAAGCACACTTCCCTGTTAACTTGTGTAAAGGGTATTGGGCAACAGCAGTCATTTGCTGTTCTGGTTTAGAATTCTGCTCGGTGACTGCTATGTTCAGAAAGGGAAGTGACCTCTGCGGGGGTCATTTCACAGTGATATGGGCTGGTTATGGAGAGTTTCATCTCTGGATTACATGGTAGTTTACTGTCATTTGTTTTCAAATGGAGCTTCCTTCAACATGTCCTGTTAACTTAATATTTGTTAAGCTCTGACTAGGTACCAGGCACTAGGAGATTCTTTCTAATGGCAAGTCACTCAATCACAAATATTCATTCAACGAGCACTCACTAAATGCTTACTTGGAGGTGAACTTTGTGCTAGCCATTAAAATGCAACAAGGTAACTTTTTGGACTTCAGCTTTTTTAATTTTTCATTTTTCTGATTGAGGTATAATTGACATATAACATTATATTAGTTTCAGGTGTACAACACAGTTATTTGATATTTGTATATATTGCAAAATGATCACCACAATAAGCTTAGTAGCAACTTTCAAATATGCAAGACAGTATTATTAACTATAGTCACCATGCTGTACCTTCCATCCCCAGGACTTATTTATTTTATAACTGGATGCTTGTCCCTTTTGACCCCCTTCACTCATTTGACCCACCCTCCACCTCCTGCCTCTGACAACCATCAATCTGTTCTCTGTATCTATGAGCTTGGTTTTTGTTTGTTTGTTTGTTTTAGAATTCACATATAAGTGAGGTCATACAGTATTTGTTTTTCTCTGTCTGACTTATTTCACTTAGTGTAATGCCCTCAAGGTCCATCCATATCATCATAAATGGCAAGATTTCATTCTTTTTTATGGCCGAATAATATTCCATTGTGTGGCATTTTCTTTATCCATTCATCCATCAATGGACACTTAGGTTGTTTCCATATCTCGGCCATTGTAAATAACGCTGCAATGAACATGAGTGTGCATACATCCTTTCAAATTAGTGTTTTGGTTTTCTCTGGATAAATACCTACAAGTGGAATTGCTGGATCATGTGGTAGTTCCAGTTTTAATTTTTTGAGGAACCTCCATACTGTTTTCCATGGTGGCTGCACCAATTTACATTCCCTCCAACAGTGTACAAGGGTTCCCTTTTCTCCACATCCTTGCCAACCCTTGTTCTTTCTGGTCGTTTTTTTTTTTTTTTTGTCCTAAGGAAGATTCACCCTGAGCTAACATCTGTGCCTATCTTCCTCTATTTTGTATGTGGGTCACCAGCACAGCATGGCTTGATGAGTGATGTATGTCCACACCCGGGATCCGAACCCACAAACCCAGGCCCCGGAAGCAGAGTGCGCAAACTTAACCACTAGGCCATCTCGTCTTCTTGATAACAGCCATTCTAACAGGTGTGACGTGATGTCTTATTGTGGTTTGATTTGCATTTCCATGGTGATTAGTGATGTGAGCACCTTTTCATGCACCTGTTGGCCATCTGTACGTCTTCTTTGGAAAAATGTCTATTCAGATCCTCTGCTCATTTTTTAATTAGATTGTTTTGTTTTTTGCTATTGAGTTGTATGAGTTCTTTATATATTTTAGATATTAAACCCTTATCAGATATATGATTTGCAAATATTTTTTCCCATTCCGTAGGTTGCCTTTCAATTTTGTTGATGGAGGCCTCAGCTTTTTAATCTGTGAAGGAAGATACCATACCACAACCTTTCTAGAGTTTCTTCCTGTTGAAAAAAATCTCATTTTGATTGGTTTTATTATTTGTTTATAAATAGTTTGTCTTTCATTTATAAACTTCAAGAATCCAGATTCGTTATTGTGATTTTTCCTGAATCTAAATTATACATTGGAAAGGTCACCAGACGAGTCAGTTCTCACCATTGGAGACTGCCAGCATCGAGGATGGAGATAAACGTTAACTGGAATTTTAAACACATGCTTCCAAATTACTGCAAACTTCAGATACAATAAATAAATGACAGCAAGGGAATCAAGATCTTTAAAATTATTCCCATAAAACTACTTTCCACTTAATGGTCACAACACAATCAAGATTCCAGGAGAAATGGGGCCCTCTTTTTGGGGGACACACTCAAAGCTAGAGATAGGTTGGTTTGTACCTCATACCCTAGTTCTCTGGCTCATGGTAACAACCATTTTGCCATTGACAGGAGCCAGCGGTTGTAAGCCTGCTAGATTTCTGATTTTCCTTATTCTGGGAGTGCACAGTTGGATTAAATGATGGAAAAAGTCATGCCACACAGACATTTTCCTTTCAAGAAGTTAAGGAGAGTTCAGCCACAGTACACGTTCTTCCTGCATTTATCTTGGACTTAAAAAAATTGGAAATGGCTATAACATGACATGCTGACATATGAAAATAAAAATGGGGAAGGTTTGCAAAGATGATGGCAAAGAAAAGAGGTCTAACAATGGGTGGGCATTCGTGGGGGAAAAAATAGCAAAAACGAGGTGGGAAGAATTGAACATTAACGCACACAGAGAGAGTCTCCCAGGGTTAGGGCACGAATGACTGAAGTTCTTGGGGTGCCACAAAGTTTAGTGAATGTGTGTTTCATGGAGTAATCAATGTTATTGTACTGTCCTGAACTGTGCCAGGATTTCAGAAGGTTTGGAACACTGGAGAACTTTCATTATGCGCTCAGCAAATGTTAAAAGCACCAAGGAGTAGACACAATAAGAAAGACCCAGTGCAAGATCAGCGTGGCATGAAAGACACGTGACAGATTCTTATCCTACCCATGCACGTGCCTCCAGGCAGGGCAGAGCAGTCTGGCAGGTCAGCTGTCTAACCTTGGCTGAGCAGGCTCAAAAGTAACAATTCTTAATGTTCCAGAAGTCTCAGATTCCTTTGAGAATTTAGTCTCAAATTCAGAGTCAAATATAGAGTCTATCCCCAGAAAAATGCATATGAATACCCCCATTTTGCATACAATTACAGGAGGTTTTCAGATCTCCTGAAGCCTTGTACTAAGAACTCTAACTAGAAAGTATCTCTAGACCTTTCTGATGCATGAATCCTTACGCCAAATGAGTTCACATTTCTTCATCCAAATAACTACCAAATCTGCCTGTTGCTTTTGCCTCAGCCTTCATTTTCTTCACCATGGTAATAATAATTGTCATAGCAGGGATCCCTATAAATGATGATGATAACCAGGCTATGTTGAGTTCTCGTTGGGTGCCAGGCACTATTCTCACAGCTTCTGTGTATTATCCCCTTTGGTCTTCATAGCGACTCTATTGAAGAAAGTGCTATTATCCCATTTCACACACAGCCCAACTGGGGCACAGAAAAGTTCAAGTGACAGATAGTAGATGGCAGGGCATAAGTTCAGATCCTGGACCTCTGATTCAAGACTTTGCATTCTTAACTTTCCAGTCTCTTCTACTCATGAAAATATTTCTCTCCTATACATGGTGGTGGAAAATGTAAAAATAAACAAATGCAATAAAAAATTATGAACCAAAAAATATTTTTTAATTGTTTTATCCATTTTCCTTATTATTTCAGGAGAAGCACTCTAGGTGTGGCCCAGAATCTTGATCAGTGTCCATCCCTTTGTGAGGATGGGCTACTCTCCAATTTCAGTGGCCAGTCACCACCCATCAAATTCATGGAATGAAGTCCTAGAAAACACTTGAAAAGCGTGTGATGTTGACCAAGTATGATATCAAGATGTATGAGTGGGTCTCCAGTGACAAATGGAGAAACCGTCCTGTACGGTTGCTTTTAGAACACCTAGGGGGCAAAGACGAATTCTTTATTGTGATAGAATTGGTACCTCTCCTGTGTTTGGGTTTTTGAAATAACCGTATGTGGCAGTGGAAGAGTCATACAAGGCTAAAATAGTGGAGGTGGTAGAAAATATCTGTAGTGAAGTGGGCCAAGGGTCACGACGTAGAAGTGAGGTTTGATTTCCTCACTGCAAATCCATCTCTGGGTGCCTTATGAAATGTTCTTTGGAGTGTTAATCCTGGTGGTGCTGTATTAGTCATACCAGGGTCCTTACCCAGCCCACTCACCTTAGAGGTGCACTTCCCTTGGGCATCCCTGAAACTCAGGACATGTGCCCAATCCCTGCAATTCCCTAGAGCAGTCTCAGACCTAGCCAGATAGGTCACTCAACAGGGCATAATGGTGCCCCTACTTCTCTACGACACTGTCAGAAATCTCACCACTGGTAGCATACTGATTTGAGTTAAGGCAGTGTCTTTATGTATTTAAACAGATTTGAAAACAAATCTTATTCCGAGCCCCAGTATTCAAGCTCCCCTGACTCTCTCTCCCCGCCTCCCAGCAAAAGTAGAGCTAAAGAGCAAGTCAGATTGTTCTGGGGATAGGAGTGGGTCTGTCCACCCCCGAGGGTGGCTCAGACCTCCTGGAGGTGGGCGGGGGCAGTGGGTCCTGAGGCACATCCATGGGATCTTTAGTCTCTGAAGGCCACAGTTTGAAAACTGGGCAAGTGGCTATCTTAGTTTGTTCGGGCTACTATAACAAAAATACGTGGCTTAAACAGGAAACATTTATTTCTCGCAGTTGTGGAGACTGAGAAGTTCAATATAAAGGAACCAGCAGGTTCAGTGTCTGAGGGCTCCCTTCCTGGTTCATAGAAGGCTGTCTCCTTACTGTGTCCTCACGTGGCAGAGGAGGCAAGGAAGCTCTCTGGAGTGTCTTTTATAAGGGCACTAATCCCATCCAAGGGGCTCCACGCTCAGGACCTAATCTCCTCTGCAAGGCCCCGCCTCCTGATACCATCACATTCTGTGTTAGGATTTCAACATATGAACCTGGGAGGGACACAGTCAGTCCATAACAGTGGCTTAAGGCATTGCACTTTGAGGGTGTCTGAATTAATATCGCAATTCTCTTGAAAAAGGTTACAGGTTGAGTCAACATCAGTGATTAATTCCCAATCACGAATTCATTTGTCAAGTTGCCCAAATAAGCCTAAGGAAATGGGCATCAGTGTTAATAGAAGACAGGGAGAGGACTAGCTACCTCAATTTTTCTCACACTGTAACGGGCCATTATGATCACCTTGGGAGCAGTCAAAATTCAGATTCCTAGCCTCCCATACCCCCAGTTCAGATTCAGTAGATCTAGAGCAAGGTCAAGAAAACTTCATTTTAACACATTTTCAGGTGGTTCCCAGGCTGGTGGTGAACTTCGAAAAATACTGGTAAAAACATTGCAGACCCACTTATATGAAATATCCGGAATAGGCCAATCCACAGAGAAGAACACAGACGAGTGGTTATCAGGGCTGGGGGGAGGGGGAAACGAGGAGTGACTGCTTAATGGATACAGGGTTTCCTTTTGGGATGCAGAAAAAATTCTGGAACCAGAGAGTGGTGATGGATGCACAACATTGTGAACGTACTTGATGCCATTGAATTGTATACTTCAAAATGGTCAAAATTGTCAATTTTACATTATGTGTATTTTACCATCATAAAAGTCCAAAACAAAGCATTGCACAGATTTAAAGTCACTGCTGCTGTGATCAACTTCAGGACGATCAAGTCTAAGTTCGATTTGTTTAGTGCTTCTGCACTGGTCTTAGCTTTGCGGCTGGTGGCTCCATGTGAGTGCATAAGCCAGGTTAGCAGCTTAAATCTTTACCCCTGAACTGTGTGGCTCTTGCGTCCGCATCTTATTTTATACGGACCCAGATGAGGGAATTGAGACTAATGTATCCATTCATTCCTTTCAGTTTGTTGCAATATAGTTTAGATGGCAGTTTAGATGGCACAGGATATCCCCAGTGTGGTCCCATTTTATAAAAAATTAAGATCAGACTATATTAGTAGGCTTAATTATATTAGAAGTTAATATGGTTAATTTTATAAAAATAAGGCCTTTAAATAATAGAATCTTCATTATAATTTATAAGGAGAAGAGTGATTTCTTTTGTGCCACGTTTGCTGCATTTTTCATTGGCAAAGTAGTTAAAAAGATTGTCAGATTTAGGGATTAATCATTTATGTTCTTATTTTACAATAAACAACTTCAATGTACATATGTGTGTTTTCCCAACACCACCAAGCAATTCTCCAATTCTCAGCAGATACTAGCTGGGTGTCCTACAATTTAATTCAATTCTGACACTATCTACCCGGAGATAGCATCAGATCCCATAGGTTAAGGGCTCAGTTCCACAAGACTGCCCCTAAATTTGGACGCTTACCATGAATCCAGGTTGTCACCTGTGCTTCTGACCAGCGAGCTATAAATTGGAGGCTCCCATGACCCCTTCTTGGATTCAATTAATTTACTAGAGCGGCTCACAGAACTCAAAGAAACATTTACCTATGTTTACCAGTTTACTATAAAAGGATATAACTCAGAAACAGTCAGATGGAAGGGATGCGTAAGGCAAGGTATGTGGGAAGGGACACAGAGCTTCCACGCTCTTTCCAGGTACACCAAGCTCCAGGTGTTCACCAACCCCAAAGCTCTCCAAATCCTAGCCTTTCGGAGTTTTTATGGAGGCTTCGTTACATAGGCATGGCGGATTAAAACTGGCAATTGGGGACTCGCCTCAACCTCCAGTGTCTCTCCCCTCCCTAGAAGTTGGAGGGAGTGGAGACTAAAAGTTCCAACTTTCTCAACACACGGTTGGCAACCATGGTTCCCCTGGCAACCAGGCCCCATCCATAGGTGCTTTCCAAAAGTCCATTACCATAAACTCAGGTGTGGTTGAACTGGGTTTGTTATGAATATCAAGATACCTTTATTACTCTTATCACTTAAGAAATTCCAAGGGCTTTAGGAGCTCTGTGCTAGAAGTGGGGATAAAGACCAAATATATATTTCTTATTATAAATCACAATATCACACAAGTATTTCAAATTTGCTCAACTTTTCTAAGTGGCTATCAGTAGTATGCGAACTAGCAGATTTTTTAACTTATTTTAGAATAATTTCCTATTCACAGAAAAGTTTCACAGATAGTACAGTGAGTCTCCTTATACCATTTACCCAGCTTCCCTAACATTAACATCTGACATATCCTTAGCACATTTGTCAAAACCAAGAAATTAACATCAGTACAACGCGTTAATTACAGGCTTTATTCAGATCTCCCCAGTTTTTCTAATATCGTCCTCTTTCTATTCCAGGACCCCATCCAGGATACCACATTATAGTTAGTCATCTCATCTCCTTAATCTCTTCCAGTCTGCAACAGTCTGTAAGATTCTCAGTCTTGTTTTTCATGACTTTGGCACATTTAAAGAGAACTGGTCAGATATTTTGTGGAATGTCATTTGGAGTTTGACTTATTTTCTCATGATTAGCCTAGGGTTATGGATATTGGGCAAGAAAACCACAGAGGTGAAGTCCTTTCTCGTCATATCATATCAGGGGTACATAACATGACTCATCACTGATGAGCTTAACCTTCATCACTAGCTAAAGTGGAGTCCACCAGGTTTCTCCACTTATATAAAGTTACCATTTTCCCCTTTCCATTCTCTGTTGGAAGCAAGTCAGTAAGGCCAGCCCCTCCCCAAAAGGAGGAGAATTAAGCTCCGTTTCCTGGAGGAGGGATTATCTACATAGATTATTTGGAATTCTTCTGTGAATAAAATTTGTCCCTTCTCCCCATATATTTATTTATTCAATCACTTATTTACATCAGTATACACTCATAGATGTTTATTTTATTCTCTGAGTTATAATCCAATATATAGTCATTTATTTGGTTACTCAAATTGTCCCGTCTTTGGACATTGGAAGTTCTTTCAGTTGGCTCCTCTGTCTGATATATTACTCCCTTCCCTTTTTTCCTCTCTCTCTTTTTAAGCACTTCCTTAATTTTGAGCACTAACAAGATGCTCCAGTCTCATCTTGCATTTCCCCTCTCCTAGTTCTGAAATCAGCCAATTTTCCAAGGAGTCCTGGTTTCCTTTATTGGAGAACAGTGCTAGAAGCAAAATCTGGTCCTGAGTGTGCTCATTGTTACTAAGTGTCACATTTTCTAGGTCCTGTCAGAAGATAGAGTTAAGAAATAAATGCATATATATTAACCCATGTATACACACATGCATATACATATTTTCTCTATCAAAGATAGAAGATATATGTGTATATATATTCAATAGATATATCAAAGATATCAAAGACATATACGTGTGCATGTATACATTTGTGTATCTATCTGAAGATATAGAGATAGATGATTGATTGATTGATTGATAGATAGATAATCTCTGACTCAAATCCAGCACCGTGGGCTTCATTCTAGTTTTCCTCTTTTGTTTATTTGTAACATCTTCCTCTGACAGTGTAAAATCTGGCTCCCATTATCCATAATTTATTTACTCATTTGTTTAACCCTAGTATACATGTGAAGAAGTTTCAGAATTGCTAACTCTTGTGACTATGAGAAACGAATTTACTAACTAAAGCACAGTGTTAATATACAGATCTTTTTGTCTTTAGATTTAAATATCCTATCAAAACACTGTTTTCCAAAATTACCTAGATCAATACCTCTTTCCCCACCCCCTTCAATGAGGTTGTCATACACTCGTATTACAGCTAGGTTTCTTTGTCATAGTCTGCATTCCATCCTGGGATCCCCCAACATTCTTGGTTGATTTTTTTAAATTTTCACACAGCTAAGTTCATTCTTTGTGGTGCACAGTTCTATAGGTTTTGACAAACTCATAGAGTCATGTCTCAGCTACCCCAGTAGTGCGAAGAATACTTCCATTGACCTAAAATTTCTCTTGTGCAGTCTCTTTGTAGTCAACCCCTCCCCTAACCCCTGGCAACCACTGATCTATTTTACATCCCACAGATTTGCCTTTTTCATAATATCGTATAAATGGAATCATATAATATGTAGTCTTTTGAGTTGCTCCTTTCACTTAGCAAAATGCATTTCAGAGTCATCCATGTTGTGGAAATAAATAACTTGTTCCTTTTATTGCTGTGTAGTATTCCATTGCATGGATATACCACAGGTTGTTTATACATTCTCCTGTTGAAGGACATCTGGTTGCCTCCAGATTTTAGTGATAATAAATAAAGTTGCTATAACTATTGGTTAACTTGTTTTTGTGTGAACATAAGTTTTTAATTCACTTGATAAGTACCTAGGAATGTAATTGTTGGTTTGATTGGTAAGTCTATTTTTAACTATGTAAGAAACTGCAAAACTGTTTTCCAAAGTGACTACACAATTTTTGAGACTTCCTGCTCCTCTACATCTTCATCATCATTTTGAATTGTCTGTTTGGTTTATTTTAGCTATTCTAATATGTGTGAAGTGGTATTTCATTTTGGTTTTAATGTACTTTTCCCTGATGATAAAAGATACTGACCATCTTTTTATATGCTCATTTGCCATCTTTATGTCTTCTCTGATGAAATGTCTGTTCAGCTCATTTGCCCATTTTTTAAATTGGGTTGTTTGTGTTGCTTATTATTGAATTTTAAGAGTCCTTTATATATTCTGGATCCAAGGCCTTCACCAAATATGTGATTTGTAAATATTTCTTCCAATTTTTGGCTTTTCTTTTCATTCCCTTAACAGTGTCTTTCAAAGAGCAAAAGGTTCTAATTTTGATCAAGTTAAATTTGTCAGTTTTTTTTTTTCATGGATGATACTTTTGATGTTGGATCTAAAAACTCATTGCCAAATCCAAGGTCTTACAGATTTTCTCCTATATTTACTCCTAGAAATTTTATAATTTTACCTTTTACATTTAGGTCTTTGATCAATTTGAGATGATTTTTATATAGGGTGTGAGATATATGTCCTTCAATATACCTTGTTTTACTTTTATTGTTGGCATATTTTTGTTTGTTTGTTTTGCAAATAGACAGCTAATTATTCCACTACCATTTATTGAAAAGACTCATTTTTTCCACTGAATTGCATTAGCACCTTTGTAAAAATTCAGTTGACTACATTTTTGTGAGTCTATTTCTGGGCTCTCTATCCTGTTCCATTGACCTGTGTGTCTATATTTTTACCAATATCACACTGTCTTGATTACTACAGTTTTATATTAAGTGCTAAAATCAGGTAGCATGAGTCCTTTAGTTTTATTCTTTTTCAGAGCAGTTTTGGGTAATCTAGTCCCTTTGCCTTTCCTTATAAATTTTAAGATTGTCTTATTGATATTTGCAAAACAACTTTCTAGGATTTTGATTGATATTCTATTCAATCAATAGATCAAATCTTAATAATACTGAGTCTTCAAATTCATGAATGTGGTATGTCTTTTCATTTATTCAGATCTTCTTGATGTTTTCATCTGTTTTATAGTTGTCAGTATATGGATACTGTGTATATTTTGTTACGTTTAAACTTAAGTATAAAATTTTTTGTGCTATTCTGAATAGTGTTTTTTAAAATTTCAAATTCTATTTTTTATTGCTGGTATATAGGACCACAAATGAATTTTATATATTGACTTTATATCCTTCAAACTTCTAAACAGTTGTTTTTGAATTAAAAATGGATACAATCTGTCCCTACCTTCTCACTGATTAGTAAAGTCCCTAATTTGAAGCAATTTGGAAAAGATATTTGAAGAATAAACTTATAAAATTTCTCATTTTATAGACAGTTCACAGCAAAAGACACACAAATGGCTCCTAAACATAAGAAAAGATTCTCAACCAGCTTGACATAAGGCAATAGAAATTGAAACTATGTTGAGAAGCCATTTTTCATCTCTCAGGTTGGCAAAGATTAAAACGTTTAATAACACGGTTGCCGGCAAGGCAGTGGAAGGAGACTCCTCTTCCTGATATAAGCCCACGCGGAAGGCAATTTGGCAATATCTAGCAAAATTACAAAACCTCTGTATGACTCAGCAATGCCACTTTTAGGAATTTATCCTACAGCTATTCTTGCAAACATGCAAATGACATGTGTAAAGTTTATTATTTGTAACATGTTTATAATAGAAGAAGAAAAAACTTAAATGTGCATCTATACCAAGTTGGCTAAATATATTAGATCCACACAACACAATGCTATACAGCCATAAAAATAGATCTTTAACATATACTATCAAATTTTAAAAGTAAGGTGCAGAAATACTGTGAGAAGAAAAATAAAAGAACGTATTTATGTATCTGTGCGTATATGCATGTATCTCTGGAAGATATAGTAGTATCATTGGTTACCTGTAGGGAAGGCAACTGGGTGCCTGCTTGGCAAGGAAGGGAGAAGGATTCTTCACTATCTTTTTCATGCTTTTGAATATTGAAATTTGATATTAAGAATCAAATCTTACATCTCTGCCCTTCCAAAACCTTAGAAGTAACTGTCCAACCTCTTTCAAAATTTTCTGAAAGAAAATGTTGGTAAGTTCTGATGCCATTTATTGAAAATATAAAACTGGAATAATCTCCAATTAAGTTGCAAGAGCAAAGATTGATAACTGGAAAAATAAAAATTATTAGGTAAATTTCAACAAAACCTTTGCATAATTGGCAGATAGAATTTAAGAATATAATGATTATTATGTGCAGCCAACAATGAACTTCTTCTACTTAGACCTACATATCACAATGAGAATTTCAAAGATGCCATTAAATCTGAGCGTGGAAATAAATGGATCTTGAAGTTAGCCATTTAATTATTGATCCCCACAGTGTTTAAACAAAGTTTTGAAACCTAATGAATCCTATTCAATCATGCTGATCTCACTAAAATTATTTTGTTAATAATAACAATTTAATGATAGCAAAACATTTTGTTCCATTAATAAAATTTTTAAATGTTAATTTAACCTCTACCTCAGCAAATTTTAGGTTTGCATATGTTTATAATTTTTGTAACATATTAGTACAGAAATACATAAGTGTGACTTATAATTTAATATGTACCTACTGGGGTACATGCTCAACTTTATTGATGGAATTTGTGGTAAAATTTGGAGACTGCTGCTGTAGACAAGAGCTCTCACTTGGATGAGAGGCCCTGGCTGAGCTGAGTAGTGAGGAGGCTGTTGAGGAGGAAGAAGGAAAAAGAAAAGTAGAAAGACCAAGAATATAGTTATCATCTGCCTCAGAACACATGCGTGCAGACTGGTATGGCCTTAACTCCCAAGAGGTAGAATTCCAGAATCTCTAGGCAGCTGGAGACAAAAGAGTGAAGAATTCTTCTCTCTCAAAAGCTCTAAAGAAAGGTTCTTGGTCGAGGATGCTATCACTTGTGCCTGGTAGGAAACAGAGATGGCTTCATGGGATGTAGGAAACGCGTGTGAGCTGTCAATCACTGACTGAGTAAGTAGAGCAGTGTTTCTTCCACAGAATCACCTTGAGCAATGTCTCTGGAGCAGGCACCAGGAATCTGCCTTTTTAATAAGACACAAATTACTCTGTTGAAGGTACCTGTCTCAAAGAACCAGCAATGCCAACCCCTGGCTTGAAGGATGTAGAACATTATGGTTGGGGTTACCATTGCTGTGGGGTTTTGATTTATTTGAGACCAGTGAGATTCTAAGGCGGGGGATGGAAACCAACTTAATCTATAAGCTCTGCATCTTAAACGCTCTCAGTGCTGGGCACAGTGGTAGGGTATAGCTCAATGCTGTATGCCAGGGACTTTTTCTGTAAAAGGCTGGATAATATTTTAGGCTTTGTGGTCTATACAGTCTCTAACACAACCACTCAACTCCACCCTTGTAGTGCGATAGCAGCCATACACGATACACTACTGAATGGGCATAGGTATGTTCTAGTGAAACTTTCAAAAGCAGGTCTAGTTTGCTGACTCCTGCTGTTGGCCAGTATGTGTTCTACATACCCCATATGACATGTAGTTACTTTATTGCTCAGTTACTTTAAAGCCCCCACAGTGATTCTCCCTCTGGCCTTGCTGAGTACTCAGCCGAGATTTTACTCAGCCGAGATTTTAGCCTCACCTCTCAATTGGGGAACCTAGCTCTAAGGGGAGAAACCAACAACTTCAGAAATTTCTAGGCAAGTGCAGAAAATGATACTGGATGAAAATATGTACGAATATCAGGTTCAGTATCACGAACAGTTATCAGAAATTTCACTCCACCCCCATTGCAGCAAGGTTGTTATACTTGGGGAAGATGTTACTTCAAGAGAGGAAGTACTTCTGGAAAACCAGTAGCCAACAGGACATGGAACTCTTGATCCTACTCCCATTTTAAATAATTCAGTAGGGGTCTCTTAATGCCTCTCTACTCTCACCACCAACACTTTCCTCCTCCTGTGACCCATCATCATCCGCCCCCCTCTTGCTCATCAGTCAACCCCAGACTTTTAGGAGACCCTGCAAAACAGTGATGGAAGAACCCAGAAAAACATTGCATTTGCAATATAATACTGACATTTTTGAAGCAACACTCCCACATTTGGAAAAGTATCAAGAAAAGAGAACGGAAGAAAGATAAGGTGCTAAATCTACTCCCTTCAATAAACCCCCAAACAATAAATCTTAAAGTTGTCCATGCACACCCATGTATATTTCATCTCCGGCTAAAATTAGGGTGTCTGTTTCTGCACATATAGGGAATGCATAACTCGTTGTATTCTATTTTTTTTTTCTGTTCATAGAGTTAAAATGGGAATCCTAGAAATGTATCGCCCTCTATGGTTTCCATCTGGATGCCAATAAAGGAGGGTTAATTTCTTTGCTTGCCTGATCCCAGGAACATAGCATTTACTTGAAAGTAACCATGTAGAAAGTATTAAGGAAAGACCTGCTGTCATTTCTTCCTTGTACTATATAATCTCTGTACTTTGTTTTTCTCTGATGCTGGTTCTGAATGATTAAAAGTGACAGGAAACATCTAGGCAGGGCCGTCCACAACCGTGGCTGGCAGATTTTGAAGTTCTCATCGGTAACAGACTTAATCTGGACTCAGGACAAAGTAATGTTGTCTGACCTGGTCTCTGGATCTTTGACAGGTTCTGCCTCCAACAGGCCTGGGGATGAAGGTTGCCGGCATCTTGGCCCTGATTGGCTGCCTGGTCACAGTCACGGACCCCAAAGTCTACACTCGCTGTAAACTGGCAAAAATATTTTCGAGGGCTGGCCTGGACAATTACCGGGGCTTTAGCCTTGGAAACTGTGAGATTTCTCCCTTCTTATTCTCTTTCTACCCTGATTTCTCCCCTGAGATGTCGAAGGCCCCATCCATACTCACTTCTGTTTGTTCCCAGCTTTTCCATGCTCTGCTCCCGCAGGGATGGCTGCTAGCTATTCACCTGCTGCTCTCTGGGGCTCCTCTCCTACTCCCTGCCCCTCATGTTCTCACTCTTGGAGTCCTGTACTAATGACACCAGCAAGGGAAGGAGAAAACAGTGCCTCCCTTCCTGGCACTGTAGGGGTGGACCTGACTTTTAGTCTGGTCTAGGCTCAGCCACTGAGTAGGCGTGCAGCTTCAGGTGTGCCATCCCTGCCCGTGATGTGCCCTATGGGTGTGCTGCCTGCCCGGACCCTGCCAAGGTTTGTCGGGAGCAGAGCACTGTTGTAACATGTGGAAGGGACCTCTCCCCTAAGTGCAGGATTGGAGGAAATAATGCATTCCCTTGACTGGCATTTCTGGCTTTTTCTCCATCTAGGGATCTGCATGGCGTACTATGAGAGCCACTACAACACCACGGCTCAGACTGCCCTGGAGGATGGGAGCACTGACTATGGCATTTTTCAGATAAACAGTTTCACCTGGTGCAGAAATGCGAAGCTGCAAGAGAAGAACCACTGTCATGTGGCCTGCTCAGGTACAGCTTTGTTTTCCAAAAATATCATCCTCGGGGACACAGGCAGGAAAGCTGATAATGGAATATCCATTTGTCTTTTTCTTTAACTAAAATCTGGAGTTCAGATGTGCAGGTAGCTCTATACCAGGCCAATCAATTATTCAACAATTCCCCAAGGTGACACTTAGGATCCTGTGGCCAACTTGTCCAAAAGTGACTTATTCTTTCTAGGATGGTTTTTATGAAGCCTGCCACAAAAACAGGGGGATGAACAAATGACCTAACTACCCATTCATGCATGGAGACATTAAATACGTTCAATATGAAGGAGAAAGCTGTTTGCCAACTGCTTTCCATAAGCAATTTACTCCAAGGACGCAGTTTATACTTCTTTGTACAGAATAAGACAAATAAATACGTTTTACATTGCATTTCTTAAACAGTAGAAATTAAGCTAGAACTCACTTCCAAGTCTTCTATGTCAATCATTTAAGAAATAGATGTGTGCACAGAATTGAGGATAACAGAATACATCAGACGTGAATTGTGGTATTAGGGAGGAGAATGTATACTTATACAAAGTTAGATAAATGACTATAAACAGGTATAGGTTGAGTGTTGTGGGCTTCAGAGGAAAGAGATATTATTAAGACAGTCATGGAAAGTTTTGTAGACACAATGACATTTGATCTAAGACTTGGAAGATAGATGAGATTTTGATATTCAGAGATAGAGAAGAGCCATTCCAGGTAAAAGGAACAATGAAAGCAAAGAGGTGCATGTGGGAAGGTGGGGCCTGGACAGGGAGTAGTGAGACTTTTGTCTTGTCTGTAAGAAAGCAGGTGTGATGACAAATAACAGGATATGTGGTTGGAAAGGTTGATTACTACCTGACCATGAAGCCTCAGAAGGCAGGCTGAGAAGCATGTACTGATTTCTGCCTGCAATCGAAAACCGTTAGAGGCATTGCTTCCGAAAGATTAATCTACAAGCAGGGTGTGAGATAGATTAAAGAAGAGACTGTTTAAGTGCCACTGCAATTATTGAGGTGAAAGATGAAAAGACCTAAACAATGGTCATGGCTGGGGGCGTAGAGAGGAATGTGCAAGAGATACTCAATAGCAGAAGGACAGAGCTCAGTAAATGTCTTGTTGGCTCTTCCTCTAGAAAGTAAGTGCCATTTGAGGGCAGGAGTTTTATCTGTTTTGTTCACTGATGAATCCTCAATGCTTAGACTGGTGTCTGGCCATTGTTGGAGCTCAATAAATATTCAATAAATAAATGAAAGGAGGAAATGAGGAGCAAAGGTGAAGACAGAGTCATATTTTATGGCAAATTCCATAGGAGCAGGAAATAAACTTTTAATTTCTCTTTGACACAATATAGTCGTTACTTATGTTTTAATGTATGAATGATTGAACAATATATTAATTTGTCTAGTAAATTGTTCCTACCCCTACATTACTACAGAATGCTCATTACACCCTGAGGCAGATCACCCAATGATGGATCCACTCTTAATTTAGAACATTCTTTTGTTGGGCCAAAATCTACCTCCTTATAGCTTTCTTCCATTAATCCTAGTTTTTCCTTTTGGATTTATTCAAAATAAATTTGCTCTATTTTATACATAGAAACTTATTAAATGTTTGAAAATGATTAGTAGATATTTATCATCTTCAATTTCTTATCTTCTGGGCTAAAAGTTAGCCCATTTAGTATGTTCACCTACCTACAGGTATGACTTTTAAACCCCTCTTCATCCTGATTAATCTCATTAGCATTCCCTAAGAGCTTGCCAGTGGAGTCTTCCAGTTAAACATGGCAATTGGACACATGTGTTGTTAGAAGCTGGAAAGCAGGGGGACAAGTGGTGACTAATTTAGCAGTTAGAGAAATCTGAATCCTAAACTGACAGTGTGGAAGGCCAAGAAGCAACCACAGATCCCAGAAAGGCTCAGAAATCAGCAGCACCAGCTACTCTGGAAATTGAACTGAAGGCAGGTTGAAAAGTGAGGATCACCTGGGAGTTCAATTAAGGAGCCACTAGATCGTCAGATTCCCTTCCTGACTTCCTTCTTCTATTGACTGCCCCTCCCCTCCCCTGGCAGGATACTGTAGCTTTCTCTTCCGGACAGAGTAATCAGAAAGTCCCTCAACTAAGAGATCTCAACAGTCTTTGAGTGTGAAATCTTCATACTAAAGATATGAGAGATTGAGTTAAAGCTTCCATAGTCCCAGTCACCTTCCTCCACTCAGATCCTGGAATGATGGCACCCGAGCTAGATTCTCCAGAAGAGAAGATTCTGTCTTGGGGAATCCAGCCAGATAAAAAGGAAATAACTAAAGATTCTGAGTGGCACCTCCCAGTGAACAAAACTTGCTAGACCTCCCTACAGTGACATACATGGTTGAAAATCCCCCCTCTGTGTACAGGACTCCCAATCAGCTTTTTAGTATTCCCTTCTTAAATAAGTGCAGATAACCAAGGATCACCAGACTTCACAGAAGTGTCACTGACGTGAAAGAATGAGACCAAAAAAACAAACTAAAACAGTTAAAAGTAACTTGTTGAAAGTAGAGATTATGCAGAGAAATGAAAGCTTAAAATGAAACAAAACTATCATTAATATCTTCAGATAGATAAGGTGTTGTATTGATGAAACAAGAACATGATGCTTTTTTTTTTTAAAAAAAAGAAACATTTAGAGAACAAAATAAACAGCTCCTGGAAATTCAAAATATGAGAGCAGAAATGAAAAATTCAATAGATTAGTTGGAAGATAATATTGAGGAAATCTCTCTAAAAGCAAAATGCAAAAAAAGAGATGGAGGTGCCAGCCTGGTGGCGTAGTGGTTAAGTTCACGTGCTCTACTTCAGCAGCCCAGAGTTCACAGGTTCAGATCCCAGGTGCGGACCTACACACTGCTCATCAAGCCATGCTGTGGTGGCATCCAAGATACAAAAACTAGAGGAAGACTGGCACAGATGTTAGCTCAGAAATAATCTTCCTCAAGCAAAAAGAGGAAGATTGGCAACAGATGCTAGCTCAGGGCCAACCTTCCTCACCAAAAAAAAAAAAAAAAAGAGAGAGAGAGAGATGGAAAATAGGAGAAATAAGAAGAAAATAAATGGATCTTAACAACATAAGTTTCAGCAGGAGAAAGGAGAAACAATAGATAGGATGAAATTTTTTTAAAACATTTCCAGAAGTGAAGGACATGTGTTTCCAGTTTATAAGGTCCATCACATGACTAGTATCCTGGATTAACATAGACTCACACTAAGGCATATCTTTATGAAATTTCAGAACCCTAGAGAGAAACAAAATACACTAAATACACTACAGGCTTTGAAGAGAGAAAAAAATGGTCCATACAGAAGATCAAGCATCAGAGTAACATCAGACTTCTCAACAGCAACACTGAAAGCTGGAAGGAAATGGAGCAATGTCTTCAAAACCCCTAGGAAAAATTATTCCCAATCTAAAAGTCTATACTAGCCAAATCATCAACACATTATGAGTGTAGAATGAATACATTTTTAGACAAGCAAGTTATTAAAAATTTTGCTTCTTATATAAGAAAGAATTCTGACTGGAAAATATAGCCAACTCAAACTGGGTAATTTAAGAATTTAATGAAGGTTCTACTTAGAAAGCTGTGGTCAGACTGGAAGGAAACCAAGGGGATAGTAAAATAAGGTGTTAGAATCAGCAGGGCATTTTCACCTCCTGGCTTAAGGGGGAATGGACAGGGAGCTGTTACTCACACCTAGATAGAGAAAGTCTGTATGAAGAGGGCCACCTTGTAGGAGCTGTGACCATCCATCAAGGGACCGAGCTTGTCCTTAGTGGTTTGACATAAAAAAAAGGGAGAATATATCTCCCAATCTCACTGTCCTCCCTCCCTCCTATCTGCTGCTGCTCACGGTTATTTCAACCCTGCCATAAGGCAGAGGATGAGAGTCCATTGATGTCATCTGTGTGGATCAGCCTCTTAGTGCACAGAGCACAGTGAATAAGGATGGAGAGGGGATCTCTAGGGGCAAAGAAAAGATATTCAGCATACTTCTCATGCATCCTTTCTCACAAACTTTTGGAAAAGGTCCTCCACCAAAAGGGTAAAGTAAACCAAAAAAGAGAAAGACATAGATCCAGGAAACAAGAGAGTCAGTGAAGGAGAGAGGCCCAGGAAATGCCCAAGATGATTATGAGGGATGATTCCAGGACGAATTTTTATACTTGATTTCTAAATTAATTCTATTGTAGTCAGATAATATAGTCTATATGGTTCCAAACCTTTAAAATTATTTGAACTTTGTTTTATGATATGCATTATAGGACTATCATACAGCATATGATTTATTGTGGTGAATGTGCATTTGAAAAAAAAATGTGTATTCTACAGTTAGTGTGTGGATGTACCATACATGACTGTTGTATCCTCACTGATTTTCTCACTTATTCTATCAAATAGTGAGAAAGATATATTGAAATCTCCAACTATGATGATAATTTTACCTATTTCTCCTTTCAGTTTTGTCAGTTTTTGAAGCTCTGTTATTAGGTGCATATCCATTAAGGACTGTTATGTCTTCTTGATGAATCAACTTATTTATCATTAGAGTCCATGTCCCTCCTTAACTCTGATAATATCTGTTATCCCAAAATCTACTGAGTCTGATAGTAATATAGCCACTCAGCTTTCTTTGCATGGTGTATTTCTTTCCACTCTTTTACTTTTAACCTATCTCTATGTCTGTATTTATAGTGAATTTGTTATAGACAGCATATAGTTAAGTATTGCTTTTATATCTAGTCCAACAATCTCTCTTTTTGAATAGGAATGTCTAGACCAGGGGTTGGCAAACTTTTTTTTAAAGGATCAGATAGTAAATATTTTAGACTTTGTGGGCCATATACTGTCTCTATTGTAACTGTTCAACTTTCCATATAGCACAACAGCAGACATAGACAATATGTAAACAAATGGGCATGGCTGTGTTCCAATAAACTTTATTTACAAAAGCAGAGGGTGGGTCTGTGGGCCATAGTTTGCTGAGCCTTGGTTTAGACCATTTATATTAAATGTAATTACTGATATGGTTACTTTAAAATTCACCATCGTTTTTTTATTGCAGTAACATTGGTTTATAACATTATATAAATTTTGGGTGTACATCATTATATTTCGATTTCTGTATAGACTACATCATGTTCACCACTCAAAGACTAATTACAATCCATCACCATACACATGAAGATTCACCATCTTATTTGTTTTCTATTTGTGCCATCTATTCTCGGTTTATTATTCCTGTCTTTTTTTTTTTGACTAATTGAATATTTTTCAATATTCTCTTTTACCTCCTCCATTAGCTTATTAGCTGCACTTCTGTTGTATTTTTAGTGGTTACTCTAGGATTTATAATATGCATCATTATCTTATCACATTCTACCTTCAAATAACAGTATACCACTTCACATGTAATATATGAATTTTATAACATTATACTTCTTATTTTCCCTATCCCATCCTTGTGCTATGTTGTCATGCATTTTACTTCAACATGTTACACACTTCACAACGCATTTTACATGCATTACATTACATGCATGTTATATACCTCACAATGTATATATACACAACACTTTTTATTATTTTTGCTTTAAACAATTATCTTTTAAATAAAATGTTTAAATGAGGACAAGGATCTCTTTTTTGTGTGTGTAAGGAAGACCAGCCCTGAGCTAACATCCGATACCAATCCTCCTCTTTTTTGCTGAGGAAGACTGGCCCTGGGCTAACATCAGTGCCCATCTTCCTCTACTTTATATGGGACGCCACCACAGCATGGCTTGACAAGCGGGGCGTGAGTGCGCGCCCAGGATCTGAACCTGCGAATCCCGGGCTGCCAAAGTGGAGAGCACACTCTTAACCACTGCGCCACCAGGCAGGCCCCAAGGATCTCTTTATATTTACCACATATTTACCATTTCCAACATTCTTCATTCCTTTGGTGGATTCATTTGGACAGGCAGTTAAGTTATATCATTTTCTTTCAGCTGAAAGAACTTCCTTTGATTTTTTTTGGAGTGGAGGTCTACTAGTAACCATTCTCTCAGCTTGTGTGCATCTGAAAATGTCTATATTTCATTTTTTTCTTTGAGGGATATTTTGTCTATATATAAAATTCTCAGCTGACAGATTTTTTTTATTAACTTGTTAAAGCTATCCCGTTATCTTCTGCTTGACTTGTTTATTATGAGAAATCAGTGATTTTCTTATCTCACATTCCTTGTACATAATGTGTCCCTTTTCCTCTAGCTGCTTTTACAATTTCCTCTTTATCACCAATTTTCAGGAATTTGATCATGACGTGTGTTTTTCTGTGTTTATCTTGTTAACATTTTGGATCCCTGAGTGTATACTTTTAATCTTTTCTCCTTCTAGGACTCTAATGACACATGTGTTAGATCATTTGATGTTGTCCCATAGGTCACTGAGACTCTTCATTTTTTTCAGCGTTTTTCCCTTTCTGTGTTTTATTTTCGGTTGTTTCCATTGCTGTATCTTCAAGTCTCCAATCTTTTTTCTGAAGTGCCTAATCTATTAAATTCATCAATGGAATGTTTCATTACAGATATTGTATTTTTTTCAGTGCTAGGTAACTGTTTTGTATCTTTCATTTCTCTCATTTTATTCATGTTTTCCTGTAAGTTCTTGATATAAATTAGCATATTTATAAGCACTGTCTTACATTTCTTGTCTGCTGATTCAATCAACTCTGTCATTTCTGGATCTTTCCATTGACTGATCTTTCTCCTGGTTATGGGTCACATTTTCATGCCTCTTAGTACATGTAATAACTTTTTATTGGATACTACAGGTAGGGTATGTTATGTTGTTGAGTATCTGGATTATGTTGACTTCCTTTAAGGATTGTTGAATTTCATCCTGACAAGCAGTTAATTCTGATGAGGAAAGTTCTAGAGTATTCTTTATGGTAGAGCTAGTTTAGTCTTACTACCAAGGCATGGCTCTTGAAGTGTCTCTTTTGAATATCCCAGGTTTCAGCAAAGTCTCTCTTCTCTGGCTAGTCAGAAATCAGGTGCCTCCCAGCCCTGTGTGAGCTCTGTAATTATTCAGGTCCTTGGTAATTGTTCTCTGACTAGCCTTGTGGAGTTTTACCCTTTGCATGTCCAGTTTAGCCTTCAGCCAAAGACTCAGTGGAATCCCTATGCAGATTTCTGGTCCTCTCCTTCTGTGTGGTGCCTACCTCTCAGGGACTCTTCTCTACAAATTCCAGCTACCCTGGCCTCCGATTTCTGTCTCTTCCACTTGGATTGCCATCTCCTGCCTGGGTTCTACCTTCCTGGTCTGGAAAGTGCCCCTGGGCAGAATGTCATATGACAGTCACAAGGTTCTCCTCATTTGGTTTCTCTCTCTCAAGGATCATGATCTTGTATTGCTTATTGCCTAACGTCTGAAAATGATGTTCTCATGTATTTTGTCTAGTTGTCTAGTTGTTTACAGTGGGGGAGAAAATTTGTTATTCCGTCATGGCCATGCTTGACTTTACTTGCAGTTTACTAATTTAATATTGTTCAATTTAGCTCCTATTAAGGAAGTCTGGGACAAATGTATATCTGCAAGACAATCTTGGATTCTAGGAAATTAAAATGTGGGATGGTTCACGGTTAAAGGTGAAGGAACACTCATATCTGTTTTCTCATCATAAAGAGCATGGGAGTTTTAAGGATAGCTTTAAAATAGAAAACAGGATGTTGTTTTTATATCCTAATCACCCCTCAATGACTGGCCTGTCTCAGCCTCAGGCCAGAGAGGCTTTAATTATGGACAACGTCATTCTGTCCCATGTATTACAGAAGTAGAGACATTTATCATGGGAACCAGGAAACAAGTTAGCATTAGGGTGAGTTTACAAGGTATGTGACATTTCACATATGTACAGTATATATGCACGTCATGCCCACTTTCCAGAGCTATGCTGTCTCCTCACTCCCAAACCAAATCGTATTCCTAAAATTGCTGCCTACATTCCCTAAACTATTTGGACAGAATATGTGTTATATACATAAATATATAAATATAGACATATCTATGTATAAACATACACACACGCATACATATAATAATATAACAGCAATGTTTATTTTCCTCCAACAGCATAGTCCTTGTCAAAATAAAAGACTTTTAAGAATAAGCAGATTATTGCCTCTGGTATCTAGTCTAGTCCACTTACATTAATCTCGATTTCTCATATCAGGTTGGTATCTGAGTTGTCCTTTGTCACTTCAGAGAGGGGAAAGAGATGTAAATTGTGAGCACGGTAGTGGTGTTTTAGTCAGGACGCAGGAGGATGCTGAGGAGAGACAGAAATTTTGAAGTAGAACTAACTAACTGAAAAGAAGTAGTTCTTTCTGTATAGATTGTTGCTGTTTTCTGTTGTTGGATGTGAGAGAATAAACTATTCAATTGAATAATGCTTTGCTATTCAACATAACCCTTTCCTTATTCATGTTTGACTGGACGCAATTGCGTATTTAAAGTAAATTGAGCAGAAGCAATTCTTGGCATGGATCCTTATAAATACTTACTCTCTTAATTCATTTCTGCCCCTCTGCTGCCCCTCTGTGGCGATTTCATTGTGTTTTCACATCTCAGCGCCTATCAGGTTCTTATTTCCCAGCCCCCTCCTGCCTTAACATATTTTCCTAAGCAAATTCAAAGTCATGTCCAACTAGCACTTTCAAAACACCTCAGTTTTGCAACAGAATGTTGTAACAAAGTGGGAGACTGACAATGACCTTACACAGTCTCCACAATCTGGGCCTGTAGCACCTAATTCTGCCACCAATCTTTATACAGCATCTCCAGCCAAGCAAACAGCCTCACCTCAAATACGAGCCTTGCTCTTCGTGTACACGCCTAGGGTGTGCTCCAATCCGGGAATAACAGGATACTCTCTGCTTCCTCCCCACTATGTATAATCTGTGTCCTTCCACCCCTGGAGACCCCACTAACCCACGTCTAGGAAACAGGGCCTGACCACTTTCAAACACAAACCACAGTATCTCAGCACTTATCAAGCATTTATGTACACAAAATAAAGTGTTTCCAAGTAATTTGAACATGTATCAGATACCAAGCACTTAAGTTTGGGTAATCTCCTAATAAACAAATAATTACTTGAAAAATTAATAAAGTATTTATACTGTTATTACCAACTTCATTAGCATATAGTGTTCCATAAACCGGAATCTTTGCTTAAGTGGCTCTGTTGGAAGGAAGCAGCCAAGGGTGACAGAATTTAAGCCCTAGGTTTGAATGCAGACTCACTGACTGGGTGTGTGAGCTCAGTTTATAGGGATAATAATTGTACCCACCCATACGGTTGTTCTGAGGACTAAGGGAGATAACGCGTGAAGAGACTTAACGTGTGCCTGACATAGACTAAATTTTCTATGAAAGTTAGCTATTAGTAACAGCTATCATTGTTCTAAATACTGAACTCTCTAGAAACAAGGCAAAAGACTTCTAGAAGCTAACAAAGCTTTATTTTTCACTATAAACCAAATGCTAGTGCATTTGCATGTATTGCCTCAATGTGCTGTCATTTATAGATCATATCTTTTGTTAATTTTCTCCGTTAATAGAATTTTGTATTACATTCAAAAAAAAAAACACATTTAGAATGTATGTGCTTGAAAGAAATCTGTCACTACCTTTATCTTCTAGTTAAGCCTATCTGAGAAAGCAACTAACTAGCAACTCAATCAGGGCACTCAAGGAAAAATTCCACTTTCAACCGAGTTTACAAAATAATTTGGTATTATAATGATCCAATAAAAAGCAATATTTTAGGTGAACATTATTCTTTTTGATTATTTTTTTTCTGTTAATAAAAATAATGCATTTCTGTTGTAAAAGATTTAGAAAATATACAGTGAAGATTTAAAAGCCTTGGTGATCCCACAGTTAAGAGCTAATACTTCTGAAAATACTGGTGAATTTATGACTATCTTTTTTTCCCTCTAAACCAATGTAGTTCAATAGAACTTTCTGTGATGATGGAATGTTCTCATCTGCGCTATCCAATACGAGAGCCTCTAGCCACAATAAAGATGCTACAAAGTATCTGAAATGTAGTGAGAGCAGCTAAGGAACTGAAGTTCCAACTGTATTAATTAGTTTAGATTTAAATGGTCACATGTAGCTAATGGCTACCATACTGGACAGTGGAGCTCTAGACATATTTTTACAATATTGGGAACTTTATTTTGGTAGCATTCTCCAATATTACTAAGTCATGTGAAAACATGATTTAAATGGTTCCTTATTTCATTATATTGAGGTATTATTATTATTAATGTGAACATCTGTAATTATGAAGCAATTAGATTTTTTCCATTTGGAAATAAATTTCCTCTTGTGAATAAAGCTACAGTAAACCACTTTGTAAATAGCTCTTTGTCTAGATTCATGATTATTTCCTTAGAATAGATCCAGAAAGGGGAATTACTAGGTGAAAGGATAAGAACCACTTTAAGGGTCTTGACACATGCTGCTAAAGTGCTTTCCTGAAAAGTTGACCCCATTGCACTCCCACCAGCACGGACTCAAGAGTGCCTATCTCATTGCATCCTTGGCAACATTGAGCATTACCAATTCTTAATAAATCTTTGCCTAACTGATAAATAGAAATGACCTTGAGAGGTGTGGGTTTTTACGTCTTTGACTGGTGGTTGTGGTAGGCATGGAGATGGGCTGCCCAGATTCCCCCTGAAGGGAAGATGTTTGGCCCCAGCTGTATTTGTGTGGTTTGCAGACAGTCTATCTGGCACCTCCTTCAGACTCTGCCTGAGCTGCAGAGAGCTGCCTCACTTGCGGTTCTGCTCTTCTGGGGCAGCCACACCTGGGGACTGAGTAGGCAGAGGTATATAGACCTGGCCACGTGGGCCCAACTTGGGTGACTCTGTTGGGCAATATTCGCTCCTGAGCTCCTGGCCGGGTTGGCTGAGGCTCTGATGGGCCTGCATCACAGCTGGACATCTCCATCTGCCCAATCTTGCTCCCGCTCCATTTCTTTCACAGGTGTGGATCCCTACTAAACACCTTGCACCCCAAACCCAGCTCAGCATCTGCTTCTGGAGAACCCAACCTGCAACATAAGTGATGTTGGACTTTCTTATTTATCTGCCTTTTTCTGCCATGTTTGTGTTGAGAAGGATTTTGAGGCCACTTTGGGCAAGCAGGAAAGAATGCTGATATCAATTAATACATTTTCAATCTAAAGATTTGTTATGTCTGAAAGTCATAAAAAAAGTAACAGAGGTAGAAATTGATGTATTTGACATAAAAATTAAAAATTTCTGCATATGAAAAACACCTTGGATAAAAAAATTTTTTAATGCACAAACTGGAAAATTACAATAGACAAAAGTTTAATAACTACCTATAAAGAGATCTTACATGTCAAATTAACCCAAGCGGAGAAAACATTGTACTGTTCTGTCTTACTTGTGTGTGTCTTCAGGACATAAAAAACATTCTTCTATGATGTCTTCTCTAAACACATTTCCAAAAACCCTCCAGGACTGGTCTATTCCTCTAAAACTTCAAGGAATCTAAAACGTGGATGATCTAGAAACAAAAAAACCTTCTTTGATTTGTGAAGAAGCTTAACAAAAGTGAGAATATGGCTCATAGTTCTCCCAACCCTCATCTTCCAAAAACAGCAGGAAAAGAGAAGAAAACCTGATCTGGAGCCCTCCTCAAAAACAAACTCTCAGCTAACTCTATACTCCTCTCTCTTACAGCCTTGCTCACTGATGACCTCACAGATGCAATTATCTGTGCCAAGAAAATTGTTAAAGAGACAGAAGGGATGAACTATTGGTAAGAGTCTTTCCTTGGGAGATGTAGGTTGATATGGTCAAAACCTACAGTGTGTCCATTCCTCAGGGCTGCAGCAGACATTGACAAACTCTCCTCTGCAGAGTGGTCCAAAGATTGTAACGTGATCTTGTCTATTCCCTTCCCCATTAGTGTGTGGGTGTGCAGTGAACACAGTGGGAGGGATTCTTATGAGAGGAGAGACGGTATAGAGTCATGGTCCTTTGTGATTGCTTTTCATGTGAAGGTGTTCCAAACAGTGGAGAAAGAGATCCTTTCTAATGTGAATTAGAAGGCATCAATGAAGTCAATACACCAGAAAAAAAAAAAAAAAAAAAGCTTGAGTTTGATCTCAGTTTGGATAAGATTTTGGAGGGCTACGGCAACATTTCGTGGGGAGAGAAAAAGCAGCAGTGAGAGAAAAATGATCATGTCAGTTACAGGATAACATGGCAGGAAACGTCCCTAGGATTGAGTGAGGGGCCTTTGATTAGCTGATGCGCACCATCGTCTCTGCAGCTGTGTTTCTTGTGAACATTGCTAATCGGGTCACCCACTTGAAGAACCCGAATTTTCAGAGATGTGGGTGTTTAACTAAATGATCCATCCTTATAAAACTTGTTTCCTTGTTGCTGAGGCTAACAAAGACTAGGAGAAAACCAGGGAGAGGAAAGTCTTAACAAGGCAAAAAGATAGAGTCCTTGGACCTCAGAAGCAAATGAAACTAAACCCTGGGCACCACTGGTTATTTTGGTTAATTGTCTGTGGTTTTTGAACCTAAGAATATTTGGACTGTCATGCTACTTTCTGTTGTTCCTGCTTCCCTCTCCTCCTTAGGCAAGGCTGGAAGAAACACTGTGAGGGCAAAGACCTGTCTGAGTGGAAAAAGGGCTGTGAAGTTTCATGAACTGGAACTGGACCAAGGATGCTTTGTAACGACTCCCTAGGATTTGCAACAAATGTCAAATGCTCGTGTTGTCTGGTCTCCCTACTCCTAATATTCCTTCTCAAAGTTGGAGAGGGAAAACTAAGCTATATATTTAAGGAAATAAATGTTTCCATGTAAATGTTTTGACTTCACCATGACTCAGTTTCAATGATGTTACAATAGCACAATGTTAAGACTCGAAAAGTCACCTACAAAATGTTCTAGCCCTGGAAGGAACAAACTTCCCTCCTTCATTGTAAGGAGTCCTGGCTCCTGTGGCCCTGAAATGACTGCTCATTTAAAACTAAGTCTCTCAAGAAAGGAAAGATCTAGATGAAGGACCATAGCTTGCTGACCTGTGTCCTGGAGCATTAGGTCACTCTTCTCCTAGTCAGCAGACACACAGTCCTTCCTCATCTCAACACTGCCAGAGAGAGTGTTCCTGCTTCCTCTGGGCAGTCCTGATGGACACTCTAATGGGAACAAATAGATGAAGTTTACAGCTTTTATCTCAAATGCTCAGAGAATTCTCTATGTTATTCCAACATCCATTAAATTAAATCTATCAAATTCAAAAACCACACTTGGATCCTCATTACAAAATTATTTCCAGACTTAGACCTGCAGATTTTATTAGTTGGGTCAGGAAATTGACCTAACTAAAGGACATTTCATTACATGGAACAGTGGGCTGAGGAGCTCAGATCCCAAAGAGGTATTCCCAGGGTGCCCTGGGCTCCATTGCAGGGATGGCTCCTCTGCTGGCCACACAGCAAGGTGGCTCTGCTCTTGCTGAATTTTCTCTTGTCCGTTCTCTGTCCTGCTGGGGCAGAGGCGGTGGGGGCTGCCTTGTAACTTTAGGTAAAAGCAGTGGGCTCAGGTTGAATGCAATCTGACCTCAAGAATGCACAAATTAAGGTTTGTTGGAGAAATGGTCATGCCTACAAATAAGTTTCCCACTTAGAAAAAAAGTCCCCACTGATCAGACTGATGGGTTTTGTGATAGCAGGTAAATGACCTGTAAACACTGCCTAGTTACCAACTGCCTGAGTTTTTCTGTTGGCTCATTTCACATCCACTGGCGTCACTTGCAGGCACAGGCTTTAAAAAATCTGAACTGCTACTTGCCAAAAGAATATAAACATTTCACGTAAGTCTTAACAAACATAATCCTGTGACCATTTAACAGGCATTACAAATCATAGGAAAAAAGCTTTTGAAACTCGTGTAAGAATTGAAAAATTGTTCTATAAGATGGTTGAAGAAAATCTGAAAAATGTCAAATCCATTAAGCTGCACTAAATGAATAATCTGTGCTTGTAGAAGTCTATAAATACGCATTTTTCACTGTTATTGTCCTGTTATCTACCTGCCCCGAAGTCCCTATTCTCAGCCAAACCTCCTGCCTCATTAAAACCAGTGGTACCGTGTTAATGATCTAGGTTGGCATAGGACCCAGAGCCAGCTGTTCAAAGACTAGGTGAAGGATTTTTAAAAAAAAAATCAAAAAACCAACTTCATAAAGGAGTGCTTTGAAATTCAAGGTGAGGGCAAGGTGGCTGGTCCTACAATTTGATTGATCTTTTTTGCAAAACTCATAAAATTTCTAAGCATGCAATCCTACTTTTTCTCTCCCCAAATGTTTTATTTATCTAGTATTTCCATAAACACTAACTTAAGATTTTTAAAAGATGCATTTTCCTGGATAATTTTCCACAACTAATGCCCTCTGAAATTCAAGAGGAACATATTACTCCCCTTATTCCGGAGTTATCTTCATTTAACAAAAGTATATTAAAATAACAGCCAAGACTTATATTCCCTTTCACAGTTGCCAAGACATTTGGAAATAGATTTTCAGTTTCTCCTCACGACCACTTCTCATCAGCTTACCAGATGCAGTGAGCAGAGAGTGGGTATTAGGGTGTGGGGTGTGCTTGTGTGGGTACATTCTTTCTTTGGGGACTTAGCTTTGCCTGATTCTTGGGACCCTATCCCCCAGCATCTGTCCCTTTGCATCCCAGCTGGTTCCCTGTCATTCTTCAACACTTTCTGGCTGGTCTCTCATTTTTTCTTGATGCCTCCAGAACCTGCATACCATTTCCCCTTGGGTGTCTTTGCCTAGTTTTCTCCAAATCTGGAAGATTGCGCCACTTCCCTATAGTCTATTGACGCCCCGCCCAGCGTACCTGAGGCCTCTCTGTGTCTCCAACCTTCCAGCAGTCTTTCCTCTATGGTCTTTCCTATGGCTGCGTGTGTATCATACAATGAGCTCATCAGGGATTGGTGATCTCGCCTGGTCTGTAAGCTCCTTGAGACCTGGGCCATGTCCTTCACTTCCTTATCTTCCACAATCACTTTTGCAGTGCTAAGCACATAACAGCTGACATTTGAAAACGTTCGAGGTTGATTTGTGGTACCACTGGGCACATAAAGAAGCATAGAGGGAACACCAGTAAGACCTTGTATTTAGAACATTTTTCTTTTCAAAACAGGTTCACATCTATGATTTCAAATTCTCCTCACAACAACTTTGGGACAAGGTGTAACAATCTTCATTTTACACGGAGACACTGAGACAAGGAAAGAGTGACTATCTCCCCAAAGCCCACAGTGCCACAGCGAGGAGTCTGGAAGAATTGCCACCCTACAGGAATATTCAGAACTCAGCGGAACAACAGCGTCTTAGTTCCTTTAGGGAGAGCGAGTGCCCGAGCCCCTCATCTGTGTTCATTGCGTCAGTTCCTCGAGTACCCCCAATATCGCACACACTCAAGCTGACCCCTGAAAAATTTACAAGTAAAGAGTAGGAAGTGCTCTCAACCAAAATTTAATGTCTTCAAGGTGAATTAAAAAGTAAAGACTTCATTAGAAGACCTAGAACGATTTCCTCTGTCCTCCCAAAATGAATAGAAAATGCTCGAGATTTCCAAAACTTGAAACAATAAACATGTATTAGTTTCCCAACAAGAAAAATTTACATTTTTAATTAAAAAAATTTAAAACATGGGGCCAGCCCCATGGCCTAGTGGTTAAATTCTACGCCGTCTGCTTTGGCGGCTCAGGTTAGGTTCCCAGGCCTGGACCTACACCACTCATTGGCGGCCATGCTGAGGCAGCAACCCACATACAAAATAGAGGAAGACCAGCACAGATGTTAGCTCAGGGTGAATCTTCCTCAGCAAAAAAATAAAATAGAATAAAAAAATTTAAAACATGAAAATCATTTCTTCCAATGTAGGCTAAATGGCCACTACAAGGCCACTCCCCATGAGTCGATCTTCTGGAGTTTTCAGTTCCTGAATTTCCTCTGCATTCCTCCAGACTGAAGCAGACACACGGCTGAGAAAGCACTACAGACATTACCATCATCCACGGCAGCCGTTCCACGGAGCATCAAGCTGCTAGCAGTTCCTTACATGCAGTGATGTCAGGGAGTGGAAATTCACACAACGAGCTTGCAAGGGAGCCACTGCCCAGGAGAGCTTAGGGTCCAGGAGGAACCCTGACTGTAGCAGAAGAATTTGGGCCACAACGGGGCTCACTTCGGGACCTTAAGGCAGCTCCACAGCACTGTGACTTGGATAGAGGACTCTCTCTTTCCCTCATTTTCCCCCCCTCTCATAGCCGCAGTGCAGGAGAATGGGAAAGAGAGATCTCGGAAACTGTTCCAAGGCACAGATACAGCAAACACATCTGTTTAAGCCGATCCTCCTGTAACAGCAGAAAGAGGGGGAAACAGGTCAGAAGCTAATACACAGTCTCACAGAAGAGGGGAAGGGGAAGAAAGACAAAGAATATATTTTTTTACATGAGGCCACAACTCCAACATTTTTTACCCCCAGGGCTGCCTTACTGATGTACAACCCAAATGAAACACTGCACACGGAGACCCGGCCTTTCCCTTCCGTTCTTTGGGTAACCTTATTGGTTGGGCTCTGATTAGAACAAGAATACACACTCATTGTGGAACATATAGAAAATATTTTTCAAAACTGTAAAAATAAAGTATTCTCACCACTCAACAGTAACTGCTACTAATACTTTCGGGTTTTCTTCCAGTTTTTTCTAATTTTTATAAAGTCAGAATTATAGAGCAACCTGCTCTTTTCATTTAAAATACTGCAAGATTTCCCCCAATTAATATTTTCTGAAATACGACCCATAAGAACAGCAGCGAGTTACTGTGCTGCTGTCCCATAATTCATTTCCTCTTTCTTCTCTTGCTGCATTTTGGGTTAACCAGTAGCATTTTCAGGCCCGGGACTGTCGGCCAGTTTTTGCAAAGGGCATTTCTTTTCTCACTGCTTATTCTCCTCCAAAGTTCATCAAAAGCCCTCAATACGTGATTTGTATGCAGCCCATCTTTCCATGGACTCCTTGACTGCTTTGGGATGACTTGAATCAGAGACGAGAAATACGATACTGGGCCACATTTCCCAAACAGTTAAGACTCATTATCTGCCATTTGGTCCAATATTGACAGAAAATACTTAAAGTCAGTACTGTCCTGAAAAGTCCAAAACACGTGGTTACCATGCTGTTTCACCTCCTGTAAACTGGGAATAATATATTCGGCATACACAGCTGTGACAAAGATGAGCACTAAAAAGAACATGGCACGAACCAGGCTTTTCATAAAAACTGGTTACTATTATTCTATTTCTACATTTTTCTTTTTCCAGTGTGTTTAACAGGTGATTTCTAACAGGTGCTAGAGACACTTCCGTAGGATGAGCTACATTTTGTGTGAAATAATGACATTTTCCTAGAGAAAAGGGGAAGATCTTGCCTGAAAGAAACTGCTAATGAAACTGAGACTAGTTTGTTTTACTAGATCCCAGCTGCTGAGATTTCCAAGCTACAGGGTGAAAAGTTAAAGAGGTCTCTGGATTTCCCCGCCTGCTCGCTACCACGCCCCCACTGGAAACATAATTCTTGGTGAGGAAAAAAAAATAAATTTATAGTTGCCTTGAAAAGCATTCATGCAAAATAAAGCCCAGATTCATAAGTAATCTGACTTCTGCATCACTTTTCAAAACAGTATCCTGTTACCAGCTAAAGCAAACACAGCGGTTTCAACCCGGGGAACTGACAGCCAGTGAAGAGGGCAGACTGGAAAAGATTAAATATTTGTGCAAAACTCCACACCCCCGTTCACAAAGGGCCACCTTAGTCTGAAATAAAAGGAAACGGGAATCAGAGGAAGGGGATGCGGGAACTGAGAAGAGAGCCTTATCTTTCCAGAGGAAGGACTGGTCTTGGCGGAGGAGGTGGAGAAGGAGGGGGGGGAGAACTGAGGCGGCGCCGGTGCGGACGTGAGCGCTCTCGTCACTGCCCGCCCCCCCGGGGCTCCTGCCTTGGGGCTGAGGCTGCACTTTTGACCCGTGCAGTGGAGTCAGTCCACAAGAGCTCAGTGGAAGAAAAAGGATGATGAGAGTTTGAAGCTGCCAGGCTGTGATGGCAGAGAGGCCAGAAAGAACGACATTGGAAGAAACCTACTGTCTCTGAGCTGCACAACGTTAATTTGTAGGGGCGGCAGGAGGAGAGGGCGGCTGGGGCGGAGGCCCGCAAAGCGCACTGTGCAAATTGGCCGTCCAAAGGGAGTGGGAGCGAAGGACAGACTAGAAAAAGGGAGACTTTAGGAAATTGTTTAAAAGTTGCAGTTTTCAACTGCTGACAGCCTATCAAAGTCGGCTTCTCCCTCTGAGACATTTTAGTGGCTGCCCGGAACTTCAAATTAAAAAAAGAAGAAAGAGGAAAACCTCATACAATAGAGCATTCTGGGCAGCCAGGAGGGAGATTGCTGATAAGATGAGAACCTTTTAGGAACCGAGATTTTTCTGTGGACTTTGGAGCTCCCCAGGGCCCCACCACGAAGACTAACACAGGGCACTCCACAGAAAAAACAGCTCGGGGCCGGGGGGGGGGGGGGGGGGGGTGTGCTTTGAACACAGCTCCAGTGACCCACGTTTGGAAGGAGGACAGCGAGGAGGAACAGCCCGGGTTCCGTGGGCTGGCTTAGGCACAGCAGAGGATCTCAATGCTGGCTGCGCAGGAGCATCATTGGGGGACTTTTTAAAATGCTGATACCCAGACCTGGCTCACTTGTGTTAAATCAGGCTCTCTGAAGGTGGGGCCCTGACGTGGGTATATTTTTTAACTCCCCAATTAATTCTAATGTGCAGCCAGGGCCATGAACCCTAAGCAAGAGATTTAAAGGGGCCCTGCTGGGGACAGAGTCCTGGGGCCCTTGCACCCCAGTCTCCTCTTTGGGAGAAGAGCGTCAGGTACCGCCACCTTCCCCGCCGCATCCTGGGCCCTCAGGACAGCATTTCCCTTGGAAGGCTTAGAGCCTATCCCTGGCTCCAAGAAGTTGAACCTACTCATCAGAGCAGACAGGGGAATAGGGGGTAGAAATCATACAACAGTCAACGAACATTTGAGTAACTGTTATGCGCCAGGCACTATGCCGTGCCGACGGTGCGTAGAAGCAGTGGTGGGCAATTCCGACGCTGTGTTCTGTGCAGGGAGGGGCAGCAGAACCGTCCACAATCTGAAGTCTAAAGCGCAGAGAGAGCTAATGTACAATTTTCAATAAGGCAAAATCATGACTATTCATACAAATATAAAATAAACACGTCAAAGATTTTATTCAACTGATTAATTAATGAGGGAACCAGTAAGATGTTAAAACCAGACAAAAGAGATTTGAAGAGCTAGGTAATTCATAGGCAATTTACAAAAGGAATGTTACAGTAAGATTGCTGAGTTAGATACAAAATGAATTAATATCTTAAAGGAAATAAACTATACACTTTGGAGTGATTTTTTTTTTCCTGCCAGAAAATTATTTGCATCTCTACCAGAGAAAGATCTACAACTTAATATGTAACTTCTCTAAGTCAGGAATTTTAAACAACAGTAAACAATGAGTTGAAGAAAGGGCATTACCCTAGATAATCCTTAGCTGGGCTTTTGCCCCCATATGACATTGAAAGGTCATGGGGCCCATCTATTTGCCTTATTTGCTAGTTTTTGATAATTTTTCTTGATAGAGAGAGAGGTGGTGAGACTGCAGGCGTGAAGAAGAAACACTGAGGGGGCAGCTGCAGAGTCACACACAAGAGCCCAGAGTCTATACAGTTAGAAATCAATAATGCACAGGTGCTTGTCCGTCAGGTACGTGCTAGGATGTCGCCCGCACAGCAACTGTGGCCTCCAGCCCTTTCAACTTCAGGGACGATGGATTCAACACTTTAATCCACAAATATTGGAACAGCTAAGGCCTTCCGCGAGATTTCTGAGAATCCTAAAGACCTCACGTCCTCATGCTCCTCTCTGGCTCTGAGCTCCTGCTTCTGCTGAATTAGTCCATTTAAGGAGCCTCTCATTCCCCATTGATAGAAAATCCGTCCCTTTCCTTAATTTGCACAACACAAAAATAAAATAAAACCCACTCTCATAAGACATTTCTACGGACTTTACTAGAAGGTTTAAGAAGATGGAAAGATTTAGATTTCAAATGTAAGCAATTCAGGCATCAGTAATTCCTGTTCCCCAAAAGATGCTCCTGCTCCCCTTCCCAGGTCTTTCCTCATCTATCCTCTCTTCTCTCTGACCAAACAACCTATTTGTCTTTTTTTTTTTCTTTAATCACTTGGCTGCTAATAACTCGGATGCTCCGAGTTTTATCTTTTCTTTAAGCAGTTGATTAAAAAGTGGTCTTAAATGAAGTTTGATCGCTTCTCTAAGAAAACTTGGGTGCTGGCTGGTAAGAAAGCAATCTTTTCACCCACTTTTATAATAAAGTATGTATACTGTTCGATCTGTCCCAGCTCCCACCCCCCATGACACAACCTGCTCCCCGTAATGGCAACAGCTTCTTGCTCTCCCCCGGGGCCCCACTAGGCAGATGCAGTCCTCAGGGCTGGGTCTGGGGAGGCAAGGGAGGCGTTCTCCTCAGGTACAAAATGTAAGAGGCACCAAGACAGTCATCGAGATCAACAATATTTTAATGCACTCTTAATTTGCAATATTTAATGCGCTAAGCTAGTGGGGAGAAAAAAACATGAGGAACAAAATGTTGAATTTTTAAATAAAGTCAGGATCAATGTTACTGATTTTTTTCTTTTGCCTCGGGTTTTAATATGGCTCTGCACGGCACTGTGGGTGAGTTTTATTTTAAAGTTTTGGTATTTTCCTCATTATGGGGTGTTTTGATTTAAGAAAAAATGGTGTTTTCAAGTATTATTTATCTCGATTACAGAGTTTTTTGACCCCCCCTTAAATTCTGTGCTGAGGCCTCACCCTAGCCCTGGTTCTGGAAGTATTCTAATGAAGGTGGATAATAAAACTAGCTGGAGATCTTTCTGAGAAATAAGTAAGCAAGTAGAGAGAGATCTTCTTGAGAAATACAAGATAGGGAGGTAAGGTGGAGGCAATTAGGAATTGGAATGAAAGATGAAAATTGGGTCATCAAACTGGCCTAATGAGGGAACAACTGATGGTAGATAGTAATCATAGCCAGGGGCAGAGGAAGCTGACGGAGAGTGATCTGCTGGGCCTCAGTCTCCTCATCTGAAAACTAAGTGGGTCTCTCTAGCCCGTTAGCTCTCACCTCTGGCGGCTCATGTGCATCCTCTGGGGAGCTTTTTAAACATATTGATTCCCTGGCCCTTCCCACAGACTATAAAGTCATAGCCTCTGAGCTTGTGGCCCTGGCATCAATATTTCCAACATTGCCCCAGGTCATTGTCATTTGCCCCAAAGGTCATTATCCTAGCTTCTTCCAGCTCTGATATCCTGGATTCTCTTTCTTTTTTTTGTGAGGAGGACTAGCCCTGAGCTAACATCCGATGCCAATCCTCCTCTTTTTTGCTGAGGAAGATTGGCCCTGGGCTAACATCGTGCCCATCTTCCTCTACTTTATGTGGGACGTGGCCACAGCCTGGCTTAACAAGCAGAGCGTTGGTGCGCGCCCGGGACCCGAACATTCGAACCCCAGGCTGCCGAAACGGAGCGCGAGCACTTGACCGCTGCGCCACCTGGCCGGCCCCTGGACTCTCTTTCGTCTGCTGCTGCTCTTGGAAAGGTGACTTTTGTAAACTCCTTAACCTTCTTTGAATTAGAGAAACTGAAAACCTGAAGAAAACGATGCACTCTTCACTGGAAAAATGCTCATTTGAAATATACACAATTCAGTCTCAGGGATCCTAAAACCACCTCCCTCACCCTCAAGAAGCCATCAATTGGCTCTAAATTAAAAATTTCTGATTTACCATAAGTGGCATCCACAACTTATTGAGATTCCTTGCGTGTGGCCCTATGCTAAGTGCTGTATGAAGTGATTTCTACGGACCCATTTCTTCCTCTGGAAGGCTAGCTAAGATACATGTGGGACCAAGACGACATGATGTGCCCACTGCCGCCTCCTGAATTCCCATCCCCAGCCTTCAGAACTCACACCTTGACACAAGTCAATGCTTCCCAGCCCTGACTGCTGAGGGACTCACCTGGGAGCTTTCAGAAAATACTCGTGCCTTGGCCCTACCCCCAGAGACCCTTATTTACTTCATTTGCAGTGGGCATCAGCATTTCTTTAAAGCCACGCTGTGCCTCTAATGGGCAGCCAGGGTTGAGATGCTGCAGGAGGAGACGGAGAGACGGAGAGAGCTACTGCAGCCCCACTGCATGAGGTGTGCTGCACCAGGGCTCTTACTGAGCTAATCACTCCCGGCTGCAGGGTAAGCAAAATTTTGGTTTTATAAGCTGCTTAAAGTTTAATAATCCAAAATATAGAGTGCCTTTAGCACTGTGTAACAGGAAGCGGACCAGCTGGGAATGAGAAATCTGGGGCTGGGTCCTGGTCATGCCAAGGCTCCCACTCCCTGGACCTGGTGAAGGATCCCCCCCCACACCCCCGGGGCAGACCTTGAAACTGAGGATGAAGGAGCTAGTTTCCCTGGATTAGGATGAAACTGTACCCACAAGGTTAACGTGGGAAACAAAGTAACCAAAGTTTCTGAGCTCACCTTGCAGAACAGCAGGAGGACCGCTGATAAGAGAGTAGCTTGCAACAGCCCTCCGCCTGCCTAAGCATCATGCAGGAGCACTGAGAAGCTAAAATGACCAATTGTAAGCTTCACACGTCACAGACTAAAGATCCACCGTGTGCAACACATAGAACACCCCCGAATTTGCACAGGTGGCCCATAAAGAAACATGAAAGATAGTTGCCCCCGTGCAGAGGACTCTTAGAACTTCAGCCCTCAGGCCACATGCTCCCCTCCCCATCTTGTTCTCACAATGTGCTTTGGAAAAACGCTTAGAACTGCATGTAGGCAAGCTAATCTGTAACCAGCAGAAAGAATAACTCGTTAGCAGAAAATTTATGTCCTCTGCCCAAACTGTTCCTTCTGTCCCAGATAAAGAAGTAACTGAAGTTTTCTTAGATTCCGCAGGAATGTTGCATGCAGCAGATCCGCTATGGAGAGGCGCCCCACGTTCCGCCCTCATCCATCACACGACACTCCTGAGCCCCATCCCCAACCCCGTTGCCTTATATAAGTCATCTCCAAATTGGCTCCCTGTAAGATGGGATTTTTAGGACAATGGTCCACCATCTCCCTATTTGCTAGCTTCTCGCTTATTAAAGTTCTTTCTCTACCACCACGTGCTTGACCTTTTATCTTGCGGAGAGCAGATCGACCCCTTGCTCAGCATCAGCCTGAGTTCAAACCCCCTCTCTGCAGTGTGGCAAATAACTTAGCCCCTCTGAAGGTGTTACCTCACGGGATCGTGATGAGCACCGTAGCACCTAGAATAAATTCTAGCGCTTAGCAAGCTCCCAAGAAGGCTTTGCTATTATTACTATGATTCAGCCCAGCAAGCCTCCCAGAGCCACTGTGAAGACGAATGCAGAAACACACACGTAGCCTTCAGTCAACTGTAAAGCACGATGAGGTGGTGTTACTGTCACTCAACTCTTGGCTTGAATTAGGCTGAAGCCAGGACACAAGTTGGGCTGAATCCAGAGTCCCTGCGACTAGAACTTGAGGTTTCTTACTCCCACTCCTCAGTACTTTCAGAAGGGTCTTTTGAGACCAAACTTTGGGAGAATTCTGGAACAGCCCCATCCTAGTCATGTCGGGGACTACAGTCAGGCTGGCCCAGCACTCTTATAACAGTTTTTAGTTTGAAATGGTTTCTCACATGGGGCTGAGTGAAAACCAAGCTCTTGGGGCCTGGGTGAAGCCTGAGTACAAAGGCAACAACAGCGAGAGGACTGAATTGGTCAAATTAGGAAAAAAAGAAAAAATGAGGTGAGCACCACCTCATTCTGGATATTTTAAATGCTCCTACAGTAGGTCCTAGAAGAGTTTAAGGGGATCTGAAATGCTTAGGCAGCATAGCTCAGGAATTTTTCAAACCTTTCTCTTTTGTGTTTTTCCTATGAGCACTGCCAAATGCACCCTGAAAAAGCTACTGAGTTCCCCAAATTCCTGGACCTCGGTGAATAGGAATTTGGGGGATGTAGCTCCCTGATTAGTTAAAATGAATCTGTCCATTTGATCTGAAACTGCTTTCACCCACTTAATGAAGGTTTGCTATCTCTAAGGGCATAGCAGGATGAATGGTACCCACAAACCCAGGCATCCAAGCAGTAGCCTGCTCACCTGTTTGAACAAAGAAAAGGAGGGAGGAAGAGAGAAAAACGTCAACCAAATTCTCAAAAATATCCTGCCGCTCTGAACATAAAGTGTTTGGAGCATGGGATAATGGTTCTCCAGCTCAATAATCAGGGCTCCATATGCAGCAGATCCATGGGAAAATAATAATGAGAATAATAATGGTACTCAATAAATGTTCCTATATGTTGGGAACATAACTAGGGACTTTTCATACATTAGGTAACTGAATTCCCTTAACAATCCTATGAAATTAATGTTATTCCCATTTTACAAATGAGAAAAGTAAAGCTGAGAGAGTCTAATGAATATTAGACCCAAAGTCATACAAGGTTAGTTAATTAGTTTAAGTAATTCAAGTCTAGGTTTTTCTAGACTGCTTTTAACTATTACACTGTACTACCTGACTACATACCCCAAAACACATTTTACCTAGAATTTTAGTCTCCTTTTCCCAAGAAAATGTTAACAGATTCTAAAATAGGAAGAATATAGAGTCATATTTTCCTCTCCCTTCTTTCTAGGACCCTTCCTTCCTTGTATCAGGGAATAAGTAACAAAGATAACCAAAGGGCAGGCAACAGGAAGAAAGGACCAGTGATGAAATCTGAATTGATGGAGAAACAATTGTAGAAAACATCTTCAATCAAATTCACAGATTTTTCAGAAAGTTTAGAAACTTAAAATCTTCATTCAGTTGCAAAACACTATATTTGTTAACAAATTTTCTTGCTGAATGAAGGCCATGAATTTCTCAACTATATTCCTAGCTCCCCCACCTTCTCTCTTGGTAACTTCAAGAGCTAGTATAGTTATGGGATATATACCCCATGTACTCAGTAGGCTTCTTATTAACTTTTGTCTTACTGGCCAGCCGTGTAATACTTTAAACTACTAGAAAAGCCTAAAACTGGCATGGGAAAAGGGAAAAGAGAGGAGGAAGAGGAAAGGAGACAGTAATTCTAACTCAGTCACTGGGTAAGACCACCAAAAAGAGATATTATAGATGAGGGCCAGGAACAAAGCTGTCAAAGTGGAACTGAAGTGCATAAAAGTTCCAGAACGAAGGAATCAATGGCATTTGTGAGCTCTGCAGAAAAAGCCCAAACTTGGGATCTCCTGCTCGCCAAGAGCAGAGTTGTTGCCTGCCTAGGACTCGGCGACCCCCAGTGCCAAAAGCCGATTAGAATGTGAGTTACATCCTGCATTTGACCATCTATCCACATTTTCCCATGAGTTGATAATTTGACCCCCCTGCAAGGTCTTGCTGTGTGTACTGAAACTGTCTGTTAACTCCCCTATGGACTGCTGGGTTCAGTATTTAATCTCCAGCAGGAATTTCAGAAGGTCAAAGTCCCCATCTGTGAAGAATGCCAGCAAGTAATAAACAAGGCAGGCAAGTTCACCCTCGAGGAGATGGAAGTCTTTAAATGTGGTTGACAAAAGACCTTTAGACCATAGACATTTGGGGCCTGGGGTGGAGTGAACAGGGAAGAAAATTAGCTCAGGGAGAGAGATTCTTAAATCAGTGGGGAAGAGAAAAACATGTGATATGTGGAGTTTGAAGCTACTGGGACATTTGGTTTCTATTAGCTGTTATTGTTGATGTCGTGTGTGCGTGTGCATTATGTTTAATGGGCGCCCAGAGCAGAGGCAGTAATAAAAATGTAGTGGAGTAAGTATGCAAAAGAATTAAAACTAGAACTTATCAGTGTGTGGAAAAATAAACCCAAATATTTGCAGGTCCTGGGCTCTCAGAAGCCTGCGGTTTCCCACGCTTACAGGGAGAGCCCCATACAGTGTCAGCTTTCTCCTTTCAAAGTCAAAAGCATCCTAAACCAAACATGAGGCTCACAGTTAAATGGTTTCTCTCTGATTTACACATCAATGTTTCTCCGACTGTTGATTTAGCCCAGTCATCCCTGATGGCACCTTGCAGAGGCAGGCTTCTTCATACTCTCCCCTGCGATGCTGTCAGGGCCGTCCACGGAAGAGTGGCTGAGACAACACACTCCAGGGTAAATCTCAGGGCGTAGGAAATTTCCTTTTACTTTCTCAGATTTCAGTTTTGTAACCTCAATCTCAATACTGTCAGATAAATAGTTTTCTTCTTTGGGTTAGTAATAGATTATGTAGTTTTTTGGCCACAAATAGACTCAGGCTTCTCCTTACAGAAAGGTAACTGGGGAAATTGACGTATCTATCCATTGGCATGTTCCATGTCAGTGTTTCTGTAGCTGGAGGTCGGAACATCTAAGCTATGAACTTCTGAGTGTCCTAAGGCAGTGAGACGTTGCTGCAGCAACCAACACATCACCGTTTGGAAAATTATAAAATAAAAATAACAGCTATTTTTTATTAAGAAATTACCATGTCAGGCATTTTTCATACATAATCTCTAATTCTCAGACAACTCACTCTGTGAGTGAGAAAACCAAGACTGTAGACACTGAGGGTCTAGGGAAGGTCTCACAGATAGTAAGAGGCAGAACCAGAACTTGAACGTGTGCATCCATCTAACTTGGAAGCCTATTCATACTTGTGGGCTATGCTGCCGCTTCAGAAAAGGCCGTTCTGCACCTGGGCCAGGCATGGGATAAGATGCCCATCTTCTATCCTCATCTTCAGCCCCTCTCATTGTCTTCCTTTTCTTATTCTTCATCTCAAAGATCTGATGTGATGTCAAGAGGGACTATCCTTGAAAATTTTCTAACAGTTGCTTAGCAGCTGTGGAACCTACATAACTCATCCTTGGTGAAGTGGTTGGTTTGTTTGATTTTTAGCACCAGGATGGAGGATGGTTTGGAACACAGATTATTATAATGTTTCTCAGGGAAACAGTCAGGACCTAAAACTTTGGAAACTACCATTCCACTGGTATGCTTTCCAAATATGAAGAGAGAAGCCAGGAGCAGAGGAAATGCTTGGGAATGGCTTCCAACATTCCTGAGTTAGCTGCCATGTGTGTATGTTCTGCTGCTTTCTCCGAGGCTGGCTCTGCAGAAGCTCTCCAGCACCTTCTACCTGCTACAGCAAATACGACCTGCATTTTGGTCTCCCCACCTCCTCTAGCTTTTGCAAATCCCCTTGGCTCTCATTTATTCTGAACCAATCTTGTCTAGCTGCATAACCACCACTTGAGAGAATTTAATTTTATACTCAATGCATTCACATCTACTTGAAATAGATGTTAAGGGCACTCTACTTTATAAATTCTTCCCAAGTCAAACAGAATGCTCTAAGAGGCCCCTGAGAATGGAGCGTTTACACAATTCCTACCCTAAAAGACATTGTGTCACTTCGTAGGTCAAGAGTCAATAAGCACATATTTGGTTCTCAGTAAAATGGATGGTGTCTCTCGTGCTGTGCCTTTCACAGCACATGGTATTGAGTCAGTACTTAACATGGTTTGTTGATTTGTGAGTTGGGTGTGCATGCAAAAGAAAGAAGGAAGAGTTCAGCAGTGATATCAGATAGCAAGAAGAAGAGCACAAAGAATTAGATTATTTCTATAATCAATGTTGCTTACTATTCATTACTAAGGGAAAATGTGGTTACAATGGGGAATGCTTTATGATTATAGAGTAGAGTGATACTATGCATTCCAGATTTTCTTTTTCGCCAAGATAACATTCAGACACAAATTACACTCACATTCTTGCCTCTAGACACAATTATCAGCAAACGACTGTTTGAAGAAGTCGTGGACAACCTTCCTAAAGTCAATGTCTTTCAAAAAATCCCCTTCTATTCAATCCCTCCATTGGCTGGCTGAGGCCAAAGGAACGCAGAGTGTGAGTGTGTATCTATGTCTCTCTTTATTTTTCCATCTTATTCCTCTTCCAGTTTCTCCCTCTTCCTTTTCTACCTATTATCATACCACCCAGGTTTTTTCAGTTAGCCATCACTCAAATATTATGTACCTGCATCTTTGTATAAAATAACCAACTAAGCAAGGAGAAAGTCCTCCATCTTCTTCATTAACTACATGGGTTAACAGAACAACCATTGAACTTTAGAATCAGAGACTTAGATTCAAGTGCTGGACTCATTCACTTACTAGTTGTGTGATGGAAATGTATTTAATCTCTGCAGTTGACTCATCTGTAAAATAAGACAATAATACCTACCCCAACAGTATTATTTTGAGGATTAAATGAACAAATGTATGTAAAATATCTGGCACATAGTACCTGATAGTCAATAAATACTCAACATATATTTTGCTCCTTTCTAATGTTCCCTTTGGGAGGAAAGGTAACACATCAAAACCTCAGCCTGCCTGTCAATAATGCATAGAATTCAGATAAAGACAGAAATGCAAGACTTGTATAGAACACTGGATCCAAATTTTCTTTCAGTTATCGTATTTTCTAGCTATATCCTAATGAATGATCCTAATTTTAGGGAGAATTAAGATTTTTCTGAGACAAGAGGACATTCCCAGGACATTCAAGGCTGATCTCTCAATAAATGTTGGCAACATTTCCTCCACCAACATTATTTGTTCCTGTTTTTAAACACTTTTTAAAAATAACAATGAATATTTCCATTCATTGATGAGTTATAGAGAATTTAATCGGTGTTCAGTCCTTCTGGCCACTATGGACTCATTATCAAAGAGAATTAAAGGGGAACTTCCCCTTCCCTCCCATCAAGTATGGCTAAGCCTTTGGGTTTGGCATTCTGGGCTTAATTGCCCCACTCCAGCCCCTTTGAGGTGGGACAAGCTGGATCATCTCAGAGGAGGAGGGGCATGGCCCACTCTGGGGCCAGACTGAGAGAACCAAAGAAGTTGGTTTTAACACATGGTGGAGACGCATCATTACTATGATGGCGGAAGGAGACTACATGGATGTCCTCAGGCACAGCAGGGGTCTGGCTTAGCGTAGTGGAAGTGGACACCACTAGCAAAGCTGCCACCTTGGAAAGACAATTGAGTATCTCAGGTGCAACTATTAGTCAGAAGGCTAAATGGCCTGACCTGATTTTCCTGAAGCACGTAAGATCTGATTCTCATCTACTTCCAAATGACGGAAGAGGACTCACAAAAATGATTGAGATTGGAAGTCTTGCCAGTCAGGTGTTTGGAGATAGAGAATGATTTAATGTAAGACAATAAAGAAATGTGGTGTATCTTACACTATCAGCTGCAGACAATTCATCCCCATGCTCAATTTTTATTCTAGTTACATAGAGCTGCCCCTTTTGCTCTTAACAATGCCTTCCTGCCCTTCTAACAAAAACAAGACTTTTAAGGATGAGAATGAGAGGCTTCTCCTTTGTAGTTGCCCAGACAACCCTGCCCCCTGACCTGACCTGGCAGCTTGGAGAGTGTGGTCAATGACCAAGTTCACACTCCGTGATGGTGAGTGAGTGGTCTGGGATGTGAGCAAAAGTGGGTGAAGTTGACTTTGGGGAGGAAAGTGGGGCGTGAAAGGTGCATAGACATTGGAAAGAACTCCATTTCCTCCTTTTTCTCTTGTTATTGAAACATTCAAACCAAAACAAACAGCAGAGCAGAGCTACACCAATTAAGGGAGGAGGGACAGAACCTGCCTATTCTGCCTCCACAATCAGGTAGTTTGCACATCACTGGGCTGGGTCATCCCTGACATTCCTTCAGCTCTAGAATCCTAAATACTGAGTGTTTGCATGGTACTGAGCCAGGATCTATCATGGAAAGAAAAGACTTTATAGTTCTAGAATCACGTATTTGACCCTACATCTGCCTATCTCCATACTAAACAGAATCAACAACTCCCTGTGAAGCCCAGAACATTGATGGAGCTTCAAGGGCCTGTCACCATTAATTGTTAATAGTATATTGCACGAAATAATTGCTAATAACTGGCATGAGGCAAGAGAGGCACTTCACATTCATTTTCTTTTTTTAAGTCTCAAGAAATCATGTTGGATAGTCAGGGCAGATATTAAGGTTCCGATTTGATAAACAGAGAAACTGAGTCTCGGAAAGTGTAAGTTACCTGAACAAAGTTCACAGCTGACCTGAACAGAAACTCTTACCCCCTCAGCTCGTCTCGGCTCCTCTCCTTCTTAACCTCCACCAACTGAAAGCTTCGTGTTCATCTGGGCTAGTCCAACCAACTTGACTGACTTTTGACTTATTTTATTGAAATATTAAGAATGGGAAAAATCTTGAAAGGCCCTACATATTGAGGATGCAGTTTTATTAGTAAATAGTAAAGCAATTTAATAGATTAGTAAATAGTGAGACAATTTGTTTCTTGAGGTCACACCACCAAGTAAAACACTGTAAATTTGGTCCACCTAAGCTGATGGCAAATCCACGGTCATTCTGGTCCATCCTGCATGGGTCTCCACGACAGGGCACCAACCAGGGGCCGCAGCAAGTGAACCCCACGTGTGCTGAGATGCTGCTCCTCCCTCGGCAGCTCTGGCCAAGGGCAGCCTCCTCCCTTTACCCCAGTGTGCCCCAGCAATGTTGTCATTATCTACGCGTGCCAGGAGAGATTCGGGAAACATCTGCGTAGTTCTGAAGTGAAATTCTCCCTAGTGATCAACATCTAACACAGGACACTGTAAAGACAAGTGGAGTTAGCAGATTCACAATCATATTGTCAATTTTGCTCTTTCATTTTTTAAATCTTTAAACCTCTTTTTTAACTTACAATCTTTCAGATCAGTAAGAAAAGAGTGTAGTTTACTTACAACCATGTCAAATCTAGCAAGAAGGAACCTAAAGTTGCTGGCAAAGAACTAGCAATCTCTTCTGCAGGGAGAGAAGGTCTAGAGCCAAGATGGATCTGCACCAAGTTCATTCCTTTTCTAGGTCATTGGGCAACAGAGGGAAAGAGGGAGGGAAGGAAGAAAGAGAATTTCCTTTAGCCCACTTCTCGAGGTACTAACAAAACGCCGGGGGTGGGAGGTTCCTGACTCCTTCAAACCTGAGATCTGACCTCAGAATTGTAACAAGTATTTTTGTTTTCGAGATACTCATCAGCTCTTAGGGCTCCATATGGGACTACTTCAAGGTAAATTCTTGAAGAAGACCCAAGAACTATGACTTACTGTAGTGAGTTGAATTGTGGCCCCCAAAAGATATGTCTATCTAGAACCTCAGAATGTGGCCATATTTAGAATAAGGGTCTTTGCAGGTGTAATTAAGGTAAAAATCTGGAGATGAGATCAAACAAACAATTCACCTGGATTAGGGCGAGACCTAAATCTAATGAGGACTGTCCTTATAAGAGACGTAAAAGGAGCAGGCACAGACACACTGAGAGAAGGCCATGTAAAAACAGAGGCAGAGACTGGGGTTATGTAGCCTCAAGCCAGGGGACACCAAAAATTGCCAGTAGCCACCAGAAACTAGAGAGAGGCATGGAATGGATTTTCCCTCAGAGCCTCCAAAAGGAACCAACCTTGTCAACACCTTGATTTCAGATTTTTGCCTTCCAGAACTGTGAAAGAATGAATTTCTGTTGATTTAAGCTGCCATGTTTGTGGGAATTTTTTACAGCAGCCCCAGGAAACTAATATACTTGCCTTCACAAGAAATCATATATTGACTCACTTTAAAAGATCCTCAATGGTGAGGAAAGGGACAAAATTTTATCTGTCCTCACAGATACAAACACTGAGACACAAATAGATAGGGTGTCTGCCTGGTTGATAAATCAATGACAAGAGTGGGTCTCCTGACTCCCAAAACAGGGCTCTTCACAGAAGACTGACAGCAGCCTACATGGAGACAGAAGCACCTGAAAACATTTGAGGCTGTATAGTCACTCGGGTGACATCTCCAAGAGTTCCAGTGAGCAAAGGCTCCAAGGATATACTCATATTGTCTCCAAGTGGTTTCTGATTAAGTCACCTATGAATTAAAATGCTATCTGCCGCATCCTGTATTCCCACGTTGTCCAAAGTTTTGGCCACTGATGACAGCACACGGAACCTTATCAGACTCAAAGCTCGAAAAGGCAGGAGCTGAGTCTCTTTCTCTGCTATATCCTTGGCACCCAGCACAGGGTTTAAAGAGTAATGGTTGAGTGAATGAGGCCACCCTATCTAATCCTAGCTTGACAGGGTATGGCCGACCAGATTTGGAGAGTGTTCAGTGGAAGGTCACCAGCAGAGTCATTGAAAACCCACACAGATGGCTCCCCAGCCTGCACTCAGCCCATCAGGACCTATTCAGGTGTGATCTGCACCAAGCCAGCATTTCTCAGCCTCTCTTCCACAGGGAAATGCCTGCTCAGTGAACTCATGAGCTGCCTCATTCTTGCTGGCTCACATATGCCGTGGGGGAGGTGGTGTGCCAATCCCAGCCTGCTAACCTGTATGTCCACTCTGTTCCACCCTAGGCCAGAAACCATCCTGCTGCATGGAATGAGTGTGACATCACTATGGGAAAAACATTGGATTCTTTCTAAGTTTTTAGCTAAGTGATTTTGTGTGTGTGTGTGTGTGAGGAAGATCAGCCCTGAGCTAATATCTGCCAATCCTCCTCTTTTTGCTGAGGAAGACTGGCCCTGGGCTAATATCCGTGCCCATCTTCCTCCACTTTATATGGGACGCCGCCACAGCATGGCTTGACAAGCGGTGCGTAGGTGCTCCCCCGGGATCCAAACCGGCGAACCCCGGGCTGCCGCAGTGGAGTGCACGCACTTAACCGTTTGCACCACCAGGCCGGCCCCTTAGCTAAGTGATTTTTAAGCTTAAGTGGTCTTTGGCTTGTAGCACAATTCTCAACTGACAGGACTTGTCAACGAATTTCCATAATGTCGTTGTATGCCTCTAGTCTAGACAATGGCTGTGCTCTCAGCTTCTGAGATTGGAGTGCCTGGCCATTTCAGGGAAAGAATAACAGCTGCCAATTCTGCTCTAGGAAGGATCAGACACTCCGGCTGAGGACACTGGCCTCATGGGTTCCCAGGGTAGACTCCCGGGTCAAGGCCAAGGGAGGAAGCTGTAGCAGGCACAGCACATCCAGGTTAGGAAGACTGACCTGGCTGTTCCACTGTATAGGAGCCAGACAAAAACTCAGCCTACTTCAATGAACACTTTGATTAAACTTGAGTGGTCTGCAGCCATCTACAGGAGCTGGGCAGTAGGAAGCTCCACCTGTAGAGAGGATCATCCTAAAACCTCGAGGGCTTGCGTTGAGATTTTGCTCAGACAAATGGGACACCACCATCATTCTAAATCAACAACTTATGTGGGCCAGAAGTTAAGTGTGTTCTGAGAGGGCAAATAAAGCCAAATATCTCTGGGTCAGACGTTTAAGTCCATTGCGAAGGCAAAGCATGGCAGTGAGGATCTTTGTGAAGGTAACGTTCGTGCTCCATGGCCTGGTCTACAGAGCATTTGCAGCACTTGTGGGCCTTGCATACACAGGCAGAAATGAATGACAGGGACTCTGGTACAGAGTGTCAATCAACCAACACATTTTATTGACTGCCTACTGCATGAGGAGAGCTTGAGACAGACCTAAGCTTTGGAAGTTGTAATGACAGGTGATCTCATCCGGCCTGTGCCCCCTCCCACAGTGCAAACCTCCTCCTTCATCTCCAACTACTGAAATCCTACCCATCCTTCAAGGTCACGTCAAAGGCAATCCCCTTTGTGAAGCCTCTTTTGATTCCATCGCCGGCCCCATCTTCACAAATATGATCCTTTCCCTCTTTGAACCTCTCATAGCGTTTAGTTTCTACCCCTAGGAAAACAATACTCAGAATCTGCTTTGGAGAAATTATTTTCAAAAGAGCCGAATTCCCAAACAGGTTGTAAATTCCCTGAAAGTGGCATCATGCCTATCTCCGTAGCCCCTGCAACGCTCAGCACAGGGCAGGTTTTTCAATGTCTTTATTGGTAACTGCACGTGGATTAATAGTTGAAGGTTGGGGTGATGAAGAAAAACATTCAGGATGGTTCTTGCCCTCCTAGAGGGTTTTTATAGAGGGAACACACACACACTCTTAAGAAGACAAACAGGAATGAAAAGGAAACCAGACTGAGGATGGAAACCAAAAGCACAATAATATATACAGATTTCTAAAACTGAAATTAAGGTTTTACTGTTATCAGAATACTTTCCTTATTTCTATCGCAGGTTAAAATTACCAAGTGATCACGTGTTCCAAGAAGAAGTATAGTCACTGGATGAAGAGTTTGGAGGCCTAAGTTCTAGTCCTGGTTTGGCCACTAACTAGCCACATGATGAGGCAAAATCTCTCAGGACCCAAATTTCTGTAAAATTAAAGAATTTGACCAAATCATCTCTATGGTTTTATAATTTTGTAATTTTTTGAAAAACGTTTACACCATATCCTCTAATTTAAGATGACCCTCAGGTCCCTATAAGAATATCAAAAAGCAAAGCCGGTTCTCTGCTTAGCCAAAAAAAACAAAACACAATTTTTTTTCTTTTTTTTTTTGGTCCTCTGAGATTTTACTATCAGTTTTTCATATGTTTAATTAGGATGCCAAATCCCTACTTTGTATATCAAAGAGAAATAACTGCCTGAAAGTTATAAAACAAACAAACAAACAAAAACTTTATAATAGATTTAGGGGGATACCTTATCAGAAAAAATTTAAAACAAATTAAACTCATTTAGTCATCCTATATCTTCACTTTTGGAGGAAAAAAAGTCCATGTCTACCAACATTGGGTCAACATTTTTTCCCATCCTCACCACAATAAGAATAAATATAATAATAATAACATAATAAATATAGTAAGTAGAATTAATACAGCACTAATATAGTAGCTTCATGTTTAATAGAATTGTTCAAGCCATGATATCATGTTTTTATTTCATCACCCATAATTTATTTTTGGTTCAAGTTCTGTGCTAATTAAACCTTAAGACTAACTGCATCATTTTCACTTCCAAATACGTCCATGGGAAGTAATGACTTGAATATTACCTGAGTAACGAAAATGAATGATTTCTTGCTTTAAAGTTAGTCATTCATATTTAAGAAGTATTGAGGAGAAGGGAAAGAAAGAAAAGACATGGAATTATGTTCAAGAGTGGGAAAAAGAAGAAAGAAGGTTTCATTCAGAACTAATCTGTCTATACAAAATGCCAGGGAAAACACTTTCTGTTTTTGCATAAGATTACTCCCTTTGGTTTGCCAGTTTTGTATGTGTTGGGGGCTGGAAAGGAGAACACAGCACATTTCATTTAAAATATCAGTCATTATTGAAAAATGTAATTCAATAACAATACTATCATCTAAGATTTATACTCATGAAAATCTGCTCATCATCCTACGCATCTGTTGGCCTACTATGTAAAAACCCTCGAGTTGTAAAGCCAGACTGAACTCACTGAGCCTTCAATGGCAAGGGCCTCAGTGTCCACCCAAGTACACTTGTCAAAATTGAGTCTTTCTTCTTCTTCCTAAGCTGTCCTCTATATCTAGCCCTTGAAATAGTGTCCTGATGCCCCTCTGCACACACACAGTTTCCTCCTCCTCCCTCAGAATGTTCCACCCTCTACTCTCATTGCCCCTACGTTCTCCTTCACGGCACTTATCGTGGTTTGTAATTATATATTTATTTGTGAGATGATTCGGTCAATGTAACTCCAGATCCTGTCATTGGAACCTCATTAGACTGGAAGTTCCTTGAAGGTGGGGACTGGGTTTGTTTTACTCCCCAGAGCCTAATATAGTACCTAGGATATGGCAGACACTCAACTAAGTTTCAGAAACAGGTGAAAGACTGTATATGATGCTAGCACTGTCTTCCAGTAGCTGACCCGGATGGGTCTATACTGTAAGGATAAAGAAAGCCACACAGATTCACAACAGAGTTGTGACACACAGTTTCTAGGTAGTCCTGGTTTTGCACTACCGCTCTCAGGACATACCAAGATGTCCTGTCCAGGCAGGACAGCACTCATTTTCCAGGCCAGTTAGGCTTATTCATGTTGTATTGTCATTTATCTTCTTATGATTAATGCCCACCTCCCCAAAGAGTCTGTAAGCTTGTGAGTGCAAGGACTTAAGTGGAATTCAACTGCTAGACTTGGAGCTGAGGGAATTTGGGCCCTTTACCCTCAAGAACTTCCAGTCTAGGAGGGGCTGATGTGGACACCATTAACTCTAATGCCATCCAACTTCTGCTCCTGTTGTAATACTGAATAAATGATGCAGGAGAACAGAGGAGGGAACAATGACTTCTAATGGAAGGAGAGGCTTCTCGGATGACATGATATTTGATCTGTGACTTTGAAGGATAAATGATGATGGTGGCAAAGGAGGGAGGCTGGCATGTTAGACTCCTCGGTGGAGGCTACAGCCAAAAGGATGTAGAGGCTGGAGGGATCCTATCCTTTTTGGAAAGCAGCAGGTCACATGTTAACAACACAGAGCAGCCGAGTGAAGTTCAGGAGAGTAAGCAGTAAATTTATGTTAGAATCAGACTGTGAGGGACCAAACTTCAGTGCAAAGGAGTTTGGGCTTCAGTTTGTCAAAAAGAGGAAGCCAGTTAGGTTTCTACACAGGAATCTGTGTTTTGGAAAAATTGCTTGAATAGCTTTGGAACCAATTGAATATGAGGACTGAGGGAAAGGAGTCAAATGTAATTAAGGTTTCTGGTTTAGGTAACAGGTGGATACGGATGCAATTAATCAGATCCAAAAGAGGGGGAAGCAGGTTTGAGAATGGAAGGATGGAATGGGCGATAAGGATTTGGTGTTAGACATATTAAATCATTTTTTTCTTTTAACCTAATACAGAGACCAGTGTATTGTGGGTATTCTGTAAATACTGATGAAGATGATGATATATACCATAAGGACCAGGCATTAAGGATCTTCATCATTAAGCTTATGGGTACTGATAACAACTTACATCTGTACAGTACTTTATAAAGCATTCCACATATATCATCTCATTCCATCCTCAGCAAACCCAGAGAGGTAGATATAACGTGTTACAGATGAGGAAAGTGAGACTCCGAGAGTTTATAAGTATTAAGTGACTTGCCCCAAATCACATAAGTAGTAAATATCAAGGCCAGTATCCAGACTTGAGCTTGGTGACTCAGACCCAGTCATTTCCCAGTGTGTCCTGCTCCCCACCATGGCAGAGGGTAGCTACAGGGGCAGGAGGTGAGTCTGCAGGCTTCTCAATGTGCCAACCTGGCTGGGTGAGAGGTGGGCTCTTTGGGCTCATGTCACTGACAGACCTACACAGCTTTTCTTTGGGTTTACAGTGTCCATGGCAGAAAAATGAGAACCAGTTGGGCAGCTTGCTGCTCCTTGACTCTGGGAGACATATATAAGGTACCGCTGAGATCTTGGAAGGACATGAAGATTAATGAATTATTGATGAAGTATGGGTCATCATACTGGTGAAAGTGCTAGAACTATGACACTCTGGGCTGAGGGTTAATCTCCAAAGAGGCGAGGTATCATTCTTTGAGGAAACTCTCTGAACCCATATTTGAATTGGGAATGGGAAAGAGAAGAAGGGCTGGATCTAATTTCTCTGTAGTTTCAGACTCCAAGTCCTGATAACAAAAACTTGAAGAGGAATGGGAGGGGGGAGGAATGTAAGTGGTCCAGGCGCAAGAGGATGCCTTCACTGGCCGCCATTTCACCCCACATGTGCCCCAGTAGATGAGGTTTTCCCTGAAGACCCACGGAGCGCAGCAGCAAATTGGAGACAGTCGAAATGCCATTGCACCAGGGACCTTCTGCAGTGCCTCGACTCAGCTTGTGCTATTTCCCAGAGGCCAGTGATTGTAAAGATTCTTGGCATCTCTTACAATGCCTGCACTGAATGTTCCATGTTTCTGGATACGCAAGAATTATAGCTTGGTAAAGATTCAGAGTGGTAATCGATCTTCTCTCTCTGTCTTCAGGCATGAATGGCTTTGTGGTTTGTCAAAATTGACTATAGTGCAGCCATTTTAAAATGGAATTGGAGCTTCCTTTACAAAGAAACTGCTTTGCTATCTTGGACTGGGCCAAACTTTTGGACTGGGCCAAAATGGCAGTAGTTTTACAAGCAATTGTTTGAGAAGTCAGAAGGACAACAGCCATCCTGATCACGAAGACTGAGGATTGTGGACTTTCTGAAGATAGAATCAATAGTCAATCTATGTTTAGCCAAGACTAGCTTCTGCCTCCAACTCCAATTAAAATTCTTTCTAATACAACCTCTCTTCCTCGCCTTTAAAAGCCCCTGACTTTACTCCCTGGTGGGACACTATTTAGGTTTCTACCCGAATCTGTGCTCCCCAAATTGCAGTTCTTTGATCCCAAATAAACGCTTTGCCCTTTAAACGGGTTTCTGTTTTTGTAGGTTGACAGGTTATTTAAGCACCTCAGCTTCTAATACCAACTGCAGATGTTACCAAACATCCTTGAGTCTCCTTTCAAGCCAGTTCTTGTCCCAAATAAGATTAAGAGTAAGCATGCAAATAAATAGGATATAATGATGTTGTTACTATATTGACAGGGATGCCATGACTATGAAGTTGTCCATTGTCTTGGGCCAAACTGTCAGTTGCATTTCCAAGGCTTTTATTTTCCTCAATTCCATTCTACTGAAATCTTTGGCCCATTTGCTGGGACTTTTCCTACAGCCCAGGTAGAGAAAGTCAAGGTGTGGTGCCAAGACTCATTTATTTCTTCTCTGGAAATGCTCAATTTCCCACTTAGCAAAAGCTGGTTCCTCGCTGACTTTGCAGAAGTTGATGCCTCAGAGAAATTCTGACAGAGCAGGGACGGTAGCTGCCTTCCCAGGTCCACACTTGCTTATAAAGTCTTTCTGATCATTTACTTACAATTAATCTTAAATCTAACTTGAAAGAGGTGTGTTTTTTTCAGTCCCACTTCCTGTGGCCTGAAAAAACTGACAGTTCCTGACAGTTTGAATTTTATCTTTCCACTCTGGGAGCTGCACAGCAGAATTATATTCCTTAGTCAAACAAATGAACTACAGAGGGTCCATTATGTTGCGGCTTCAAAACAGGAAGCTGGGGTTAGCGATGGCAATGGCTGGTTTTACATAACGAGGGGTGCTTGGGGCTGCAAACACCGCCCCTGCGTTCCAGGCAGAGCCCATCAGGGTCTGCTCCTTCCAACCCTGGAGTCTTTGTTTAGCTTGGACAGCCACACCCTCAGCCCTGGACGCAGGCTCCTTTCCCAGGAGAAGCGCTCGGCCCTCACGTCTGGCACAGATTCTATGTGCAGAGAAACTGCGCTCACCTTTCTGCGCTGAGAATCGACAGAGCCATGGAGAAGGTTTCCGAGTACACTCCCTTATCCCCTCTCCGGGGTGCCTCTAGGGTGAGTTTGCCTCCGGGCCCCACGTAGGTGGGCCCAACCACAGAGGGAAAGTTCGTTGACCTTTTATGAATACCACCAAAGGAATACCAACAAAGGAAGAAGGGCGCGCGTCCAAAGGGTCCAGATGTGACTGATCCCAGGACGAGAAGAAGGAGACTGGTTGCCCTTTTCCCTTCCCCTCCACCGTCACCCTTGCTGGATGGGGCTACTACTTCCCTTTGTAATGCTGGCTCCAATGACTACAGAGAGCCTTCCAAAAGGCCACGGAGAGGTCTACATTTGAAAAACCAATCATTTCCCCTGCTGCGGAGAAGCGCGCCAGAGCAACCTAACCTGGGCTTCACCTTGGGTAATGCAGCCTTGGCTCTGGGAGGTTCAAGAGAGTGAACTCCTGATAGGCCTCCGGAGAACTCTGTGCGGCTCACTTATGAAGCTTGAAAACAATCGCAAGCCCTCTGCAACAGGCCTCAGGGGCCACCCACTCCGGACATGAATCATTTGCATGTGTATCATGCACATCCCCGAACAGTGCCACCCACGGGCTGCGAGGACCCAGGGGCTTTCTAAGGGAAGTTTCAGGCAGGGAAAGAAGCCCTATTTAGGCCCAAGTCCATCCGCTCATTGGAGGGTGTGTATCCTTCAGGCCATGAGGGAGTCAGATCAGACCTCCTTTGAAGTCCTTCCTGGTGACCAACTCCGAGTTAGTTAAACCAGTAAGCACTTAGTTTCCTATCTCCTACCCTAGATTTCCCAGCCAAAGACCAGGGACCCCAGAGAGCAAGAGAATTATGACCCAAGGCCATAGAATGCATGTTTACACGTGAATTTTCCCATCAAAGGCCATTGAGAGAACAACTTTATAATATGGGATTAGGCAAATTTTTATTTTTACCTTTAAAAGGGGTCCAAAACTCAAAAAAGTTAGCACTTTTGGTCAAAAGTCATCAAGAGAAATCAGAAGTCCATTCTTCCCCAAGCAACTTTCATAGCTGAGCTGTAGTGGGGTGTTAACCACACCACGAAGGCTAGGGGGCCCAAGCCATGTGCCCAAGCTGAGATATATTGCTTAATTTGTTCAAAAAAACAGAAAATCAGGCAGGAAAATGCTTTCAAGTTCCAGAAATGCAGACCTCAAGCTCTGGGCACAAATGATTTAGTCCATGTTCCTTCCCACCTAAGGAATGTTCAAATAAGCTTAACTTGATTATAAGGAGACTTATATGCCTACCAAGCAGAGGTTATGAATAATTTGGGGACGAGGTTTGCTTTCAATACTGGAAAACAAACTTTAATCTGTCAGGGAAAAATGTTCCTGTGAATTAATAATGCAAATAGCACAGTGCTGTCTGAGTGTGGCTATAAAAGAATTAAATTACCTCCTGTTGTGTCAAGCTGTGGATTAACTTCAATTTTCAGAAGATCTCAGGATCCAAGAGTCAGAGTTTGAACTCCTTCTGAGAAAAATAAATGCTAAACCTTGAACTACCACTGTGTGAGGAATCCTATTGTCCCCGCTGCGTAGCAACCAGTCCCAGTGGGGGGAGATCCTACTCTGTGTAAAATGAAGTGCCCAGAAAGTTGAACAACATTGACACCAGTTTCTGTAAAAACAATATGAATATTTAAAATGCTTAGCATCTGATCAAAAACAGACTCCAAAAGATTAACTCTAAGCCTTGGGCAGGTAGTATAGTAGATATTACACACAATAATCATTTTGGGGGACAACAGATTGTCAAAATTCAATTGGGGTGAACGGTTTAATTAATAGAATCAGCCATCAGGTCACCATTTAAGAACTCCATTTGGCCTGGGTGGGCTGACTACAAAGCCCCCTTTACTCCCTGGCATCACGTAGTGCCAGCTCATGTCTTAGAGGCAACGCTCGGCGTGAGAGCAGAGCGCCACAAATTGGGAATGTAGTGGTCAGAATTGCACGGCATGTCATGGAGCTCAGAGAGGAGTTCAGTGGCGATCCATTATGGATGTTATAGAAAGTAGCTGTGCACAAAGGCACCAGAATCTTCATCCCGGGCCACTGTGGAGAGGTCCTTAAACCTATAAAGAACTTATTTCCCAAACAAAATAAGACTTATAAGGAAACAATCTGGGTGGACATCTCCTCAAAGCGCTTGGCCTCACCCGCCTACATGCCCACATTCCCAGAAGACAGATGCCCATCTCTTTAATGGGATTTCCCAAACGCTCCTGCTAGAAGGCAATGAACTTGATGGTGTTTCACAGTGGAAACTTGGAGTGGATTTTAAACATAATGGGTTTGTGCATACTTCCGAAATTGCCCTCCTACAGATTATCTCACTTGCTCCTCAGACAGCCCCACGGGTGAGGGAAGCTCGAAAGCCTGCTTTCTTTATTACCAAAGGAAATGACCACATCACTGCAGCCTGTTGGTAAATTGCACCCTTCCCCTTCCTGAGGGTGAAATAAAACAGGAAAAAATGAAACTGAGGGATGTGGGAAGAGTGGGAATGATGTAAAGGAAAACCAACCTTGTTTGCAAAATATGAAGAAAGTAAAGGTGAGGATCCCTCCTCCGGGATCTCCCTGTGTCGGCCTCTGTCCTACTTCTTACCACATGGATGTCTATGAATCCACTCCTTCTCAGAGCAAGGCTACAGGGGCAGAGGCCATGGCTTCAGCATTGTGAGTTCCCAGTGACATTCTCACACTTGGACACAGTAGGAAGATGGTAAGTGCTACTGAATTAGCAGGTGCTAAAGAGAAGATGGAGTAGATTTAACTTAAAAAATCATTGAAAGAAAGATGTGGCTTCCCAATAGGGAAGGATTTTCACAGAAAGTGATTAGAATTAGGATAAATGTGAAGGCAGAATTTCTGGAGAATAAGCCTAGTGGACAAAGGAGGTAGGATTCTAGGTTGTTCCTGTGATCTCCTCAACAATCCTTTATTGAAAAAGATATGTATACTCAAAATATATATTCAGGCTAGGAAGTCCAGCATCAGCTGTGTGGTTCCTGGGGAGGCGAGGACCGTGACACATTCCCATTAGTAGGTCATCGCTGGTCCTTTAGGGCAGCTCCATGCTGATGCGTCTTCCAGTGCTGTGCTCTCAGGCCCCACTAGGTGACTTCTCTCCAGCCAAGGAATTATGTGTGTTTGAGAAATTTACTTACATAAAACAAAGGATGAGGAACTCACCATAGGATGTTTCTGATGGAAAGTCAGCCAGAGAAGAACGGAGGGTGAGCCCAGGCCCCGTCCGTCTGCAGCTGGCCATCTCTACCAGCGGCCTTTACTGCCCTCTTCTTGGACTCTAACCACACTGTTTTATGGCCTCGGGCAGAGACCGGCTTTCCTTTTTCGTCTTTTCAGGGTGTTTATAGGTTCTACCCACAGCCAATAGGAAGAGAGCAAGAGTGCACGTGAAATCACTTCTTGGCCTACGTTGATCGGCTTTAAGATAAGGTCTACACCACAGTAGAGCCAGCCAGTAATGATACCACCAGTCTTGTTCTCTGACACATAGGACCCACAGATTTAATGTCTACGTGCATTCTCCACGAGCAGTCCCAACAGGCTGTGGCACATGTGCTGAGTGATTTTGATGAGGCATAAATCCAGCGACCATGATGTAAGAGTTCCATGAGGTAATGCATTGTTTTAGCTAGTAAAATGAGCCTAGCAGCTGGCCCAGTGTCCCCATTCAATCCAACTTTATTGTTTTATATGTCACACAGTAACAATATGTAGGCCCCATGAAATCCAAATATTGTTTCTTTAAAAAAAAAAAAAAGCCCACATCTTGAAGGAGAAAAACGAGCTGGAGCCTTTACACCACCAGATAACAAACATAGTTTTTAAAGCGATAGTAATTATGACAGTGTGGTATTGGCATAGGTTAGACAAACTGACCAATTGCCAAATACAGAGTTCAGAGACATGCCAGTTCTTAATATGATTACCTGATTTGTGACAAAGGTGATACTGCCGTTTCATTGGAAGAAGATCATCTTTTAAATAAATGGTGCTGGATCAACTGGATATTCTTTTGGGAAAAAAATGTAGCTTGACATCATACCATACACAAAAAATGAATTCCAAATAGATTATAAATTTAAAGGTAAAATAATAAAAGAGAAAAACATAAGAAAATATCTTTATGACCTTGGAGTTGACAAAAACGTCTTAAATGGGACATAAAAAAAAAAAAAACACTATCCATAAAAGAATATTGTGGTAAATTGGATTATATAAAACTAAGAACTTTTGTTCATCAGAAGACACCATTAAGACAGTGAAAAAGGCAACCCAAAGATGGGAGAAGACATTAACAACACAGATATCTGATAAAGAACTTGTATCCAAAATATATGAAACACTCCTGCAAGTCAATTTTTTAAAAGTCAGTTCAGTAGAGAGTGGACAAGAACTTGAAAAGACACGTCATAAGTGAGAATATCCAAATGGCTAGTAAACCTATGAAAAGATGCTCAATTTATTAGTCATCAAGGAGATACAAATTGAAACCACAATGAGATGCTACTACACACCACCAAAATGGCTAAAATTTAAGTAAAAATTGCTAAATTTTGGCAAAAATGTGGAGCAACTGGAATACCCCTACACTGCTGATGAGAGTGTTAATTGGTACAACCACTTTGGAAAACTGCTTGGCTTTATCTACCAAAGCTAACATATGCACGCCTTTTGATGGGTAATTCCACTCTATGTTTATGTCCAACAGAAATGTGTACATATATTCACCAAAAGACACATACCTGAACTTTTTATAGCAGCACTGTTCACTGAAGCTAAAAACTGAAATCTATCCAAGCACCCAACGACAGTAGAATGGATGAATACATTACGTTATATTCACACAATGGAATACTACACAACAATAAGAAAGAACAATGTACAACTGTTCGTAACAATATGGATGAATCTCACAGCCGTGCCATTGAGCAAAAGACACCAGACATAAGAGACTATGTATACACTATGATTCCATTTATATAAAGTATACAAGCAGGAGGATAATGGTTATCCTTTGGGGAGTAATGACTGGAAGGGAACACAAAGAAGTGTCCTATGTCTTGTTCTGGGTTCTTTTTTTATGGATGTGTTCAATTTGTGAATATTCATTGAGTTTGTGATATGTGCACTTTTCTGTATGTATATTGTACTTGTCAACTTGAAAGGCAAATTCGCCTGTTATTTTATCCTCAAAATGAGTTTATTCAGGAATAGCCAAAAGAATTGCAATTCACGATGAGCATGCTATGGTGAACCATAGGCAAATTCAGAAAACAAAGAGGGGCACTTGCTTATGTAGAGAAAAAGGGGAGTAGGGAGGGGCTATTCTAAAGGAAGCTCTATTGGAGGAAAGTAACAGTTCAGCTGTTGAAAGGAACAGCTTCTCACTGGCTGAGCTGCAGCATTTCTCATTGGCTGGGCTGTTGCTGGGTGGGGAGAGAAATCTTCCTTCAGTAGTAGAGTAGTTTTACTTCCTGTCCAAGATGCAAATGACATGTCTTCCTGTTTAGTGTAATTGACGATGTGTGATAGGGCATGGGAGCTTCCCCTACAGGCCTTCCAGACTCCAATTTAGTTAAAGTTCCTTTTATTGATTTCCACATACTTCAATAAAAAGTAACAAATAAAAAGCAGTTCTTATAGATATCCCCCACAGTAAAATCATGTATATCAATTTTGCAGAGTCATGACACCCAATTCAAGACATAAAGTGTGCTTAAAACTTGCCAAAACTATATTTTCTCTAATAACGTAAAAATTGAAGGAATATACCACATACTAGCCTGAAGGGTTTGCTTATGTGTGCATGCATGGGAAAGTGGCATGGAATTTTCACTACTAATGCACTGATAAAGTATAATAAGAAAAATATGATGCCCAAAAGAAAGCCAGCTGCTGTGGAAATGGACCAAAATTGAGAAAAGCTCAGAAATGGTACCTGGAAACAGAAATTGCATGACAGAGAGCACATGCTATGGTTTTCTTCTTGAGTTAGGAAATGTGCTGAGGTTTTTAGTTAAGGGTCTATTGCACTGCATCGCATTGTTAATTTTTAAAAATCATGTAGCTTTGGTCTGTCCGATTAGACTGTAGGTTGATTAAGATCAGGGGCTTGTTTTATGTCCTCCTTGAACTCTAGGCACATGGGATGTCATTCTCATTTCTTGGTAATTAAACACGTTTACACAGGCATCTTTAATTTTAAAATTGGAGATGAGGCTGCATTTGACGCTGAGGCAGAGGCTGTTGGTTTGGTGGTGGGTTGGATGGTATGTAGGTGAGTAAACTGATAAGTTGACTCCTTGAGCTTCTTTTGTCCCTTTGGGATGAGTGGCTTGTTGGAGAAGGGGGGAAGGGAAGACTGCAAACTCATGTTTGCAGGTCTGAACAAGGGGAAATTAAAGGATGAAGGCAACACACCGGAGTCAACCGTGGAAGCCCACTACAAAATTGTTCACAAAGTGTGGTCCACGTAATTTAAACCTTTTATCATATTTGGAACCTCAAATTTTCAGCACTTATTTCATTTCCAAGTGTTATAGGTTGAATTATGCCCCACTCAAATTCATATGTTAAAGTCCTAACTCTTAGTACCTCAGAATGTGACCTTACTTGGAAGTAGGGTTGTTGTTGTAGATGTATGAGTTAAGATGAGGTCATACTGGAGTAGGATGGGCCACTAATCCAATATGACAGGCGGCCTTATAAAAAGGGAAAATTTGAAAAAACACACACACACAGAACACCATTGGGAGTGATGCTTCTACAAGCCAATGAACGTCAAAGATTGCTAGAAAACTACCAGAAGCCAGGAGAGAGGCATGGAACAGGTGCTCTCTCACAGCCCTCAGGAGGAAATAACCCTCTTGAGACCTTGATCTCAGACTTTTAGCCCCCAGAGCTGTGAGTCGACAAATATCTATTGTTTAAGTCACCCAGTTGATGGTACTTTGTTACAGCAGCCCTAGCAAACTAATCATCCAGTGTCAAGATTTCAATTGCCTGAACTTACTTTTCTTCCAGCGACGCACAAGGGCATGTTAGTAGCATTTATAATGCTATCAAGAGCATGTGTATCTGAATATTGAAATTTCAGAAAGCATTATTTCACCTATGAAAACAAAGCAAATATTTTGCCAGTTCCTTCCCCAAAGAGTCTTCAAAGTTAATGGGACCTTAGCGATCACCTAAGGTCTGATCCCCTCATTTTAAAGATGAAGGTGTTGAGGACCAGAGATGTGAAGAGACTTGCCCAAGGTCAGCTAGCTTGTTGGAAACAGACCTGAGAGGCTTGGCTTCCAACTCTTAAGTTAGAGATTTTTCCACTAGATTGTAACTCCATCCTGTGGAAAGTTCATGCAGACAGACAAAAGAAATGTACACTCTTCCTTTGAGATTTGGCTATGAGCAAAGTGGTAGGAATCCCACCAAGGCCCTGGAGAAACTATTATTCACATTGTAAAGATTAAAAAACAAAAGTACCAAAATTTATATTCCCAGTCCAACACAGTCCAACGAAGAAAAGAAGAGGCAAAAATCTAATTATGTCTCTGAATCTTTGCTTAATCCTACAAGCTATGTGACATTATTTTTTCAGCATTTTTTGAAATTACAATATGGAACTAAACACGTTTCAACTGAAAAGTTGAACCTTACCATAATTCTTGCTTTTCTACACTTTGGTAATTTCAGACTTGTAACAAATTACATGTGCCAAACCACACAACTCCAGCTCAAGATAATTTTCTCCAGTGGGAGAAAATATAGTACAGCGGCAGCCAAAATGTGTACATTTGTTGAAAACACCCACATTTCCAACCTAAGTATTATGCCACTATCATCTCTGTTTCTCTCTCTCTCACTTTTTCACCCTCCTCTTTTCTCTTTGACTCTTTTCCAGCTCTTTGATTCCATCAGGAAATGAAAGAAAAGAGCCTTTCATGCCAAAACCTAGATGAAGGATCAATAGATCTTGAAACCACCTTCAGTTAATTCATGATTATGAGTAAGTGAACTTGAATGGTAGAGATAGCTGCTGGAAAAATAGTTTTCATACCAAAGTGTAGAAAAGCAAGAATTATGGTAAGGTTCAACTTTTCAGACTATACAACCTTGATATGATTCTTAGTCTAGAAAATTGCATCTTGGATAATAATCCCAATGTTTTAGCACTCTGATAGCAAATGCAAATGGTTCATTACTTCTCAGACAAGTAGTTAATATTAATCACTTGAAAGTCCAATGAGATCCTCAGGAAAAAAAATACTGTCCTAATTACAAAGACAGGGAAAAGTGGTTTTAAAAAACATAGTAGGTCCTTATCAGAAGTATGGTTTTCAAATATCCTCTCCCAATTGTTAGGTTGTCTTTTCGTTTTGTTGATGGTTTCCTTTGCTGTGCAGAAGCTTTTTAGTTTGATGTAGTCCCATTTGTTTATTTATTCTATTGTTTCTCTTGCCCGGTCAGACGTGGTGTTTGAAAAGATGTTGCTAAGACTGATGTCGAAGAGCGTACTGCCTATGTTGGTACATGCACCCCTGTGTTCATTGCAGCGTTATTCACAATAGCCAAGACTTGGAAGCAACCTAAGTGCCCATCAAGGGACGAATGGATAAAGAAGATGTGGTATATATACACAATGGAATACTACTCAGCCATAAGAAACGATGAAATCCAGACATTTGTGACAACATGGATGGACATTGAGGGTATAATGCAAAGTGAAATAAGTCAGAGGGAGAAGATCAAATACCGTATGATTTCCTTCATTAAGTAGTAGATAATAACAACAATAAACAAACACATAGGGACAGAGATTGGATTGGTGGTTACCAGAGGGGAAGGGGGGAGGGAGGAGAGTGAAAGGGATAATTTGGTACATGTGTGTGGTGATGGGTTGTAATTAGTATTTTGGTGGTGAACATGATGTAATCTATGCAGAAATAGAAGTACAATGATGTACACCTGAAATTTTTACAATGTTATAAACCAATGTTACTGCAACAAACAAAAAATTAAAAAAAAAAAAAAACATAGTAGGGAGAGAGAGTGACGTCAGCATCATAGCAGAGTGAACTTCCCTCATTGAACTCTCCCCCTCTAAGACACAACAAAAAGGACATTCATATTCCAACAGAAGCTATTCACACAACACAGGGGATATCTGAGGCACCCACGTAGCCATACACCCGAGGACTGAGGTGCTGGAATCCCCAGAGTAAGTGGAAGGAGGTAAGAGGAGCTCCCTTCTTTCCCCAAGGACTGCAACCCAGAGACTGAGACCACGCAGCTCTCGGGGGGTCGGGGGGGCAGCTCACCTCGTGAAAATTGGCGCTCTCTGAGACCCCTTGCAGCCCATGGGGTGCACCCTACAGAGGGAGCGGAACTGTTGCGAGGGTACTTTCAACAAGCTAGCCCCTTAGGAGAGCAGAGAGCGATAGCGAGGCAAGAAACCTCTGAGATTTGGGAGGTGAAAGTCAGTGCCCCTTCCCCACCCAGCCCACATGACTGGAGCTTCAGCGCAGCAGTGCTTCAGCTGAGCCCCACCCCCAGAGGCAGCAGCCCCCAGGCTCCCAGGCCCCACCAGCAGTGGCAGCATGACCACACCCTGCCCCCAGGGATAGCAGCCCACAGGTGCCCGAGCCCCACTAGCAGCGGGGTGTGCCCACGCCCCTGCATCAGAGGTGGCAACAGCTCAGGCCCTACTGTGCCATAGCCCCGGCTGCTCGGGCTGGACCCCAGCTCCTTTGGCTCGATTGTGTCCCGGCCCCAGCTGCATCAGCTTGACCATGCGCCGCCCCCAGTTCCTTCAGCTTGACTTCCCCCTGCCTGGCTCCAGCTGCTTCAGCTTGGCCTGTGCTTAGGCTCCAGCTGACTTGGCGCCAAGTGGCCCAGTGCCACTTCAGCTGCAGCTGCCTCAACCCACCCACACCTGAGCACCAGCTGCTTCAGCCTAGCTATGCTCCAGTCCCAGCTGTTCCCACACTTCACCCCCAGCAGCCTCCACTCAGCCATGCTTCAGATCAGCAGTGCTTCAGCTCAGTCATGCCTCAGCTCAGCCAGGGGCCAACCAGAGTGCCTGCGGATTGAGGTGGGCCACAATACACAGCACTTGACCCCCACCCAGAGGCAGCAAGAGAAAACTGCAACCATATATTTTCACTATGAGGAAAAGTAAGCCAACACCAACAGGCACTATGCAAAAATATGTTAAATCTCCAGACCAAAAGGAAAATGACAAGCACCCAGAAGTCAACCCAGAAAGCATAGAAATGTATAACCTTAATGACAGAATTCAAAACAACCATCACACAAAAGCTTAATGAAATACAAGAAAATACAGAGAGACAATTCAATGAAATCAGGAGTTTCTTCACAAAAGAGATTGAAACTATAAAGAAAAACCAATCAGAAATCTTAGAGATGAAAAACACAGTAGAGGAGATAAAGACAAATCTGGAAAGCTTAAGCATCAGGGCTGACAATATGGAGGAAAGAATTAGCAATATCAAGGACAGCAATGCAGAAATGCTCCAGATGGAGGAGGAAAGAGAACTAAGACTAAAACGAAATGAAGAAACTCTCTGAGAAATATCTGACTCAATTAGGAAATCCAACATAAGGATTATAGGTATTCCAGAGGGAGAAGAGAGGGAAAAAGGAGCAGAGAACTTGGTTAAAGAAATAATATCTGAGAACTTCCCAAACCTGGGGAAGGAGCTGGAAATACCAGTGAATGAAATAAATAGATCTCCTAAATATATCAACACGAAAAGACCATCTCCAAGGCATATAGTAGTAAAGCTGGCAAAAGTGAATGACAAAGAAAAAATATTAAGGGCAGACGAGAAAAGAAAAAAATAACATACAAAGGATTTCTTAACAGGTTCTCAGCCGATTTCTCAACAGAAACTTTACAGGCTAGGAGAGAGTGGAATGATGTATTCAAAATTCTGAAGGACAGAAACTTTCAGCCAAGAATACTCTATCCAGTGAAAATATCCTTCAGATATGATGGCAAAATAATAACTATCCCAGATAAACAAAAGCTAAGGGAGTTCATTGCCATGAAGACCTCCACTCAAAAAGACCCTCATCCCTGAGAAAAAAAAGAGAAAGTGGATTCAAAGTTTTGAACAAGGAGGGAAATAGGTCAACAAAACCAGAAAAATTGCAGTCCTCTCTCAAAATAGATTAGCAAACACTTAATTATAAAACCAAAGATCAAGGGAAGGTAAGCACCAAAAATGAATATAACCTCATCATGTTAAAACATGAACTCACAACACAAGAAAGAATAAGATGTGAGAGCAATAACTTAGAAGGTGAAGAGGAAAGGGATCAAATTGACTTAGTCTAAGGGAATAAGAGGCCATCAAAAAATGGACTATCACATCCATGAGATTTTTTTATACAAACTTCATGGTAACCACTAAACAAATAATCAGAACAGAATCACACATGATACAGAAAGAGAAAACTAAGAGAATCCCCATACAGAATTACCAAACTGAATTGGCAGTCCAAAACACATGGGACGAGAAACAAAAGAAATGCAAAATAACTGCAAAAAAGAGCGATAAAATAGCAACAACAAGCCCCCATATATCAATAATTACCCTAAATGTAAATGGATTGAACTCTCCAATCAAAAGACACAGAGTAGTGGATGGATTCAAAAACAAGACCCAAGAATATGCTGCCTCCAGGAAACACATCTCAGCTCTAAAGACAAACACAGGCTCAGAGTGAAAGGATGGAAGACAATACTCCAAGCTAATGGCAAACAAAAGAAAGCAGGTGTTGCCATACTTATATCAGACAAAGTTGACTTCAAGATAAAACAGGTAATGAGAGACAAAGTGAGACAATATATAACGATAAAAGGGACACTCCACCAAGAAAACGTGTCACTTTTAAATATACATGCACCCAATACAGGAGCACCAAGGTACATAAAGCAACTATTAACAAACCTAAAAGGAGATATTAACAACAACACAATAATAGTAGGGGATCTTAACACCCCACTCTCATAATGAACAGATCATCCAGACAGAAAATCAATAAGGAAATAATGGAATTAAACAAAAAACTTGATGAGATGGACTTAATAGATATATAGAGAGCACTCCATCCAAACACAGCATATTACACATTCTTCTTAAGGGTGCAAGCAGCATTCTCAAGAATAGACCATATGTTGGGAAACAAGGCATGTTATATAAATTTAAGAAGATTGAAATCATAACAAGCATCTTTTCTGACCATAATGCCATGAAGCTAGAAATCAACTACAAGAAAAAAAACGAAAAAAGTGACAAAGCTGTGGAGACTTAATAACATGCTACTAAACAATGAACAGATCATTGATGATATTAAAAGAGAAATCAAATTATATATGGAGACAAATGAAAATGAAAATACACCATACCAACTCATATGGGATGCAGCAGAAATGCTCCTGACGGGGAAACTCTATGCAATACAGGCCCACCTTAACAAACAAGAAAAAGCCCAAATATGCAACCTCAAACTAAGTCTAGCAGAATTAGAAAAAGAAGAACAAACAAAGCCTATAGTCAGCAGAAGGAGGGAAATAGTAAAAATCAGAGCAGAAATAAATGAAATTGAAATAAACAAACAAAAAAAACAGCAGAAAGGATCAATGAAACAAAGAGCTTGTTCTTTGAGAAGATAAACAACAGTGACAAACACTTAGCCAGACTCATCAAGACAAAAAGAGAGAAGCCTCAAATAACTAAAATTAGAAACGAAAAAGGAGAAATTACAACAGATACCACAGAAATACAAAAGATCATTAGAGAATACTATGAAAACCTATATGCCAACAAACTGGACAATCTAGAAGAAATGGATAAATTCTTAGACTTATACAACCTTCCAAAACCGAATCAAGAAGAAATAGAGAACCTGAATAGACCAATCACAAGTAAAAAGATTGAAACAGTAATCAAAAACCTCCCAAAAAATAAAAGACCAGGACCAGATGGCTTCTCTGGAGAATTTTACCAAACATTCAAAGATTTAATACCTATCCTTCTCAAACTATTCCAAAAAATATACGAAGATGGAACACTTCCCAACACATTCTACGAGGCCAACATCACCTTGATACCAAAGCCAGATGAAAATAATACTAAGAAGGAAAACTACAGACCTGATGAACATAGATGCAAAAATCCTCAACAAAATATTGACAAACCAAATACAGCAATATGTTGAAAAGATCATACACCATGATCAAGTGGGATTTATACCAGGGACACAGGGATGGTTCAACATCCGCAAATCAATCAACTTGAAACACCACATTAACAAAACTAGGAATAAAAACCATATGATCATCTCAATAGATGCAGAGAACATTTTTGATAAGATCCAACATCCGTTTATGATAACAACTCTCAACTAAATGGGTATAGAAGGAAAGTACCTCAACATAATAAAGGCCATGTATGACAAACCCACAGCCAACATCATACCAAACAGGGAAAAACTGAAAGCCTTCCCTCTGAAAACAGGAACAAAACAAGGGTGCCCACTCTCTCCACTCTCATTCAACACAGTACTGGAGGTTCTGGTCAGAGCCATTAGGCAAGAAAAATGAATAAAAGGAATCCAAATAGGCAATGAAGAAGTGAAACTCTCGCTGTTTGTAGATGACATGATCTTATATATAGAAAACCCTAAAGAATCCATTGGAAAACTATTAGAAATAATCAACAACTACAGCAAAGTTGCAGGGTACAAAATCAACTTCCAGAAATCAGTTGCATTTCTATATACCAACAATGAACTAACAGAAAGAGAACTCAAGAATACAATTCCACTTACAACTGCAACAAAAAGAATAAAATATTTAGGAATAAATTTAACCAAGGAAGTGAAAGACCTATACAATGAAAACTATAAGACATTATTGAGTGAAATCAATAATAACATAAAGAAATGGAAAAATATTCCATGCACTTGGATTGGAAGAATAAACATAGTTAAAATGTCCATACTACCTAAAACAATCTACAGATTCAATGCAATCCCAATCAGAATCCCAAGGACATTCTTCACAGAAATAGAATAAAGAATCATAACATTCACATGGGGCAAGAAAAGACTCTGAATAGCTAAAGCAATCCTGAGAAAAAAGAACAAAGCTGGAGGCATCACAATCCCTGACTTCAAAATATACTACAAAGTGATACTAATTAAAACAGCATGGTACTGGTACAAAAACAGACACACAGATCAATGGAACAGAATTGAAAGCCTGGAAATAAACCCTCACATCTACAGGCAGCTAATCTTTGATGAAGGAGCTAAGAACATACAATGGAGAAAGGAAAGTCTCTTCAATAAATGGTGCTGGGAAAACTGGACAGCCACTTGCAAAAGAGTGAAAGTAGACCATCTTCTTTTGGCATACACAAAAATTAACTCAAAATGGATCAAAGACCTGAAGGTGAGACCTGAAACTATAAAACTCCTGGAGGAAAATATAGGTAGTACACTACTTGTCATCAGCCATAAAGGGATCTTTTCAAATTCCATGTCTACTCAGACAAGGGAAACAAAAGAAAAAATAAACAAGTGGAACTTCATCAGATTAAAGAGCTTCTACAAGGCAAATGAAACCAGGGTCAAAATGAACAGGGAACCCACCAGCTGGGAAAGAACATTTGCAAACCATATATCCCACAAGGGATTAATCTCCATAATATATATAGAACTCATGCAACTGAACAACAAGAAAACAAGCAACCTGATCAAAAAATGGGCAGAGAAAATGAACAGACGCTTCTCCAAAGAAGATACACAGATGGCCGATAGGCACATGAAAAGATGCTCAACATCACTAATCATCAGGGAAATGCAAATCAAAACCACACTAAGATATCATCTTATACCTGTTAGAATGGCTATAATCACCAAGACAAAAAACAACAAATGGTGGAGAGGCTGGGGAGAAATGAGAACCCTAATCCACTGCTGGTGGGAATGCAAACTGGTGCAACCTCTATGGAAAACAGTACGGAGATTCCTCAAAAAATTAAAAATAGAAATACCTTATGATCCAGCTATCCCACTACTGGGTGTCTACCCAACCAACCTGAAATCAACAATCCAAAGAGGCTTATGCACCCCTATGTTCATCGCAGCATGATTCACTATAGCCAAGACATGGAAGCAACTCTTGTCCCTCGACTGATGATTGGATAAAGAAGATGTGGTATATATATACCATGGAATACTACTCAGCCATAAAAAAAGACAAAATCGTCCCATTTGCAACAACATGGGTGGACCTGGGGGGTATTGTGTTAAGTGAAATAAGCCAGAAAGAGAAAGACAAACAGTGCATGATTTCACTCATATGTGGAAGATAAACTAACACATGGATAGATAGAACTGTTTGGTGGTTACCAGGGGCTGAGGGGTGGTGAGTGGGCACAAGGGGTGGAGGGATGCGTTTATATAGTGACTGACAAACAATAATGTACAACAAAAATTTCACAATAAAAAAAAGAAACAAAAAAAATAGTTTGGAAAAGAACTGACAGGGTAACTTTTAAAAGCTGTTAATATATCCAATCTATACAGCATCTACATAATATTTTTTATGACTTGTAATAAATTATATCCAAAATGATTGTTTATTTTACTATGAGCCAGTGGCCTTAGATAAGAGCTTATATCAATATTTTATTAATAATAATTTCACATTTCTTATTTTGCCTGTCTTTTTCTTTTCCTTCGAAATGAAGTGGTGGTAGATTAGCATAAATTAACACACTTTAAAATATACCAGGTTAAATTTGTATAACTGTCCAGGTCAACACATCTAGCAAACACTTTTGCTGCACCGAGACCAGAGTGAGGGATGGAATCTTCGGGGACTTGCCCTCATTCCTGGGATGTGGACCAAACCAGCCCCTGTCCCAGTGCTGAATCCAGAGCTCTGTTGGGGTTGGGGTAACAGATGCAAACAGATTCATTCAACAGTCATAGAGAGTGATTGTACATATACGACAGTTCAATAGAAAATGCATTTGTAAATGACGTTGGGGAAAGAAAGCTTCCCATGCCCACCAAACCTGAATGCTCAGTACACCCAAAACTGTTTGAAACTACATCTTTCAAAAGAGAGGTTTCCCCGGAAGAATAAAGGCAAAAAAGACGCCACCTATTGCCTGCGGTATGATAGTTCTTCAGGGCAAACATCTCAGCACTGGATTTGTGCAGTACATGAGGACAGTTCAAGGGAATCCACTTCCAGATGCCTAGCTTCCACACGGACCCTTTCCTAAAACCGCCCAAGAAAGCCCTGCATTTCCCTGGTTCTCCTCTTCCCTCTCCCCTTTCAGAATCTCCTCTTATTTTGCTAAGGTAGCACTTGCCTTTTCCTATTCCAAATCTTACTAGTGTGCCTTGCCCTAAGGTGAAAAATATAGTGCATAAACCACAGGATCATTTGAAATATAGGGGTAGGTGAAGCCTCTTGTTGATCAAGGTCCCAACCCCATTCCCTTCCCATCCATCTTATTAAGAGATGCGGTTCCAATAAATTTTTACTTTTAAGTTTACTAATTATTTATAAGAATATGTAATATATTTGTGATTTTCATAGACTACTTACTAATAACAACTGTATTGATAGCTATTGAAGAAAGGAAATAAAAGTATCTTTAAACTTTCATTTTATATTCATATACTTGTTGCAGAAAAGCATGAGAGTTACCAATAAGAAACTTCCTAGCAAAAAAAATGCACTAGGATGATATTTGGGGAAGAAAATGGGATAAAAATATGATTTCAAATAAAATTTCCAGCTCCTCAAGAACTTGTTCATGTATGTTTTTAATGGATGCTAATAAGTATCAAATAGCTGTAATAGTCAGATTCTACTAGATATAGTTAAAAAGAACTATAATGGGTTTATTTTTCCATGTCAATATTTATAACAGACTGGAGATTTACATCCTTTGTAATGTGGGAGATCAAGATTTGGCCATCCTGAAATATATCTCTTTACCTTGATTGTTTTCCCTGAAGGACATTTGACCTCCCCCACTAACTGCCTAAAGAATTTGACACGGTGGCTCCTTCCTGGAACAGATCTTCTATCATGATGGCTGTAAAGATAATGTAGGATAGAGGTTACAATAGGAAAGGCACCAAGCCTCTTTTATCAAAAACTCTGTCTCTCCCTGACCACATTATCTATAGATGACCCTGAAAAGAATTGTCTTCCTGCCCTCTGAAGTCCCAGGCCACTACCCACCCCCAGCACGCTCCTCGCCTTTAGCTGCAATACTTAAGCAAGCAGCTTAGACAGAGGGATGAGTTGCTCATTTCTGAGTTTCTCCCATGTATACATGTTATTAAACTTGGTATTATTTTCTCCTGCTAACCTGTCTTGTTAATTATTTGGCCAGCCATAAGAACCTTGAGGGAAAGGGCAGAGGGAGATTCTCCCTCTTCCCCCGACAGTAACTATTTACATTTATGACGAAAAATTTTAGATGTCAACCTAAAAGTGAGCCAGCAGGTATATAATTTTTCAAAATCATTTTAGGAGGGATTGAACAAATGCTAGAAGACAACTGCTCGAGACAGGAGCTGATTAGTGGATGGGGCAGAGGGAAAGAAGGAGAGAGAAGCAGACCATATCCAATGTTGAGCTGAGCAGTTAACTTGAGGCCCAAATCAATAACAAGAGGAAAAAAGGTTATAAGAGTTCACGTGCTGAACTTAAGGAACAGGGGTGAGCCAGGGCAGGTTACCACAGTTTGAAGCTCAGGGGAGAGGTATATCAAATATGTTGCTGTGTTTTCTGGATTTGACATATTCCCTTTCACTCAGAGCAAAAGGTGTACAGTGGTTTTAAAACCCCGTAGTAAAATCCAGCCTTAGAAACAAATAAATGAGGTGGTTATTCACTCGCATAAAAATTTATGCTGGGGTTCTTTCAGTTATGGGAGCTAAATGTTAACTATGATATTTATAATCTTCCTCTTAAGAGCTAAAATAAAAATCTCAGGGTGGTGAGAATGTTCACAGCCTAGACCTAGATACTTTTGTCACAGACTAAGTGCCTCAAGAAACTCAAAGGTCGGTTTGGAAGCAATTATTTTTCCAAGTTGTTTCTTTTCCTTTTGTATGTTAAGGAGATGTAACCACCAACCATCCAGAAACTGACCAAGCCTCCCCACAAGAGCTACGCCCATGACCTTTGCCTTATTTTTAATGCAAAGATCTCCCCAGGAGGAGCTTAGGCCTCATTATGTGGAAGCATGTGCTCCAACTGAGCCTGGGCAAGCTAATACCTGCCTCTCCCTTTTGAACCTTCATTCCCCAACCAAAATAAATGTTCCTGCTTCCCTTTGTTCTGGAGTATCGTGACTTTGGAAATGATTCCTCATGGCCTCCTATTTGCTGCAAATACACTTTACTTTGTGAGACAACTTCCACTGGTGTAGAGTCTTATTTAACTCTCTGGGAGGCGAGGCCACTTGGTTCAGTAACACTTTTAGTTAATTATCCCTGTCTGTAACAGAAAATATTTTTTCCACAATAGGCAATTTTCACAAGTGTATTTAAAGCCACTGACTGGAAAAAATAATGAACACAACTTCATTTTATTCTTCCCTGTTTTTAGATTAAGAAGAAAATAATTACTGATCCTCCCTCCAAAATTCATTCAGCAGACAAGTTCTCTAAATTGTATTTATAGAATGGGGCTTCTTTAAGGAGATTTAGGAAAGGCATTCCCAGGAAGGGGACAGTTTATGAAAAGAACAGAACTGCCTGTTGCAAGGAATACCCATGAGAACACAGCCAGCTCTAGGCGATCCGTGCTGCTCACCTTTGGGGCTTCACCCCACCCTTCATTGCATAGCACAAGTCTCCAGGGATCCAGTTCCCTGTGTCTTCACCTTCCTCTGGACTTCTTGATATAACCCTAAAACTGAACTGTTAATCTTACCCCCCCCCCCACACACACACGGATCACACAGCCTACATCCACTGGGCCTCTGTATTTCATATGTCAACCATGGTGCCATAACTACCCAACTGTTGAAGAGAGAATCCTGGAATTCCTCCAAGATTCCACCTCTCCCTCTGTGTCCTCCATCATCTGTGAATTCCGTCTCCTTGATATCTCTCAAATCAATGTGTAACCATCATGGACCAATTTGGACGGGCCCTATTATATCCTATTGTATCAATAACAAACGATCAAAGTTATCTTGCAGGGGCAATGAGCAAAACTGCAAGTCATGTAGCTGGACATGCTCAGAAGATGGAAACTTTGTCCTCAGATGACCTTCAGTCACCTAGGAACCAAAAGTTCCCTAACCATGGAACTCAGTGTGAGAAGAAAGCAGCACAGGGAACCTAATAAAAAGTGAGGAGTCCTTTGATTTGTAGCACATCAGACTTAAAAAACTTACACTCCCACCTTCCAATCAGACTGTGCCAAGCTAGCATTTCCATAACCACTCCTACTCCTAACTCCTTAAAAGTCTGTTCCTGCTTCAGCTCAATGAGACAGTTTCGAGCCTTGCCTCATATCTCCTTGCTGGTCTGCCATGCAATAAAGCTTGCTCTTCTCTCAAAAGCCAGTACCATATGTTATGAGAGGTTCGGGGATTCGATCGGAGACGTAAAAGACACTTTCCACTCCAAACAAATGGACTGAAGGTATATTTTATTACATAGAGGATGGTAAAGGCGATAGTCCGCAAACAGATCCGAATAGGTCAAATAATAAGAGGGAAAAAACACCAGCTCGACTGGAAAGGGAAAACATCCACATCAGCTGAGATAGCAGCAGATCCGAATAGGTCATATAATAAGAGGGAAAAACATCAGATCGATCGGAAAGGGAAACACCAGATCGACTGAAGGGAAATGACACAAATCAACCGGAAAGAGAAACACCAGGTTGACCGAAAAGAGAACACATCAAATCAGTTACTTCACAGTAAATCAATTACTCACAACATCCATGCCCCACTGCCGGGAGAGTCCTGTCAATCGACACGGCTGGGCAAGGATCACACATCCTGGGCAAGGCATCCCTTCCACAGGTGGAACTCTCACCAGGGCTCAGTTTCCAGCAGTTTTTATACCATCAGTAATTTTCAGAGTAAGCAATTACAGAGTTTGCAGAGCAAGCATTTAGTGTTTCCATGCACAAATGGTTATCAGTGGCGTACGTGCACTGAGCCCCCTGGCTAACGTCCCAGCCCGGTAGTTGTGTACGTGCATTGTTCTCTTTGGTTATCGTCTCAGCCCGGCATAGATGGCCAGTCCATCCCGTGCTACGACGCTCCAAGAGCCTTGAAATGTTACAACTTGCAACTCCCTCCGTGAGAGAAAGGCCAGTTCCCGGGAAAAGGCCAGTTCCCACCACGCAGAAAGCAGCTTTTATATTTCTTTTTGTGCTGGTGGCTGTAGGTCAATGGAGCGGCCAAACATGGCTGTACTCATGTCAAGACATATTCGGCCGTGGCCGTCTCCATTAACCATAAGACACCATATGCACAGACAATGAACTTTGTACACAAGTACATAAGGCACATTCAAGAACCCAAAATCCAATGACTACAATAATTATAAAACTATCTCACAATAAAGGACATAAACCCCAAGGTAACCAATCAAACAGCCCCTTAGAATATGAAATGTTATTAACTTGATCTTGCAAATCATGTATAGTATCAAAGATAACATTAGATAAGGTAACACTTAGGCCTAACAAACTAGCTTGTAGAAGTCCAGATCAGCCCCCATCACAGGGGGTAGCAGAAGGCAGGGTAATAGAGAGATTATAACTAGTTTTGCGTGACTGATCAGATATGGGCTTGTACCGAGAGATTGCTTGATGTTTCTGAGACCAAATTTCTCGGCCATTCATAGTCCAGGTTATAGGTCCCACGGGTGTAGAGCAGTTGGTCTAACAGTGCAGGGTCAAAGGTTGTCCTACAGAGGCAACTAATGCCTCTGTGTGTAGGTCTGCAGCAGACATGGAGGTGCAGCACAGCATAGCGAACACAGCAGGAGTATCTATTCACGCAAAGAAACAGAATTTTTAGGAACATGATATAACTGTTCATTTTCTGGATACATAACTATGAGTGTTGCAGTGGGCCCTTGGGCCACTACTTTTGCAGCACGGGGAGCCACATTGGGTGGATGTGTCACCCACACCTTTGCTCCAGGTTTCCATCCATCTGTAGACCCAAATCCTTGTATTCCTCTTTTAGTTAATTCACTTGGAGGTTGTCCTTGTGACACATTTGGAGTCAAGAGGGGAAGCACCAATAATTGTCCCACTCGTTCCCCAGACTCTACAGTTAGTACTGTGTCACTACCATTATATAATATAAATTTTATTTCTCCTTGGTAATCTGGATCAATGACTCCTCCCAGTACATTAATACCTTTTGCTGCCAGTCCAGAGCGTCCTTTTAACAAACCAAAGGTATTTTTGGGAAATTGTACCCCTATCCCAGTAGGGACTATAGACTGCTTCCTAGGGGGCAATTGAATAGAATGAACAGTAGATAAATCCAATCCAGCCGCTTCGGCCGTGGCACGAAAAGGCGGTTTAGCAGACTGAGTCAGGGGCCAATAGGTTAAGGTCATAAGCTCATGGGTGGTGGCTGCCACTTCTGTAATCTTTGCTGGTAACAACCTTGACAGAGGAGTCTCATTAGGGCCTAGTGGCCTGTTAATTAACACATTTAGAGCAGTACTTAGATGGTTGTGCCACCCCTTTAATGAGCCATGACCAAGTTTCCTCAATTGTTGTTTAAGCAATCCGTTCATTCGTTCTATGAGGCCTGCAGCTTGGGGGTAATAAGGTATATGATAAATCCATTCTATATAATTTTCCTTGGTATAGGTTTGAATCAACTTACCTGTAAAGTGGGAACCGTTGTCACTCTGAATTTGCCTTGGTGTTTCATAATATAACTTAATTATATCTAATAATTTTATGGCACTCTGTTGAGTGGCCACTTTAGCTGGTATAGCCAATAAATAACCAGAATATGTATCAACAGCAGTGCAGACATAAGTATATCCACAAGAATTTGGCAATGGTCCAATAAAATCTATTTGCCATGTATGGGCGGGAAATAATCCCTTTTGGATATGACCTTGGTAGGGGTGTGGAACTCCCCGTTTATTTAACTGTTGGCATAACTGACATTGTTGTACTGCAGTGGCAATATCATCATGGGTGACAAGGATTCCCCTTTGTTGTGCCCACCTGTATGAAGTTTGTTCTCCCAAGTGTCCACTCTTTTCGTGGATTCATTGTGCTAAGCCTGGGTTGTGTGTTGCATGACTTCGCACCAGCTGATCAGCGTAAGAGTTATACTTTTGTTCTGTAGAAATTACAGAACTGTGAGCATCAACATGAAATACAGTAACAATTGTATTTTGGCATCATAATCATATGTCCTTTTTTGTAATTTTTTTTAAGTTAAAAAAACTTTAATTTCGGCAGAAGTTTATCAAAAATATCAAAAGATTTTAAAACACTTGGTCAAATAGGAAATAATGCCTAGTTATTTATTTAATCAAATTGATAACAGAAACAGTTGAAGGCAAACAGAGAGTTAAAACAGTCAAAAAACAAAAACAAAAACCTTAAGGGAGAGATTTCAGTCCTTTTGAACATAGGAAATTATTTTAACAAAACATAGGTGTTTTGTCTTTTACATAGAACACCTTTTAATCTCTATGTAAAGAGCAGACCAAAAGTTTAAGAAAATTACCTTTATAAGAGAGAAAGCCAAATTTTAATTTTTTATCAGCTTACTTTAGCCAACTTGATCATGTGTAAAACTCCTCAGGGCTTTACTTTTACAAACCTTCTGTCACTTATTTTTTACATTTAGAATTTGTCCTATGCCTTTTTTCTTTTCTTAGTACTTTAGGACAAATTTATTTTTCTTAACAAAATAAACATAAATATCTCTATTCTTTATACCTTCTTTATGGACAACATACTTTTTGCTTTTTTTGTATACAGACTTTCCAGAAATGTGTACTTTCTCATAGAAAATTCCTCAACATGCACATAACATGTTTATCATAAAATGTAAGCATCTTTCAGTTTTTTTTTTTTGAGATAAGAGACCATAGGCAGACAAATTTATGCTTAGTAACCAATTTTTAATGTTTTATCTTATGTGGAAACGACCCAGAGACTCAATAAATTTTTATCAACTTAATTTAGCAAAACTCTAAAGCTTCAAGTTACCAAAAAGATTTTGGAAGCTGTTTTTGAAATAACTTTGTCTTTTAGAAGTCTCTGTGTATTAATTAAAGATTGCATTTCATCGTGAGAGGTTTTGAATCCTCTCTTTTAAGGGTGACCCTTAAGGTGAACTCATCTGAAACAGATTCTCCAGAATAGCCATCCCAATTTCAAATTACTTCAAAAGTTTATTTATTTTCACTTGCTTAATTTCAGATCAGGAATTCCGGGGGAGTTGAAGCGGGGAAGCTCAGCAAGAGAGGGGAGGGGAGCAGCAAATTCAGCTTAGGCTGCTGGCATGTTTAATTGCTTAATTATTTTCTCTTAAAGAGGCAATGCAGTATTCCTGATTTTGTTTAAAAACCTCAAAAGATTAAAATAGGCTTCCCACTAGTGGTTTAACTTTTTAGCTGGCTTTTTCCAATTGCATAAGCAAATACATCAGTTTTGGTAAATTGAAATTGCCCCATTTTGGCCACTTTTCCTCTCTGGAGTCTATGGAATATTGTGGCAATGTGGTGTTACAATAAAAAACCTATCTTCTTGGATATGGGCTCCTAGCTGAATATAGCCCATTTAGCCAAGAGGTGGCCCAGAGGGCTCTCCTTGGGGACAGATGGAACTTCCCCCCTTCAAAATTACAAACATACAGAATAGACAGTTAAATGGGATCCCAAACAGAACAGATAGATGCATCTAACAGATTCCGGGTAAAAGTCCTACAATTATTCCCACTCCAGTAGGGATAGCCCTGCCTCTTAAAGAGACAGGACTCCAGATGGAGGGGAAGGGAGTTGTTGGTGTAAGCAAAAACAAACAAATAGGCAAACAAACAAATAATTCTAGAGCCTGTTTCCCTGTCATAAGAAAAATGTGCCCAGGGTCAGCGGTGCCAGGTCAGATGGAAAGCACTGGGAGCAGTCCCTAGGGCAAATCACCTAGGCAGCTGCTGGACTGTTTCCCAGGACATCCCACCCAGCCCAGGCCCACCGAGCCATGGACAAAGAGCCTCCCGGCTGGCTCGCCAAATTATTATTGGATACACATTTAGGCTCACTATTTGTCACTTAAGAGGGGCCAAATAAAACTAGAATGCCAGGCTCACGGCAAGGAAAGAGTTTCTTTTTTGGGTGACATCAGCCGGGACTGTAAATTTGAAACTTCTTTTTTCAAGAGTACATTCTCCCTTGTATTTTATCCCTATCTTCCATAGCCCGACGATAAGCAGTCAATAAACATTAACCTCGCCGTGCCAGAAAAGAAACATTATCTCTTTTTTCCTACTGTCTGCAAAGTTTTGGTCACATCCAATGATTCATATCTTGCAGACGAACATCCCAAGATTCACATAATCCTGACCTATGAGCCCACTCCCCAGCCAGAGTGCAAAAGGGAGGGTCTTCCCATCCTGGGATCTCTTCCACCTTGGCTTCAGTTACCCTTTGTTTGAACAGGAAAGCCATCTCCTTAATCGAATCCTGCTCACAGCGCCAATTATGTTATGAGAGGTTCGGGGATTCGATCGGAGACGTAAAAGACACTTTCCACTCCAAACAAATGGACTGAAGGTATATTTTATTACATAGAGGATGGTAAAGGCGATAGTCCGCAAACAGATCCGAATAGGTCAAATAATAAGAGGGAAAAAACACCAGCTCGACTGGAAAGGGAAAACATCCACATCAGCTGAGATAGCAGCAGATCCGAATAGGTCATATAATAAAAGGGAAAAACATCAGATCGATCGGAAAGGGAAACACCAGATCGACTGAAGGGAAATGACACAAATCAACCGGAAAGAGAAACACCAGGTTGACCGAAAAGAGAACACATCAAATCAGTTACTTCACAGTAAATCAATTACTCACAACATCCATGCCCCACTGCCGGGAGAGTCCTGTCAATCGACACGGCTGGGCAAGGATCACACATCCTGGGCAAGGCATCCCTTCCACAGGTGGAACTCTCACCAGGGCTCAGTTTCCAGCAGTTTTTATACCATCAGTAATTTTCAGAGTAAGCAATTACAGAGTTTGCAGAGCAAGCATTTAGTGTTTCCATGCACAAATGGTTATCAGTGGCGTACGTGCACTGAGCCCCCTGGCTAACGTCCCAGCCCGGTAGTTGTGTACGTGCATTGTTCTCTTTGGTTATCGTCTCAGCCCGGCATAGATGGCCAGTCCATCCCGTGCTACGACGCTCCAAGAGCCTTGAAATGTTACAACTTGCAACTCCCTCCGTGAGAGAAAGGCCAGTTCCCGGGAAAAGGCCAGTTCCCACCACGCAGAAAGCAGCTTTTATATTTCTTTTTGTGCTGGTGGCTGTAGGTCAATGGAGCGGCCAAACATGGCTGTACTCATGTCAAGACACCATAGTATTGACTTCTATGCACATTGGGTAACGGGCCCCTGCCTGGTAACAAATGCTTCTCTTCTCATTCACACACCTCTGCCTTGGTTCTCCCCTGCACTCCTGTGATGCCTCATAACTATTCTCCTCTTGCCTCGTAACTTGTCTCCTCCACTCTGGTAAGGAGGAACTTTCTCACATGCAAATCGAATAAGGTGCTTTACCTGCTGAGAATCCTCATCTGTGGGATACAAGCCAAACTCCTTACGATGACAATGGAAGCCATTGATGAGCAACATTCCAGCTTTATTCCTTGCCTTTCTCTTACTCATGTCAGAGTTACAACCATTTCCAAACATGTGCAGCCTCCCAAGCACTCTTTGCTTTTGCCTTATGCCTTTGCACATGCTGTTCCCCTTGGCTGGAAAAGCAGACCCCACTGTTCTCTTGGGGCTACCTGTTCTTCACCCCTCAGCCCTCTTCTTGGTCCCACCTCATCAGCAAACCCTGCTTGGAGACCTCTGCTCCTTCTGCCTGGATGTTCCGTGCGCTTCGCCACCTGCTCCCACAGCACCCTGCCTACTTCAGACCACATCGTATTTTAATTGTCCGTTTGTTTGTCTGTCTTCCCCAGCAGACTGTGAGCTTCTGAAAGACAGACACAGTGAGTTTGTCAACCTCTCTTCCAAATCTAACTGGTGCCAGACACATAAAAGGCACTCATGAGTATGTAAAGAGAAGAAAGAGAAGGAATGAGAGAGAAGGAGGGACAGATAGATTCGTTCTTGTTAAGATGTGAGGAACTAAAGGTTTTATTCCTCTTTTATGGGAGGAGGGCAGGAAGGTTTTTGTTTATCCATTCAGCACATGTTTTGTTGAGTTTACACTGTGCCAGTCTTTCTGCCAGATTTGGAGGGAGTTACCTAAACAGTAGTACATAGTTTCTATTCTCCTGCAACTTACAGCCCAGTGGGAGAGCCAGACACCTAAATGCATTATTATAATAAAGCAAATTCTAAAATAGAAGGAGAGGCACCATGCCAAGAAAGCAGAGGGAGGAGACTGAGTGACTAGGTCAGACTGGTACACCTCAGAAAGCTTCCAGAGAAGAGGGTACAACGTTGTTCTTTGTGGCAATGGCAGTACCCAACATTCCTGGGTGCTCACTATGTGCAGTTACTACATGTAAATCCTTACAAATAGAGCTTCATTTACTCTTCACAATAACACTATGAGATAATGTATTATTCAGTATAGAGTAGTCTCTGCGGCAGTAACAAGTAGCCCCCAAATCTCACTGGCTTAATATAACTATTGACTGGAAAAGACTCAAAACAAGTTTATTCAAGAATAACCAAAAGAATTGCAAGAATTGCAATTTGGGATGTGCATGCTATGGCAAACCATAGGCAAATCCAACAAACAAAGGTGGAGAGCTGCCTTTATAGAGAAAACAAGAGACTAGGGAGGGGCTGTTCTAAAGAAAAGTCCATTGCAGGAAAGTAACAGTTCAGGGCAGCAACTGCTTCTCATTGATTGAGCTGCGGTCTTTCTCATTGGCTGTTGAGGGTGGGTGGGGAGAGAAATCTTCCTTCAGTAGTAAAGTAATTTTACTTCCTGTTGAAGATGCAGACAGCCTCTCTTCCTGTTTAGTGCAATTGAGAGTATGATAGGGTGGTGAGAGCTCCCCCTACAGGTGTTTCTGACTCCAATTTAGTTAAAGTCTCTTCTATTAATTTCCATATAACAAAAACTTATTTATTTTCACATAAAATCTGCCTTACATCCAGGCAACTCACCAGAGCAACTGTCCTCCATGTGGTGACTCAGTGGTCCAGTGTGTTCTTATGATCTCAATATTTCTTTAGTGGCTGCAGCAGAGGAATGGAGGAGCAGAGAGAATTGGAAAGGAGCTGTTCACTATGTTGTCCCCAAGTGACATATGTCACTTGTACTCCACCTCCTGGTCTAGAGCTAGTCATGTGACCCTGCCTAACTCGAAGCAGACTAGGAGGTGAAGTCTTCTGTGTGTCCTGGAGGAAGGAATAGGAAAGATTTTGGTTAGCACATAGCATTGTCTCTGCCAAGCATACAGATAATTATTAATCCCATATTCAGATGAAGACATTGGGGCACAGAGAGGTTAAGTAACTTGCCCAAGGTCACACATATCTAGTGGTAAAGTGAAAGTCAAACATAGGCTTTCTGGATTAGAACCTTCATCCCTAATCATTATGCTGTACTGCCTCTGTACCATCAAAATGGAAAGACACAGAGAGAAAGAGAGAGTGTATGTGTGTGTGTATGTATGTGTGGAAGAGAGAAAGAGAGCACACACCAGTTTGTTAGGGTGAGAGAATTTGAGGCATGGGTTTTCTCAGTGGCCCTTAAACAGTACACATAGATAACCATCCATGCATCAGGTTGACCTTGATCTGGAGACATTCAGGGGCTTTCCTGCTCCTCAATCATGAGCCCTCACCCTGGTGATCAATGGCCCAGGTTCAATTCTAACCAAATCCCTGTCTAGCAGGTCCACTCAGGAAACTGTTAGGGAAAGGAGAGGTGTCTGTTGGGACCCTCTTTCCTCTCCAGGAGCTCTCCTCAGTGCCTGAGGTCTGTAAGCCTTGAAAAAGTGGGGAATGTGGTGGGACATACTCTCAAAGTCCACCTTCCTCCCAGTTTAGGAGGACTGGGAGATGCCTGAAAAGGTCACAGGGCCAAACAGAAAGATGTGTCCCCCAGCACCACCCAACTCCAGTGAGGCCGATGTGCCAGGATGGGAGGTTATAAATGAGGCCATTTGGACCATCAGGGACAAAGCAAAGCAGATATTAAGAGGTTGAGAACGTTATTCCTCTTAAAACAGATCATGAGATTTGGAAGCAATGCTGTCCTAAACAATTTTCTCCAGGGCCATTGGTTTCTATGTGTGACCTCCACCTTGATTCATACTTATTGTCACATATTGACACAGTTCCAAAGTGTCCTCAGGAGTGGAAACTCCACCCTGTTTTCAGGGCACATTCTCCTCTGAGAGGACATCAACCCCTCCACTTCACAGGCCCCTCATTTCCACCTGAGAGAATTAGAAGGATTGGAATTCTCCATCTGCCAAGCATTTTCCCACTCACCCCTGGGGGCTGCAGAGGTGTGGCTCCCCCTCAAATGTCCAATATGCTTGGAATTCAAATTAGCCTTAGGGATTCATGGTCCTATTGTTACCAATTGGACTCTCCCCAACTGCGAGAGACTGGAGGAAGGGTCTCCTGCCCTTCTTCTTGGGGTTCTTCCTCTGTTAGGTGTCACAATTTTGAAATGAGATAGAAGCTGAGTGTTCAATAGCACGAGCTTTATTCAATGGCCAAAGAATGGAGAAGTAGGAACAAAGTTCACAAATCGACCTCTCAGCTCCTGGGGTGACTAAGCAGTTGTTATAACGGGTCAGGGTAACGAAGGGGGTGAATATTCACAATTGTTCGGGGAACTGGGCAGGCTTTTCAGGGGAATACCTCTTTTCTTTCCTTATTTAGTTATATCCCGCCATTGCCATGGCAGTTGTAAACTGTCATGGCACCAGTGAGTGTGTTATGTAGCATGGTAACGTATTACAATGAGTATATAATGAGCTGCGTGGTCTATGGCAGGTCAATTCAGACTGCCATGTTGCTTTCAACCAGTTTTGACTGGTTTTGTTTAGCCATCTTCTCCTTCCTGTCTTTGTGGTTTCCCGCAAGCTAAGAAGAACACGTTAGGCTTGTTCCGAGCAAGGTTGTGGTTAATGTCTTATGGGGCCAGGAGCTCGGGAAACACTGTCTCTTCTTTCCAAAACCAATTTCATCCCTGGAACTGTGTTTTTGATGCTGTCTCCCAGACCTCTTCAAGCTGGAAAGCCCATGAGATGAAAACAGAGCAGTTGCTCCAAGGACTCATAGGTATTCACAGTAACAAGATGTAAGAGGAAATTTTCCAGTGAGGTCCTTACAGAAGAACCCTCTGTATGAGGTGAATAATCGATATCTCCACAGTAAACACAGTGTAACTTCAAGCTGGAAAGCCCATGAGATGAAAACAGAGCAGTTGCTCCAAGGACCCATAGGTACTCGCAGTAACAAGATGTAAGAGGAAATTTTCCAGCGAGGTCCTTACAGAAGAACCCTCTGTATGAGGTGCATAATCGATATCTCCACAGTAAACACAGTGTAACTGGGTGATCTTTCTGAGACTGGACCCAAGATCTTTCTTTTTTTAATCTGGATGAGTTAAAACCAAAAATATTCATAATTTGAAAGCTACACATGAGTTTTCTCAGACTAGCAAGAGGTGAAGACCTAAGTTCACATCTGAGGCAGATGAAATGACTTTGTTCTGATGTTCTGGGATTGCTCTTAGTTTTATGAACCCTGAAGAATTTCTTGATTTGGGAGTGAAGGAAGAAATTGTATTGGTTTTTTATAAAATTAGAATGTTGTTTGTTTTTGTAGAGTTTCAGTTAATTGTTCTCAAGAGACATGCAAAGTAGCCGAATGTAGGAAAGGCCTACAGGAACCATCTTCACCACCTCCCCTCCCTTGAAAGGAAGCCTATAAACACGTCTTGAATTGGCCTGCTGATGCCCTCTTCTCTCCATTATTTAAGACGTAACATCTTAGAATGAAATCATGTTGGAGTTTTATGTTCTTGAGAAATTGCCTTTTGAAGGCTGGAGAGAAGATGATCCCACTGTCAGTCACCCTGAGAAGCCAATCCTGGCACAGGAGTTATGGTTTGGGAGGAAGGCTTTAAATTGAAGATGGGGGAGAAGACTTGTCCCTGTCCATGGGCCTGGCTCCCAAGGTGCAGGTATACGATGGCAGATCAGTCCCCTGCCCCATTCCCCAAGCCGACTCTGAAATGGAGGTTGGCACACAGGCAATTTATTGAGAAGGGCTCTCAGATCAACACCCATGATGATGTATGGAGAGCAGGATTAAGCAGAGGGAGGAGTGGACTTGCAATCATCACGACTAAGACCTCAGCCGAGATCCTGTGATGTGCCCTGGAGCTAGAACGTCCTACAAATTCGTCTCAAACCATGCAGAGGGGTCTAGGCCTTAAACCCCTGCCTGAACCAGTCATTGGTTCTGGGCTGCCTCAAGGGAGGGCAGAACCTTGGGCAAGGTAGTGCTCTTCAGTCTAGGCCGGTCTGTGGTCCCAGTATTCACAGCATGAGCATCGGTCGGGAATTTATTAGAAATGTAAATTCTTGGGTCCCATCTCAGATCTTCTGAATCTGTTACTCTCGGGGTGGGACCCAGCAACCTGTGGTTTAACAAGCCTCCAGGTAATTCTGATGCCTGTAAAGTGTAAGAACCACTGCTCTGGGGCTAGGCCTGGAGAATAACTCACTAGGAGCTGTTGGCAGCCAACCTCCCCGCAGCTGGGAGAATGGCTGCTTCATTCCTAGAGAGCAGTCTGCGTGATGCCTCATGGCACCCATTACACATGCTCAGAGCTCTCAGTGGTGGGCACGTGCTGGCTGCTGCCCCATGGAAGCAGACCAGGAGAAGGCAGGGAGAGGCCCCACGAAGACAGCCCTAGATCATGAGAGCAGAGGTTATAGTAGCAATTCTAACCTATACTCTCCATTGTATTTCTCTTACATTGTCCCCAAGTCTTCACTAAAATGCTGTCAAAAATCATACCTGTTTCTATCAGTATTATTTGGAATTAACAAGTACCTGTCTCTCTTTGTGTGAAAGAAAGAGTAGCCTCCCCACCACCCCCAGGACCAGAGTGGGTTGCAATGGTGGATGCAAACAAGTGTTAGCTGTGTGGGGTGGCTCATCCATCTCCAAAGGGCCAGTGACTGCAGAGGCAGCATTGTGTCAAAGTAATAGGAGGCCAGAGATAAGATGAGTGACTCATTTTAGAGCACAAACAGCATTCCGGGTGACCTTCAAAAAGAATTAGTTCTTTAAGCCTTCAGGAAGGGGCTCAAAGTCCATTGTAATTCAGATATTTACAGAATATATGACATTCTTTTTTATTAAGAAGCTACTGTGCCCTGGACGCTCCAATTACAACAGTACCTATGGGGCTGTTGGTTCCATGGGGAAGCCATGCTGGGGCTGTTTTCACTGCATTGACAACTCTCTGGCATGACTGGCACTTAATTCTAGCAGCAGGCAAACCAGATGGCAAATATGGGAGCTGGGACTTAAGGGGAAAAAATTGATCAAGCTGGTATGGTGGCCTTAGTATGACTAAAACCTGTCATTTTTAATAAGAGTAAATGGTGAACTCAGATCCCAACACCAGTGAAATTTGTCAGGTCAACTTAATGACCATCAACTCAATCATCCCATTATTTAATTTCCATTTAAAATCTATTTAGTCCTTTCAACCTACGGAAAACTTTATAATTAGCAGATATACTATTTTCTGCTTTTTTCCTCCAGCTTCTGTTAAAAACAATCACTCAGAAATCAGGAAATCTTCAAACAATGACTCTACAAAGGAAATTTGGGGATTGTGAAAATCAATAAAATAACACATTCTACATTTAAAGAGTTCTCAACACAGTGTAATCCTGGACTTCAAAAAATTCCAGAAAGTCTAAGAGATGCACATATAAGACCAATAAGTAAAGCATTTTAACAAATGAGTGAACATAATAGAAAATCAGCTTGATAAACATGAGATAGTTTGTTGACTGTGGTTGAAAACTGACTATTAAGGCAATTTTTCATATGCACAGGAAATAAACCCCAGTATCCCTTTCTTCTTTTTCTTTTTTTCTTTCACCAGGTCAAGTGTCTACAAATATAGAGTGTAGAGAAAACGGAAACTCATCAAACAAATAGTGAAATAAGTAGAGGAGCTTAGTGCATTGAGGTTTTTACCAAATTAATTGCATAAGAAACCTGAGTGATACTGAGCAAGGGCTCAACCTGCTCGCCAGAAGATAAAAGGCCAAGCAGGCAGTGGTAGAGAAAGAACTTTAATAAACAATAAGCTAGCAAATCAGAAGATGGCTGACTATCGTCCTAAAAAAAACCATCTGGTAACCGAGCAAAAAGGGGCTCATTCTACTCACCACAGTCCAGTACCAATCAGTTGCAAACGAGTCTGTGGTTGAGAAAGGAAAGTTAATACAATTAGCTAGCATAATCGGAAGATGGTGGGCTAGTGTCCTAAATAACCATCTTAAAATCACAGAACCTTGAGACAGTTATATAGGGGAAATGGGCAGGGAAGGAGGGGGTTTAGGGATGTAGACCATCTGGTGTGATGAACTTCAAGGCACCTCATTATTTTTCTCTTCTGCCATTTGTGATGGGTACCAATGCAGAATTTTTCTGTCTGGAGGTCATCATGTTCCTGGGGAACTCAGAGAACAAAGTTATCCTCTATCACAACTGGAAAATATACATAAGCAAGAGTCATAGAACTAGCAGATGATGTATGTTGCAAAAGGGAAAGGTGCTTAATCATCTAGGCTACGTGCAGGCCAGAAGGCATTCACAGAGACTAGTGAGTCAAGGTCATAGTTACAACATTACTTCCTTTCCCTAAGAGGGCTTCCCTCATGTTAACTTAAGATCTAGCCGTCACAACCTTAAAGGGAACGGATTTGGAAATGACTTATACAAGGAAAACAGGGTTGGGGTTGCTCAGGAGTGTCGTGTGATGGTTGCCCGCAGAACGTGGGGCACCTCTCCATAGTGGAACTGCTGAATGCAACATTCCTGAGGAATCTAAGAAAACCTCAGTTCCTTCCTTACCTGGGACAGAAGGAACAGTTTGGGCAGAGGACATAAATTTTCTGCTAACAAGATATTCTTTCTACTGGTCACAGATTAGCTTGCCTACATGCAGCTCTAAGCATTTTTCCAAAGTATATTCTGAAAATAATACAGGAAGGGGAGAATGTGGCCTTGGGGGCTGAAGTTCTAAAAGTCTTCTGTGCAGGGGCGACTGTCTTTCATATTTCTTCAGGGGCTGCATGTGCGAATTCGGGAGTGTTCTATGTGTTACACACGGTGGATCTTTAGTCTGTGACGTGTAAAGCTTACAATTGCTCATTTTAGCTTCTCAGTGCTCCTGCGCGATGCTTAGGCAGGTAGAGGGCTGTCAGCCATCTGCTCTCTTATCAGCGGTCCTCCTGCTGTTCTGCAAGGTGAGCTCAGAAACTTTGGTTACTTTGTTTCCCACGTTAGCCTTGTGGGTACAGATATAACTTCACCCTAATCCAGGGAAACTTGAACTCCTCCGTCCTCGGTTTCAGCAGTATGAACACACCGAAGCCAACAGCTACAGCAGCCGCCGCAAAGGCCGGCGCCACCTCAGGGAAGCTGTGGGTCTGAGAACACTTCGCACACCACACTTCCTTCCCCACGTTCCTGGTGGCTTCACTCTTCTGACAACCTCAGTTCAATTTGGTACATTCTTCTCTTTCATTTGATATCTCTTTTACGCCTTTCTCCACATCCATCCTCCCCAAAAGAAATAAAAGGAGAAAAAGAAATTTAAAAAGATATGTAACTGTAAGCATCAGAACTTTTTCTTCAAAAGTTACACCCTTGTTCCTGTTTCATATTCTCTCCTAGTCTGTCTTTTTTTGCCATGTTACTTTTTATGTATCTGCTTCCTCCAGATGGCAAGAAAGTAAAAAAAAAAAAAAATCAAATCCAATCCTGGCAATTTTCTTTGTTGGTTTTTTTTGGGAAGATTGGCCCTGAGCTAACATCTGTGACCATCTTCCTCTACTTTTTGTATATGGGACACCTGCCACAGCATGGCTTGACGAGTGGTGTGTAGGTCGGTGCCCAGGATCCGAACCCGCGAACTCCCAGCCACCGAAGTGGAACGCACGAACTCAACCACTACGCCACCGGGCCAGCCCCAATCCTGGCAATTTTATATTTCTTAGCAGCTTTCATTAAAAGAAAAAAATAAATACCAGGGATGAACTTGAAACTCTTGGCCATTTTTATTTCCCTTGCTGTTCCTATCTACCACTGTCCATTTCTAATAATGAGTTAATTTTATTTGTATCTACCTGATTTCAGACAATGTCCTGGGTTAGTGAGATGTCCTGGCCTCAACGATCTTATAATGAAGCGTCTCTCAACAGAAACCACATGAAAAGATATATTATCAATGCAAGGGAGGGAAAAACAGTTTACTATAACAAAGCAAAGGATGTCAGTATATTCGAAAGAGCTGAAAGACATTTGAGAAATTATCTAGTGACACCTCTTCCACCTCCTTCCTTGCAGAGATGAGGAAAAGAGAGGTTGGCTGTGACGTGCTGCTGCGTGTTGTCCTCGACCTCGGGAAAGTCGGTTACTACAACTGCGCTTCAGTTTCGTGATCTGTGAAATAAGGATCAACACCCTCCTCACAGGCTGCTGTGTAAATGAATGCGGTAATCCCTGCAGAGGACTTACATAGCGCCTGGGACATGAAAAGCACCCAATTACCATTAGCTGTAATAAAAATATCATTATTACTCCCATGCCTACCTCACCGAGCGTGTTGGTGGAGAGCCAGGACTGGATGCTAAGTGTCCCTGTCCCTGGTCCTGTGTTTTGTGAACAGGATGGCTTTTCCTCTCACAAGTGACTCCACAAATGAGGCGTGTCCACACCAGTCCTGTGGGACATTTGAGCCCACAGTTGAGAGCACACCCTTTGGTGTCAGACAGAGCTGAGCAACCAGAACATAGCAGCCTCTTTTCAGCCATGTGATCTTGGGCAGGTACCTCACCTTTGAGAGCCTCAATTTCCCCATCTTTAATGAAGGAAATGATGGCATACCTTATAGGGTGGTGGTGAGGATTAACTGAGGTTCCCAGGGCCAAGTGCTTTCTCGGAACCAGCGCTTCGTCGATGGTGGCTCTTAGTACAGACATGTCCTGGGGAAAGAGGATAATGCAGAGAGAAAGGCTTGATGGACAAGTTAGGCAGCTCTTTAAAAAAAGTGGCGGGCAGATATTCAACATAGAGCCTGCCCTGGAGGAGGCTGTTTGGAAGTGGGAAAGATCCAGCAGATTGAGGCATGGAAAGGACGCAGGGAAGGTGAGAGCCACTCTCTTTTCACAGGCCTGCCAAGTCTGGATTCTCTCCTTCTCTGAGTAATCCCTGAAACCTGTCATTTTATTTTGCAGAAATTGTGTTTTAAATTGTGACAAGTAGATATGCAACCGCACTCCATGAACTGAACTGGCTCAGCTCAGGGGAAGGAGCTACCAGAAAAAGTATCCAAACGGACATTTCCCAGGGAAACCAGATCAGACCAAGGATTTACACGTCTTCTGAACGAGCAGAAACATTTTGCTTTCCACGTCATCCAAACGTTTGTGGCTTTGATGCCAAACCTAACATGCTAAGCTCCAGCGGGCGAGTCAGGATCCAGCCCAGCCGTGTGGGTTGCGCAACCTGAAGTTCAGGAGCCCTCGGTCCTCATAAATCACAACAACTCCACACTTTCTGGAGGAAATTAGCTCAGAGAAAGGCCAAGTGTGATAAAAAATGAAACAGATTGACATTCCAATAAAATAAGCTCTTCTACCCTCTGTTCACCCCTTGGGTCCCTGGAGATGTATATATTCCAGAAATAGCATTACATTCACATCACAGTCTTGGTTCAAAACTACCAGACCCGGGTTCTGTTAGCCCATCACTGCCAAAGGGCAGCTCTGACTGATGATCAGCTTGTTTCCACGCCATGTTACATGTTATTATTACTAATGGTGACAGATGGTTACCAGGGGTATGTTTTCATGAAATACGCAGCCTTGAAGACACAAAGGGAAACAAAACACATGAAATGATGTAAAAGCATTAGGCTCAGGCAGCAGAATGTGACATTGTCCCTACTCAGCATATGAGCAGCGGGCAAGGAGGGGGAACAGAGGAGGTTCTGACCAGCCATTAGGAGGTCTGGGTTCCATCCCTTTTTAATGCCAGCCCACTCATGGTCCGGTGTTAATTGCCCTGTGACTCTACCCCAGTCTCCTGCAAACTTTAAGGGTGAATGAGCTAATGCTGTTGAGATTTGGAGATAAAGGTGGCAGAGTCACAGGGCAGTCTCTGGGATTCTGAAAGAAGGATTGCTAAAGTTTGGAAAATTGTAAAACATCTCTTAACAGGACGGAGGATATCATGCTTTCTGTGCCCTGGCGGGGTACTCCTTATAAAGGACAGTGTGTTCTTTTCTCCCCACCCTGTAATTAAATGGCCAAGGGGAGAGTGGGGGCAGAGAGAGAAGAGAGCCACATATTCAAACAACCTCACGCTCTTCTGTTTTGTAGACAAGTATTTGAGGTGAGGGTCAAAACCCAGTGAGATATCTCAGGATATAAGATTTATACCTACTTAAACTACAAGTCCAGAAAAGGGGAGGTGGGGAAATGCCCTTTAGCTGATGCTGGGAGGAGAGAAGGAGGAGTGGGAATCAGGAAACATTCCTGATTTATGTGTTCAAGAGCACTCATGCTAATGTAAAACAAATTATCTGCTAGATCTCTGATTTCTGCCTCTGTCTTGGAATCCCCTCTCCATTTCTATCTAGTTGAATGCTACCTCTTTCTGTTGTAAGTTGTTTTTGTATATTATTTTACAAAAGTAAGGCATGCTTATTTTTCAAGTATCTATTTCATGATACAGAGAATAGAACTGACGGTCTCCGGTCACACACTCCAATCTTACCCCTCCTTTTGTCAGGTAAACTACTGTGAACGGCAGGTCAGTGCAATCAGAATTGTTAGTGTGTTTAGGCGCATGCCCATAGTGGCAGGGTTTCTTAAAACCATTATTGGGATCATGCTATATACATATCGTATTGTACATACATGTTACCTCTTTCCCTTAATGGTCTATGAGAGACATCTTCCTATCTATTTATCTTTATTTCTTTAGAGTCATGATACAGCCCTGCCCCTTCCGTGAAAGTTTTCCCACCAACTCCCACCTTCCTTTCCTTGAAACAAGAGCTGCAATAGCACTGAGGGTCTCATGCATCTGGGCTGGTCCTAAGCACTTTGTCCTCATCGTCTTGAATCTTCACAACAACCCTGCAGTGTTGGTGTTACCATGCCCATTTTGAGGAGGAAGTTGAGGCTAAATGAAATTCATTACCTTGCACACGGTCAGGCAACTCCTTATTCCATGCAAGAGCCAGATCCTGACCCCAGGGCACCCCAAGCCCAGGTCCTTTCCATCACCTGCAGCTGGCTTTCATTCCACCCGCTCACTCAGCAAACGAGACTGCTGGCTGCTAGAGACTCAGGGGTGAGCAAGAGCAATTCTCCTGCCCTTGTGTTGCTTACTTATTTCCTGCCTTCTAATATGTCCAGCCTTATTGACAGAGTGCCAGTTGCCATTAGCGTAAATATGATGAAGGGTTTCTATTGAACTAAGATTCTACTTAAAATAACTACTATTTTTTAAAAATCCAAAATGTCATTTTTATCTCATGTGTTTAAAATCACTGGAAAAAAGCAATCGACAACCCTCTTCTTAATCATATTTGTATTAGTCTGTTTGGGTTGCTATAACAAAATACCATAGACTGGATGGCTTGAGCAACAGATACTGTTTCTCACAGTTCTGGAGGCTGGGAAATCCAAGATCAAGGTGCTGAGTGATTCAGTTCCTGGCTTGCAGAGGGCCACGTTCTCTCCATGTTCTCACATGGCAGAGAGAGAGCAATCTATCCCTAGTCTTCTTATAAAGCCTCTAATCCCACCATGAGGGCTCTACCCTTCAACCTCATCTAACCCTAGTCACCTCCCAAAGCTCCCATCTCCAAATACAGTCACATTGGGGATGAGGGCTTCAACATATGAATTTGGGGGTGGACCCAATTCAGTCTATAACAATATTCTTCTCTAATCTTTATGATAAAGAATATTTACTACTAAAAAAAAAAAAACTTAGGGGCTGGCCCCATGGTATAGTGGTTAAGTCTGATGCACTCCTCTTCTGCGGCCCAGGTTTGCGGGTTCAGATCCCGGGCATGGACCTACACCACTCGTTAAGCCATGCTGTACCGGCAACTCACATACAAAATAGAGCAAGATTGGCACAGATGTTAGCTCAGAGCAAATCTTCCTCACCAAAAAAAACAAACAAAACAAAACCGTTGAACTTTAAGCTCATTTCCCTCTAAGTGTTTCTTTCTTCACATACATGGCCTTTTTAAGATAGTTACAAAAAAACAGATCTTCATCTAGTTAGGCAAGTAAAATCTAAAATCAGTTTTGTATATTCCTCAGTATTCTTTCAATTAAAAGCTATGCAAGGACACGAGTCCTAGAGATGGACCTCAGGGAACCAGAGGTGCACAGTTTGCCAACTCAGGTATTTTGTTGCCATTTGGAAGCTGTGGAATCCTGCTGCTGTCAGAAAGTGAGAGGGACATAAGAAGGTAAAGTGATTCCGTTTAGAAGATGTAAGTTGATCAGAGGAGACAAATTTTAATTATGTATAAAGACTGGCTTCATGGAAATCACATCTCAGGATTGGGGGCTGGAGATGACTAATAGGAAAAAATACAAAAGACTTATAATATAAGCCTTGTTAAGTGAGCGGAAGGGGGAAGATCTTGACATAATTCTAGGTTAGCCAATACATGAATGGAAGCATTGATCTTTTGAAGCACATGCTTTTTAAAATTTTTCAGTTCAAAAAGTTAAAATTTGCACCCAAAGTGTTGTTTGACTGAATATCTAAGGGACTTTCTTTCATTTAAGGCCTTGCACAACTGACTCCCTTATAAAGGAAAACTTCCACCAAAGATACTGATTTTTCTTTTTTAGGTTTTCCTTCCATATGGAGTTTTGAAATAGTGGACACCCTGTCTGAGACTGCCTTACTTGATACCTATAACAATGTGAATCTAAAGCACCACAGACAAGAACCATCCAGAGTCACTAGAAAAGCATTACCCAACTTGTAGCATGTGCGCAGGTGTGGCCAAGGTATTTGCATAAAACCCAAACCTTACGGTATGGATGGCATGGATGTCAAATCAAGGCCATTTAGTTGTGTACCAAATAATTCAACAGAATGACTGGGCCCATAGGCCACCCAAAACTAAGTTCAGTGGCTGAGACAGAAGCTAAGTAGGAAGGTGGCACTGTGCTCATATTCAACATAAAGTTTAAAAGTGGGTCACTATGGGCAGGTGTGAAGACACCCCCACATACAGAAAAGCGCTTTCTCCCAGCGCATCACTATCTTAAGTAATTTCTTTGGATTAAGGCATTCTGTGTCTAGAAAGTTCTTAGTAAAGGGAAAATAAGCTATTTGGGGTGATGGACACATTAAGCCATCATTACCCAATATCACCTTAATACAGATCATTCATTCAATTAGTGGTGTCTGAAATTCTACTACTGGAAAGTTACATGCCAGGCACTGAAGAGGGTGGACTAGATGTGGACCACACACGTGAGGCTCGATTATCGTAGAAATCAAACGAAAGAACTTGTGTCAAGTATACCTGACCCTTTGAGCGTCTTCCTCATGTTGCTGTTCTGATAGGAGTTAAGAGCCTGACTCTAGAGCCAGACTAGGTGGCTGAATTCAGGCTTCACCACCACTAGCTGGAGTCCTTAGGAAAGTACAACAGGGATAATCTGTTATTAAAAAGTATCTCTTGGGGCCTGCCTGGTGGCGCAGTGGTTAAGTGCACGTGCTCTGCTGCAGTGGCCCGGGGTTCGCAGTTTCGGATCCCGGGCGCACACCGATGCACCGCTTGTCAAACCATGCTGTGGCGGCATCCCATATAAAGTAGAGGAAGACGAGCACAGATGGTAGCCCAGGGCTAATCTTCCTCAGCAAAAATAGGAGGATTGGCATTGGATGTTAGCTCAGAGCTGGTCTTCCTCACCAAAAAAAAAATAAAATAAAATAAAACAGTATCTCTTCATGGGGGAGTTGCAAGAATTAAATGAGATGATATATGGAAAGTACTAGAACAGTGTCTGTACGCAGCATGTGCCCTGCTTTTGTTGTTATTATTAGTACTGTTGGTATAACTAATTTTTACTACTAAAGTGTCTCTTAGAGTCTAGGAGCCCCACAAATTGACTGCAAATGTTATGTAACAGAGGAGCTAAAATAACAAGTTAAATAAAACAAATAGAAAAAAGGTACAAGAAACTCCAGCAGAGTGCTGAAAGCTAGCGTTGGAGACGTAGTCATGTGAACTCAGGCAAGTTCCTTAAACTTTCTAAGGTTTAGCTTGCTAACCTGTAAAATGCGGAGGCTAATACCTTTGTTGTGGTGGAGATTCAATGAGGTAACATGTAAAATGCTTGGTAGGTACTATTACAGTCAAATCTTCAGCTGAGTTGTCATTTTTAATTAAAGGGCACTCTGGCTGACTCAAGATGCCCACTAGGGGGTGCTGGAATACAATGCCTAACAAAGCTGCATTCGTCTTCAGACCTGGCGTTTTACTCCAGGACACCAGGAGGCATGTTTCTGATAAACACTTCAAGCCCCATTCATGCATCACTTTGGAACTTTTCCCTACTCCTGAAGTCCTCAAACATTCCTGCCCCACCCTGCCTTCCCAGTACAATTCTCACTCAGGCAATAAACAATTATGGAGTGCCCGCTCCACGCTAGGTGCTGGAGCTACAGAGACGAAGGAGACACGGAGCCCGTCCTCATCCTGAATTCCACTCTGAACACGTTGACTTGAGGTTTTTCTAGTGCGTCCATGGGGAGTTGTCCAACACGCAGCTGGAGATTCAGACTGAAGCTCAGGAGTGACGTCCAGAAGGTGGACTTTAATTGAGGAGACACCACACCTGGTTCGTAGTTGACCATGAGCGTGGACCACGTGGCCCAGGACTGAGCGTAAAGTGAGAAGGGCTGTGAGCAGGAACAGACTGCGAAAGTGAGCAGGCCGTCAGGAAGAGAGGCTCTAGGAGCTCAGAAGGGAAGTCCAGGGAACAGTGGTCAGAAGCAGGACAGAGTCGTGTCAAGATGCGTGAAGGGACAAGGCCAGAGTGCCCCTGAGAAGACAGAAAAATGCTCACTGGATTTGGGACAGGAAGAAGCCCCTTGACAGTTGCTTGGGGACAGAGTGGAGACGTGCTAGCAGAGAAGGCACAACACAGGCTGCTGCTTTCAGAGTGTGGGTGAGAAGAGGAGGAGAGCAAGGATGTAACTGGAGGGCACTGAAGATACGTGGGGGAGGAGTCGGTTTTTATTTTTGGTGTTTGCTTTTTACATTGGAAGCAAGAGATTTGATGGTATTTGTAGATGGAGGGGAAGGAGCCAGTAGGGAGGGACGGGCTGACAGTACACACAAGTGAGAAAGATTGACCTCCCCTGCTCCCTTTGTCTCAAACCAGCTATGTTCCCCTGGACGATTTCCTGCCCCTCTCATATCAGATTTCTCATCTACAGAAGAATGCAGAGTGAAAGGGTGAGCTACATCGAAGGTCTCTCCTAGCGCTAAAAAAATTCCAATTCCCCAATTTCAGCTGTTCAGCTCTCTGAGTAGTAAAGGGAAGAAGTATACAGGTTAAGTGTGTTCAAATAACTTTCTTCAAAATGGAAACCAAACTTAACCATCTTACATCACCACGTGAATGTACTTCATAAAATGCAAAGCAGCCTGTTCAAAAGTCACTCCCCAGAGTGCAGCTGACCGTGTAAATGGCATATCTTCCTTCTGCATGTGAATCAGTGGTCCCCTCCATTCACCATCCCCCAGTTATGCTGCAGCTGAGTCTTCCGAAAGAGCCTGTTGAGATCTGCATTTTTGAACACTGGGTAATGTAGTTCTGGTACAGTCTTGCTCCAAACCCACAGTTAACATGAACTTATAAATTGTTTAGAATTGGCCTTCCTGGCCAATTATGATAGAGAATTTGTATGCATGTGAAGATATTCAGGCACATAGAAAATTAAACGAACAGTCTATACATCTTGCAAATTGCAGGACACATATTCAGATCACTTCCATTAAGACCAGACCATGTTTAATAAGCCTATTCTAACAAGGAATGTTTTGACAACGATCCTCACAAGATACTATAGCACTCAACAGAAAGCCACAATTCTCTTATTCATGAAGGTCATAAACCTAACCCTGTGCCCACGAAGCCCTTGACAGGCTTAGTTTGTGCCCCAGCCATGGAAGGAAGTGGCAACTTCACTGCCTTGATGCAAAGATGTCTTGAATATCTTTATATATGCTTCCCCACAACCTCCATCTAGATTAGTTATTGTAAATCCCACAGGCACTTAATAAACGTCTTTGAATTAAATGACACAGACGTGCAGAGCGCAAACTCCATTACCCTCTGTGACCTAACAGGTAACCAGGACGCTGGCTCTTCCTGGCTCACTCCAGACCTGACAGCATGCAGGGGTCAGTCCACCATAGAGGGCCGGGCCTTCACTACAAGAGTCTCTCAAAAGACAAAGTTTGGTGACCATGTTCCTCCACCTCAAACATCGTTAACACATCCATCTGGGGACAATATTGAAGTTTCTTGGTTAGTAATGATAATTGTCTAATTCAGAGAGCATTCAGAACCCTGCTTTCCCTTTGGTCCCCTCTCTATGGGGCTGCCTTGTGGTGGGGAAAGAGAAGGAGCTGAAATCAACCTGGTCATTTCATTCCCACAATTCGTCCCACAGGTTGAGAGAGATGCTGGTAGGAGAGTGAGAGGTATTTGGCATGAAGGAAAAGATGAATCGTTGCTGTATTTCTGTCTCCCCCACTCCACCCCCCACCCCCCTCCCCTCATCATTGCTGAAGATGGAGAGTTGACTGAGACCAGAGGAGTTTCCTGTATCTGTGCTCCTCGGAGGGCTGCTTTCTGCCTGTCTGACACCACCTCGCTGCCAGCGATGAGCTGCTCGCCTTTAATTTGTTCAAACACTCAGTGATTTTAATTAACTGATTGCTGTTCCAAGAACCGACATCAAATGCTCTTGTGATCTTTCCTGGTGAAGCAGAAACCAGTGGGTAGAGGAGACAGGAAATAACCTTGCCTCCAGCTCCTGCTGGTTACACTGAGCTGGGGCCAGAAACACCCCATAAACACTCAGGCAGTCATTTATTAGAAATAATGTCATTGAAATGGAAGTTGCCATGGCACAGTGGCCTCCAGCTGAGCCCAGACTACTGGGGAGGGGGGAGGGAAATTGCCTTTCAGCTCAGGCTGATTAAACATTACCTTGATTCCCGTCGCACAGATAAAGCACAATAAAGTTCGTGACGATTTTATTAAAGGGATGATTCAGGTGAGGTTTCTTTTTAACTCAACTGAACAAATGTTGCAAAAATGTTGGGGGCAGAGAAGTAAAATCAGAAGCTGAGGCAAAATGACTTAATTGCTTTGCCATATACATGCTTTCTTAAACAGGAGAGGTGCAACAGGAAAGATTGCATCACTGAGATTTTAAACCCTTAGTTACTGCAAGCAAACACAGCAACAAACCTGGATAGAAATCCCGTCCAGTTGAAATAAATGCAATATTGGCTTTATGCCAAATGGATAGAGGTATGGGCTCATTGGGGCAGACAGATTTTGAATTCTTTTTGCCTGATGTCATTTTACAGAGATGTGTGGCTGGGCATTCTGATCCAAAGGATATGGATTCAGATCAAACCAAGTGTGTGGTTTGCTTTTCAAGTGTTCTGGAGGTCCTGTTACCTAATGAGCCATTCTCTGGTTTTTGCAGATGAGCCTCATCTTCCTGATTAAATTAACAAACATAAGCTTTTCCTCCTCTACCATGACCTGTCATCTTGGACATATATAAAATGCAGAATTGCACTTCAACTTAGAGTGATTTGTGGGGCCAGGCAGACTTCACATCTCTGGAGTGTGAAACCCTGCCCTGCCTCCTCCTAGCTGCATGACCTTAGGCAAGCTAGTTTCTGTGAGCTTCAGATTCATCATCTCTAAAATTGAGTGAATAACAATAATAATATCTACTGCATTTGTTATCTATTGCTGCCTCACAAATTACCCAAAACTTTGGAGTTTAAAACCATAGACATTTATAATATCACACATTTTCTGCGTGTTAGGAATCTGAGAGCAGCTTTGCTGGGAAGTTCTGGTTCAGATCCTCTCTCGAGGCAGGTGTCAGCTGGAGCTGCAATCATCTGAAGGCTCAACTGAGGCTGGAGGATCTGCATCCAAGATGGCGCCCTCACGCAGCTGTGGGCAGGAGGCCTCAGTTCCTCACTGCATGGGCCCCTCCATCGGCCACTTGAATGTCTTCACTACATGGCAACTGGCTTCCCCCAGAGTACATGATCCAAGAGAGAGCAAGGCAGGAGCCACAGTGTGTTTACAGGATAGCCTTGGAAATAACATACCATCACTTCTGCTGTTCTAATGGCCACAGACCAACCCTGACAGAATGTGCGAGAGGACTACGAACGCATGAACACCAGGAGGCAGTGATCACTGGGGGCCATCTGGGAGGATGCCTACCACACCTCCTTGAAGGATGTGGTGGAAATGAGTGAATACCTATGTGCAGTGAGTTGCAGCTGTAGAGGCTCAATAAATACAAGTTATCATTATTATCCTATCACCAGAAAGCATCCCAGTTTTAAACATGAGACAGCGACAGAAATGATTGAGAAATATATACATATACACAAAAAGGGCCAAATGAAGACAGCATTCATTCATTCAACAAATATTTGTAGAGTGTCAAATATTTGTAGAGGGTACCATGTGCCAGGCACTGTTCTAGTTACTTGGATTATATTGATAAACAGAACCAAGATCCCTGTGCAGACCATTACAGTAGACATCATAAATAAGTAGATTATACAGTACATCAGAAGGCAGGAAGTGCTATCACAGAAACAAGGAGGGGGAGCCCAGGTTAAGTGGCATTAGGCACGCAAGTATGGGAGACGCAGATTGAAATATGAAATGGGGCGTCAGGCTGGGACTCACCGAGAAGGCAGAACTGAGAAAACTTGAAGGGGGGGGGAGGTGAAGCTAACCAAGGAAATACCTGAAGAGAAACAGCCTAGGCAAAGGAAATAGCCAGAGTGTAGGACCTAAGGCAAGGTCATACCTCGTGTGTGAGAGGGAGAGCAAGGCCAGGGCTGCCTGAGTGGAGTGAGGGGAAAATGACTCAGGAGTGAAAGTCCAGGAGACAGAGGGGGGACAAGATCACATAGGGCCTGCGGCAGACCCGCACACACCTCCCACTACGGAAGGCACCTGACCACGGCCCGGCTGCTGCGACAGGAAGCCCAGGCCACGTGTGTGCCAAGACCATGCTTCCCAAGGCAGCTCCCAGCCAACGAGTGAGTGCAGACAGGCTCTGAGGCAGGCACTTTCTTGGGAAACACAAACCCTTCTGCAGGGATTCCAGACACGTCCAGGCTTCCTGAGTCCACACTGCGGTCTTGGACCCTCCCACCTAACTTCTGTTCATCTCTCCTTCACCTGGGATCCGACTTGCATTGCAGTCTGCTGGCTCTCCTGGCCTCCTCCCTTCTTTCCTGATTTTTTCAAATGGGTGGTCCTTTAATAAAAACTGTGCTCATTTAATCCTACCTTGGCACTGCATCTCAGGGACCTGGACGGATGCACCAGGGTAAGGAGGTTGGCTTTTATACTATATGGAGAGGGCGGCCATTGTAGAGTTCTGAGCAGAGAAGGAAGACAATCTGACGCATTTTTAAAGGATCTTCTGGCTGCAGTTTGGAAGAGAAAACTTTGGAGGAATCAAGACCCTCAGCAGGAGATCTGGTGGAAGGTACTGCAGTGGTCCAGACAGTGAGGAGGTTGGTGTGGGCCTGGGGGCAGCAGGGAGACAGTGAGGAGTGGACTGATTCCGAGCATAGTTTGAAGGTAGAGCCAATAGGATTTCCTGGTGGATTAGATGTGAAATGTGAGAAGAAGAGGAGTCAAGGATTTTTCACCTAAGAAACTGGATAGATGGAGTTGCCAATGCCTGGAATGTGGGAAAGCTGTAGATGGAGCAGATTTGGGGGAAATTTGGACACATCAAGTCTGATGTCTCCTAGACGCTGAAGTGACGATCTCCAGTTGGGACATAGATATACATATGTGCAGTTTGCGAGAGAGGTCTGGGCTGGAGAAAGACATTTGGAGTTACTGCGTATAGATGGTACTTAGAGACAAGGGACAGGGTGAGACCTCAAGGGAGCAAGTGAGGATAAGGAAGGGAAGAGGCCAAGGACACTGTGACACAGTGAGGTTGAAGGGCAGTGGGAGACCCCTCAGGGACGAGGCGTGACCAGTGGGGGAGAGGGAGGGTGGTGAGAGGAAGCCGAGTGAAGCCTGTGAATGGAGTGGGAGGGAGCCATCAACACGGTCACACGCTGCTGAGGTCGAGCAAGTTGAGGACTGAGAACCAGCTACTGGATTTCGCAACACCGAGGTTGGAGGTCTTTAGTGATTGTGAAGGAAAAAGAGGGTCCCTGTCTTCCCTCTCAGAGACTACCCCTCACTGGTGGGTGCTCCGCATCATCTCCAGGGACCCAGGCCCTGGACCGCCCTGATTGCTCACGTCCACCACACCTGCCTTCCCAAGCAGCTCGGTGTGCCCTACACTCTCCTTCAGGGGTCAGCCTTCTAGTCTGAGAAGCCGCTCCCTGCTAGAGAGGGGGTGGAGTGTTGCGGGGGGCAGCGGCACATACACATTCTGACAGCTGGCTTCCAGAGACAGTATTTCTCAGCCAAAGGAGACGGCTTCTGTGGATGGAATTTCACCACAAAGAGCAGGGCTTGAGTCTCAGAAGTAACAAAGGATGATGGAGGAGGAATGCTGGGCCGCTTGTGATGGGAACAGGGCCCTGGTCCCAGCTCTTCTATTAACCGGCTCCACTGCTTTTCCTATCTCACCTCACCTTTCTTGGCCTTTGCTGCTCCATCTGTGAAATGAGGGGTTACGGCTGACAGATTCTCACTGTCAGGATGATAGAACCCCCACACCACTCTATGCATAACAGTGTGACCTTCACAGAATGTCGTGGATTTCTGATCAATTTAATTGTACTCCAAGAAATAAAAAGGATTTTCCCAGCAAAAAAAGAAAATATAGGCCTTATCTCTATGGTCTTATGAGACTTATTCAACTATATATGTCTTATTCAACATGGGCTATTGGAGGGGGAGGAGCAGCTGTTGACCCACCTCACCTGTCCCAGAGTCTTACTTTAGAGTCATTTGTTGCCTGTTCAGTTAGAGAGGGGTGGTAGATACAATGATTTAAGAGAACGGTATAGGAGAAAACTCAGAATTGAGAAAACTTTACTCATTAACTTATTTTTTTTCCTGGGGCTTGGGGGAAAAATCAGCCACCAATTGGTTGCAATTCTAGAGCCATTTTGGCCACAGGAAACCAGTTTTCTAGGCTGAGAACCACTTGCTAGACAATCTGTAAGGTCCCTCCAGCTGTGAGTATCTGAGATTCTACAAAGTGACGCCCTGCTCCTCTCTAGCAGAGATCCCTGGGTGAGACCAGAGGAGGAAGCCGCCTGAAATGCCCCAGCGTGGGCTCCAGAGGCCAGGCTGCTTCCCCACGAGCTGAATGGCTCGATTTTATTTTAGTTAATGAATTAAATAGGTTCCTGGGCAGGGGCTTCAGACAGATGAGACATCTGAAACTGCTAGGCATGCTCCTCTGAGAAAGTGAGGGAAGCCAAAGGAGAGTGTAGAAGGACCATTTAGAGGTTTCAATCCCAGAATCAAAATATTTGTGAAGACACAGCCATGGATGAGCATTCCTTAGAAAGTAAAGCAGAGAAAGAAGAATTGATGACTTCTGATCCCACCTCTCTTTCTTCTGCCTCTGGGCCTAGAAAGCCTAATATATGTAATTACCTCATCAGCCTCTAGACGGCAGTCAAGGAAAGGAAAGAGAAAATTCTCCGAGTTCATAGGGGAGACCAGGAGAAACCAATTAAAGCTACAAAAGCAAATAGCATTTTTTAAAATACAGCATCATAAGAGTAAATAGGTAAAATATAAAGCAAAAAAACTAAGACAGGGAATTCTTGCTTATAATACATAGCCAATTCTTTAAAGAGAAATCCCATTCAAAGCTACTTAGAATTCTAAAACCATGCCAAATTTAGTGCTTCCTCGGGATACATTTTTGGTAGTTCACAGTTACAATGCCAATATTTATGCCTCACTTTATGCAGTAGATGCCATTGCACGAGGTGACTTCTAAAGTCCCGCTAAGTTCTAAAATTCCCTGAATATACTCCTGAAAAGTGGTGTGCAAATTCAGCTTTTGCAACTTGAATCATATTTTCTGACAAATTTTAGCAGTCTTCATTTTGATTGTTCTGCTCTGCCCAGCGGTGTCTAATCCTTTGGAACTAACGTTTGAAATAAGATCAGTGGTATTTCCTGGATCCATTCATTGTAGGAGAGCCTGTGAGGGGTCTATCTCCTCCCCTGGGCTGCGGCTCCTCTGGGCACTGTTGGTGCCCTAAGAGTCTGGGGCCTGACACATAGTAGGCGTTCAGCAGGTGTTGGGTGAACTGTGCTAACCGCCACGGAGAGACCTGTGTGTCATGGATCCTTAAATAAGGCTGCAGCTGTGCTAGGATGGGTACAGGATGCTGAACTGCACAGGGCTTCTCCCAGAGCACAGGCCTATAGTTCAGCAACACGCAGCCTGGACCACCTGCATCCACGTTCCCAGAGAGACTTCGGTGCAGAACTTGGTGACAGGCTCTGAGGCCAAATGGCTCTTGGAACTGATATCCCAACAAAAGAAGCAGACCTCACATCCAAGGTCAGCCGAAATTGAGCAAGCCAGCACCCCAGCTGCAGTGATGGAATCTGACAAACGCAGGGCCAAGTATCCAAACGACAAATTTCCGGTATATATGGATGAAGTTCTTCTGGCAGTTTGCCCGCTCCATACCTTATTAATGTGCAGTTCAAGGAAAAAAGTATACTTGACAGTCCAAAGTGTTCGCTATTGAAAATTCTTTTTAAAACATTAAAGATCTTTCACAAAAACATAACTTCATAGGGTTGGAATGGACCCCAAGAAATAACCTCGTCTATTCCATACCTCCAGGTAGAGCAGCTCTTAAGCTATGCCAAAACCAAAAAACAAACAATAAAAGAACTGCCCCATTCATCTTTTCATCATCCAGAGGAGATCTGACCAGGTACCCCTGCCTCTTTCTCTTCACCATTGGCACATTTTTGTTAATGTCCCAACACGGATTGAGACAGACTTAGATTCAAATTCAGCCTCCTCCACTTACCAGCTCTGTGAGTTTCAGCAAGCTACCTACCCCGCCGGAGCCTCACCCTCCATTTGTAAAATGAGCACTCGAGGTGTTACAAGGCGTGCATAAACATGACTTTAAACAGCTAGGCATGTTGCTTGACTGCTATAGCTAATTGATAAATATTTGGTCCCTTCTCTTCCCTCCTCCCAGTGGGCAAAGCCTGGGTTATCGCAAGAATTAGAGAAGCACTAGTGAAATTTAGCGGTCTGGCATACCAGACATTCGACTATGCTCATTCAGCCCCACAAGGTGAAAAATCACCCCATGGCCCATGTGATTTTCAAATATGCAGCTGAATATTCATGTAGCTGAAAACTCTGTAATTATCTGAGCCCAGAACCTAGTTCCATTTCATATACAGATGCGAGCATTGTTCACATGGTGAGAAATATACTGAATCTTCTAGTACATTTTGTAGCCAGTCAGGGAAGGTTGTTTTTTGTGTTGTTCGTAACTTTGTTGAGAGCTGTTGGCAGTTTTGTAAAATCACTTTCACGTTAATGTCACTAGGTCTGTGACTGAAGCATGTGAGTCACCAACACAACACACCTGTGTCAGCCCACATCCCAGTGGGTCAGTTCCTGGTGATTCCACGCAGAGGGGCATGGACTCCACTGATCCATTACACCACAGTTGCAGCCTTATGTAGATTTAAAAATAAGCTTTCTGTGAGGTTATATTATCCATTCATTTCAGGATAGTAAGAGGAGAGTTTAAAAAAAATACTATATTATCAAACTGGGGCATTGTATCTGATAGGCAGCTGTTAAAGCTGGGTGTTCCCAGCCAACAGCCCTCTGGGGTTCTCCTCGGCCTCCCCATCTGCATTATTTGCAGGAGCAGCCCTTCACTGGGAGGTCCCAGAGGTTGGGGGGGGTGGGGCCCTCTCAATGTACCCTTGGCATCAGGCCTGGAATCTCAGCAGCAACCAGCTTTGAGGGAGCTCTGGATGTGCCGCCTTCCCCACTGGTCCCCAGGGGAATCCCCTAGAATTCCCCACTCACCTGAACTTACTTTCCCTCCAGCTGCAGGCCCTGAGGGAAGCCAATCCTCTGTCTCTGGCCACCACCAGAGGGGAAGACCACTGGGGCAGAGGAGGGCAGAGTTCCCTGGGATGGGGACAGTCCCAGCTGGGCACTCACTTCCCCGTTTGCTCCCTTCCTTTCCCCTCCCCATTAGAGCTGTCAGACTCAGCAGATAATTCTGCAATGCTTATACTAAAACACACAATATTTGAGATGTACTTATACTGGAAAAATGATGTGTTGTTTATCTGAAATTCACATTTAACTAGAATCCTGTGTTCTGTCTGGCCACCCTACTCCCCCTGCCTCCCACCCCGACGTGAGAGGAAAGGCAGGAAGGCTGTGGAGAGAGAGGGCTAACAAGAGAATCTGTGGAGGACAGGTCACCTGGCTCAGACTGTGGCCAAGAGAGGCAAGGGCAGCCCTGGGGAGCTAGCTACTTTTTTCATTCCCAGTAGCTGCTCTGGACCCTTCATTTTGGTAACTCTCTGGACAATCCTTCCAGCTTCTAGATTCTTGCCTCTAAGCGTTCCCTCTGGCTTCTGTCCCCCTTTAACTCAGATGACAGCCTCGACGCTCCAGTCAGAGCCAGCAGTCACAGCTCCCAAGAAGGCAGGGGTACACTGGAATTCACACACTTGCAGAAATTAGCAAGAGCACACCAGTCCACCAGAAGTTTCCATTTCTGACCACCAGGTGAATGAATCCAAAAGAACCTTCCGAGCTTCCCACTCAGCTTCAGAAGGGTCACCAGAGCCAAAAGAACAGAAGCAGCTGGCAGAGGAAGCATGGAGGGGAAAATGAAAGGAATTCTTGCTTTGTTTTGTGTTTCACAAAGGCCCATTAGGGTGAGCAGTAATCCATGCTAATAGGCCTCAGTCACGGAAGCAGTGCTTGCCAGTGGACAGAGAAAGTAAAAGAAAAATCAGCAGAGGTTTTGTGGAAAGTCCGTCGGTGAGAACAGACCAAATGGATGTGATGTCAACCACCTCCCGGGCCCTGTTTCTTCTTTCCTAAGTGGCAGTGGGAAACCACACATTTGCAGAACAGCATCCTGAGACCAGCAGGGTGGAAGCAGATGGCACGGAAGGGGGAAGACAGTGGCCCGGCTCCCGGCAGTGCGTGTGGGACGAATAGGAACGTTGGAGTTGGCGAGAGAGATGGAACCTCCATAGCCTAATAAATTGCGAAGATGCTTTGGCAAAGCTGGTGGACTTAATTAGTTGTGGGAAACAAAGGGCCTTTCTAACTCATGCAAATTATACTTCGGTTGGATAACCTGATTGTGAAAAGAGATCTCAGCTAAGACAAATGATAAGAGGATTCCAAAAGTTAATCATTCACTCGCCAGGCTTCCCAAGTGCCAGACTGCACACCGTCTTGCCCTGATGGCATAATCTGTCACAAGGCTCTGGAACAAGAGCCATGATCATTGATGTTATAGACACCCTCCTCCCTTTACGTGGGTGAGGCAGAGTGAGAGAGCTTCCTGCTCCCCATGCCACCATCACAAGCCTTCAGAAACATGCCGTGCCCGAGGTACGCAGTCTGTCCTAGTCGCTTCAGGCTGCTGTAACAAAAGTACTGTAAACTGGTGGCGTCAACAACAAATATTTATTTCTCACAGTTGCGTCAGCAGATTCACTGTCTGGTGAGGACTCCCCTCCTGGTTCATAGACAGCTATCTTCTCACTACGTCCTCCCATGGCAGAAAGGGAAGGGAGCTCTCTGGGGTCTCTTCTATAAGGGCACTAATCCCATGATGAGGCCTCCACTCTCAGGATCTAATCACCTCCCAAAGGCCCCATCACCTTGGGGATTAGGATTTCAATACTGGATTTGGGGGGAATCTAAATATTCAGTCCATTGTACCTTTATTCCCACACATTCTTTGGAGTAGGGTTGGTCCCACATGGGTTATTCTTGGGTACAAGGAAATGTCAAATACATTTGGTGAAGCATCTGTAAGTATCCTGAAGGTTCAAGTGCTATTGATTTCGAATCTCACAGCTGCACTGTGATGGGCCGCCCTTCTCTCTGTCTCCATAGGACCACATGGTTAGCTCCCCCTCTCTCCACCCTCCCCCTCCGATTCTCTTCCCCTTGTTCACTCCTCTCTGACCACACTGGATGCTGCCCACCCCTTGCTGCTGCCTTAGGGCCTTGCTCCACCTGGAAGATTCATCCCATGGAGGGCCCTAGGCTCACTCCTTTAACTCCTCCAAACCTTTGTTCAACGAGGCCTACTCTGGACGCCCTTTTACTCGTCTCTCTCCCCTACTAGGGTGCAAGCTCTGCAAGGACAAAGAGTTTCGTCTCTTTCCTTCACTAAGCAGGACCGCGGCTGGCACGTAGGATTAATAAATATTGGCCGAAGGAATAAATGTCCTGCTTTCACCTTCGTCCTTGTTCCTTCAGATTCAAGGATGCGGATAAAATTTTCTCCACTTCTTTCCTCAGGACACTGTTGTTTGTCAAGAAAGGAAATTGAGCTTCTGATATGCAGGTGAAACTTTTCTCTAATTTCCTGCACACTTATGGAATCTTTTCTACTTTTCATTTTTCTTCTTCAACTCATTGGAGAACCGAGAAGTCGGTGCCTCAGGATATCACTTTAGTCAGGGAGAGGTTCTTTTATCTTTGACCAAAATTCCTCTCCTGTCTCTTCACGTCTATGTTAAATTCAAACACAGCCTTTATAGAATTACTGATATTATGCCAAGCATGTGAGAAGTCTATTAGATAATTGACTATGAGTTTGTCATCACGTGTTAGAAGAGTAAAATTTCCTACTTAAATTTCCTCAATATTTGAATACCAAACATAAGAGGAGGAGGAGTGTATGTAGGCACCAAACACTGAGTTAAAATGGAAACAAATCCACAATTAAATGTTTATCACATGATATCTGAAATCATAGTTCTCTTACTAGGAAACATGAAGTCTTAACTTCACATGTCAGTAAAAGCTGGTGTTTGAAAAATAATTATTATGTTGCTTAGAATAGCTCTTTTTCTTTTGTCAAAAAGCCCACTTCAAATTTCTTTCTACCAGAACAAAAGTGGAACACACAGAGGGTCAGCTAGAACTGGAGAGGTCACTTGACTAGAACTCAGGTGTTCTGGAGTGAAAAGATCTGCTCTCTACTAACTGGCTGTGTCCTCGTGGACATTTTATTTAAAATACATGGGCCTCAGTTTCCTCATTTGTGAAATTTAGAAATCGGATTTCTAAGGTTCTGGTAAATCTACAAGTTTTTATTCTGAATTTCTCTCTACTACTGATACTGGGATAACCTCCCTTCTCTCCACTCCCACCCCACACTCTTCATACAAATGCACCACATCCCACCCCCCACCTTCCTGGATTCCCCTGCATCTTGCAGAACTCACAGACATCGCTGACTCTGAGATGCACGTTGCACATCAGCATCCCAGGCATAAATGTGGCAATGTTTCCAGTTCCAACTCACAGGAGTAAGGTTTTCACAATAGTTTATGTAGTTCAAATCCTTCTTTATATTACCACATCATTCACAATCCACACACCCCCCCCAATTTGGCTTCATTTCCAACAACCCACACCCCGACAGGCAGAGCCGTGCAAGCAGTGAAACTCTGATGTTCGTCCTGAGAGGGGGGTCATCTGGCCACCCCCCATAAGGGCCCAGGCAAGTGTGATAAGTGTGCTGGCCAATCAACGCTTGCAGGGACCAGGCTGAACCAGCTCCCGGGTCTTGACAGGGACTTTGCTAGAGCCTCCCTGAGGGCAGGTATCTGTGAAAACTAATAAAAGGAAACCTCATTTAAAATGGAGTCAGGAGACTAGAAGGGGTAGCTCCCATGCAGTACCACTCAAGGTCAATTACAAGAAAGACAGTCAATTACAGACCTCAACAGAAGTCATCAACAGGGAAGAATCATTAATTATAGGAAAAAATGTGCATTGTATCCCAAACAGAAATCAGCTACCCCAGCAATTCAGCCAATGAGAAACCATCACTACCCTGAACTCTTGCTTTTCTCCAAAGGACTTTTGTTCAAAACAACTCCTTCCAATTTCCTCCTTTTTCCGTATAAAATAACGTTCCTCTCCCTTGTTTGTTGGATTTGCCTATGGTCTGCAATGGAATGCACATCCTGAGTTGCGATTCTTTGGCTATTCCCAAATAAACTCATTTTGCTGGTAAAATAACTGGCTGTTTTATTTTTAAGGTTGACATATTGATGCATTAAAGGAAGGTGCCAGACCAAGCTTCTAGGAAAGCTGCTTGGAAACATGGCAGGTAAAGATTTCCATCCCTAAGTATACTCTAATCACAAAAGTAGGCTGTCATATATTCTGAGATGAAGAGAAAAGGATTCTATCCTGTAGGCCAAACTCTTTCCCAAACTCCAGTCTAAACCCTAAAGTCACTTCTGTACCAACGTTTCAACATTGTGACTAAAACTCAAGTACATCAGATATGTAAATACTCAGTTACATTTTCCAGAAGCACTCATATTCATAGAGCATTGAGGCAATTTCAGGAAAGGATACATTTTTCTCTTATTGTAATTATATGTAATCCTAATCCCACATGCCTTCATGAACAAGATTTTATTTGGTTTTGTAGGAATTTATTTCAAGAAAAGAGAGTGCCCAGTACGTTGTACCCACCACGTTCATTCCCCTTTACACCCGGAGCACCAGGTAGGAGGTTGGTCTGTTGGAGCAGGGCTTCCCAAACTTTGCTGTGTCTGGGAGTCACCTGGGATCATGTTAAAACGCAGATTCTGATCCCACAGTTCTGGGGTAGGGCCTGAGATCTTGCACTTCTACCAAGCTCCCGGATGATGCTGATGCTGATGCTGGTGGTCTGTGCGCCACACTTAGAGTAGCAAGACGTCAGGCTGTCCCTGTGTAATCTGATGTGATTTTGGGCCTTGCTCAATTGGTGTCATTTTGGCTTAAGATCTCAGGACTGTTTTCCTGCTTTGAGGGCTCCCTGCTAACACGGTCTAATTGGCCGATGTGCTAGAAATTGCTGAGAGTCCTGTCAGGGAGGTCTGTATTTCTGGACACAAACAGGAGTTTGCCCAAGAGAAGAACAGCTGGTCCCACCCAGCTGGGAGCACTCTGTTCGCTGAGATGCCCTGCAGAGGAGAGCGGTGGGGGAGACCTGTCAGGAAGGGACAGGGTGGTACAGGTTGACTCCCCCATAATTCTTGCCAGATCCTTTCTCTGGCCACTGATTTTGCCTGAGACCCACAATCCCTCGGGGAGGCAAGCTCTCCTACACCCACCCACAGATGCCAGAATTCAGAAATCCTTAAGGAGCCTGAGATGTGTGAGTTTATTTGACTCACTATGCGTTTTTGAAAATTAAAACAATTCCAACTTCATATGCCAGAAAAAATGGATCATTAGATTAAAACAAGAAGGGCAAACTTCTTGTGCCAGAGAGTAAGAAAACTGAAAGAATGATGGGGATATAGCCAAAGGATACAGGAGCTAGCCTGAGGGCCCCTGTAATAACCACATTTTCTAGTTTCTGGTTTTGGTGCTTTGACATTTGGGGCTTTGCTGATCCTGGAGGGACTGCCCCTGCTGGGGTTAGCTAATTCCTAGAGATAGTCAATGACTCGCCCTTTCATATATAAACCAACCATTCCAGAGCCCACACCCCAACCACTTCCTCTATCAGGCTATCACTCAGGGCCACTGTTCCCCTGCCCTAATCACCCCAGGGCCTGGTACCAGACAACTAGGGAGTGCTCATATGCCCCAGAGCCTGCTGAAATTATTCAAACTAGCTATTCCTAAGACTGCTCACCCTGCCTCACCCATTTCTTCCTGTGGAAACCACAGTAAAGTCTCCTGCCCACGTTTTCCCCAAGCTCCCTCTGCTCCTGACTGACCCCGGTGCTTCTCCATGTGGCCCTACGTGGCATGCTGTGCCTCCCGTTTCTAGGGATCTGTTCATATAAAAAAAAGTCTACCTTTTTCACAGTCATTTCCGTGTCTGCAGGTCTTACTATACCTGATTAAAACAACCCTGAGTACCCTTAAAACTCCCAATGGACAAAGTGGGGACAATTGAACACCAAAGTAAGTAATGATGGTAATGGATTATACCTGTTGCATAGAATAACAATCCAAGAGTTCGTATTGATAAGAGTGAATAAATGAACAAAGAAATCAGTTTCGGGGGGGAGGGAAAGCTCTTCCTTACAGTTGAGTGCCAACCAATGAACGTAGAAGGAATGAGGGAATCAGAGACACATTGAGGTAAATGCTAAAACTAGTGGGTAGAGGTTTGATAGGAACCCAGTATTTACATAGTCTTAAAGAATCCTCCCCTTTTAATTATAAAAGAAAAATGAGTAATTTTATAGAAGGGAAACTGGCCAACACCACCCTAACTCAAATGGAAATTTGTTCAGCATTGTGGACAGTAATAATGCAAACAAGAGGCCACGTGAAGCTTACAAAAATCTATAAGAAAGGTTGCATCAATCAGGACTTTTAACTAAACTTCTGGAAAAATCAGAAAATCAAATTAAACAGAGGACTGTTTTCCCTGGCACTCCAGCTGTACAATATTGCTGCTCAAGCAAGTTGAAACAGAGTGGTATGAACTCAAATTACTTGGCATTTGGGCAATTCTGTTATTTCCAAAGTACTTTCCCAAATATGACCTTTCTTGATGCTATTTTTCACAGCAATTCTATGATGCAAATTATTATTATCTCCTATCTTACATATGAGCAAGCTAAACCCAGATGCTGAGTGACTTGCCCAAGGTCACACGACAGGGTCAGGACCTGACCTCGTGCCGTTGACACTGCACCAGCGTCCCTCCCACACTGCCCTGTCACCAGTCCTTACTAGCACCAACAATGTCCTCTGAAAAATGCCAGGCAACTTCACATTACAAAGCAAAATGTTCTTGAGAAGTTAAGAAAGACACTTTAATATTTCTTTGCATCTCATTTCATAGGTACACTTAATCTGGATCACTCCTCCCCCTTTGGTAAAATTCCTGAAAATAAAAACAAATATCAGAAAGGTAAATTACATCAACAGAGTCTTTAAAAAAAAATTGCTTGTCAAGTAAAATGTGAAAGAGTAAAACAATGAAGAGATGTATTTTTTTCTGGAAAAGCCGAGGAGACAAATGTCATCTTCAGTAGAGGATCCCACCTCCTTCCATTTCTCTCAAGAATATTTTCCTTTGTCAACTATCACGGTAGGAAATCAAAACAATGCATAAAGTCTAAAATGTATGAATCAGGAAGGAAATAGAAGAAAATAAATCCAGAGGACTCAACCTTTTAATTTTATTTACTTTTTAATTATGTGCATGTATTGATGTGATAAAAATAGATTTTTTTTTTTAGAGAAATGACCATCTCATAGTGGGGCTAGAATAAACACATCAACACCTCTAACCACAGGGTGGAGGAGCTTATGTCCTGTAAACCATAGACCTCATGCTGGGGAGTTCAGAGGAGAAAGAAGGCTCTACAGCACTCTCTGGGATCAATTCCGCCACCACATTCCTGTCTCAGCAGCTCTGTTCCCTGTTACAGCTTGATGGTGGAAGTTTTCTTTATTGGATTGGGAGAGTTTCTCTAGCCGATTGGAAAGTTCTCATAAGACCCACGTCCCATGACAGAGGTTGAGCGATGCTTGACTTTGGTTCCATCTCTGAATAAAAGAGGCTTCCAATCTTTGGGGGAGATGGTTTGTGACAGTTCTGAAGATTGGGGAAGTTCATAAATAATGAATGTTCTTCCTTTAAATAATTTGGGCAAAATCTCCCAGAGGAGGCAGCCTTTTAAAGACTCTCCACCTGTACGGGAAACTAAGTTTCTGATATTTCTGGGGGAGGGTATGTGGGTTTCCTCTGAGGTACTGGAGGGTGAGCTAGAAGCATGTTAACCCAGATCACTGTGATGACCCTTCCCTCCAGCCAGCCAGGTCTGCTTCCTGTCCCTCAGCACACCACAGACCGTCTTGCCCTTTACCTCCCAATTATGTCCATGCTGCCTGTCTTGCCTGGAAGTCCTTTCCCTCCTGTCTCTTTACCTAAATGCTTCCCCTTCCTCAAGAGGCTTTGTAACACAGTGATTTAAGGCTTTAGATTCCATAAGATCTGGATTTGGACCCACAAGAGCAAATCCGTTAATCTCCTGGAGCTTCGATTCCCTCCTCTGTGAAATGAGAATAATAATCAGCTACATCATTTGGTTATTGTGTTGATTAGTATATGTACTGTGTCCGCGTAGTGCTTAATAAACGGCTGCTACTCTTAAACAAATCCTACTTTATACGGAATGTCGAAGATGTGAAAAAAACCTTGGGAGATCAGCTCTCCTTTTGTAGACTAAGAAATTGAGGCCTAGAAAGTTTAGATGATTTTCCCAGCACAACTGGTCTTAGAACCTGGGTCCAATGGCACTCAGTGCAGCCTCCAGCCTCACTATGTAGTGCTGTTTCTTCTCTGTGAAGAAGTCTCTATCCCCCTAATGTCAGAGTGGCATCCCCTCTCTGAAATCTGACTACACCACTCTGAGCACCTGAATTATTATTTTTATATGCACGTCTCTTCCCAGATGATCAAAGCTACCTTAAGAGTATGAATATGACATCAAGTCCATGTTTGATGTATCCTGCAGTGTCCTAGGTCAAGGTTAGCATTTAGAAGGAAAATCAGCAAGTTCTTCCTGTTTCTGAGAAAGTAAACCTGTGAAACCACTCTCAGAACAGAATCTGGTTTCTCTATCTCCTTGAAGTCAAATCTAGGCCAATGAAACATAGTAACACACCAACTTCTCTGTAATAGCATGCACCATTTTAAAAGGTCTCTGCTCACTCAACACACTGAAGTAACAACATGGAGATAGGTTCCTTCCTTTGAAACCAAACTGGGTGGTTCTCTTATGCTTTTTGTATTCACATTTCATGGAGGACACATCTACCACCATAGCTCCCATGTCTTTCTTCTGGCAATCACAGTGTGTTTATAATATTAAATCTTTCAGAGCTCCATTTTTAGAAACAGTACCTAAATTCCAGTGTTATTTGTGTGAACTTTCTGCACAGTCTTATTATGTCCACAACTTAAATTAAAAGAAGGAAGTTTAGGAGCCTACCAGAAAATCATATTGCTACATCTGTGCAGGGAGATAGCATGAAGAAGGTAAAGGCTCAAACACAGGACTGTGCAAACATGTGCAGGGCCCATGAACAGAAAAGTCAGCTCAAGTGGCCAGAGTGGGCCATTAGCATTGACCTTGCCAATCTCCCTAAATCTTATTTGGATAATCTATTATTTCATCTGCTGGTCCAGAGCTGTATATCTGATGGTAAAATATTTCATTACAGTGCTGTGATTTCTCCATAGCCATTTTTCAAGTGGAGTAAATGATTCACCATGTTGGTGTCTTTATAAAACTATTATCTCAGCAAACTGCAGTCCTTCAGCTCCTCATATACGTAATGATGAGGCAGTAAGTAGAGTGCTTTAGTGTGTGGACTCTGGCCACACAGGCCTGCATTCCACTCTTGGCTCCAATACTTACTACTGGAGAGACTTGGAGCAGTTATTTAACCTCTCAAAGACTCAGTTAACTCATCTATAAAATGGGAATATTAATACTACCTACCTCACAGCATTATGAGGACTGAAGGAAATGTAAAGGGCATAAACACAGTTACTTGCATATAGTAAGCATGAGATAAATGCCACCTATGGTGATGATGATGATGGTGATGATTTGTTTTGCACAACACAGAGGATGATACCAACCTACCATCAGTAGGGCATGTGCTCCAAGATGTGTTTCTACCTGTGGTGGTAGTGATGGTAATTCCCAATGAGTTATTCCCACCTTCCTTATCAAGTAACTACCCTTGTGCATGTCTACAAAAGAATCACTGGCAGGAGTTAAAGTCAAAGTGGCCTAACACCAAACAGCACGGCATCACGCCCAACTGCCATCCATTCCTTTTAACTTACTCACATTTTGCTCACAAAGCAGCCTCACTGTGATAGACTGGATAAGCTACCATGGGATGCTAGATAAACTGTAGATAATAAGCACATGCATCCATCATCTTCAGGCTTTGCACACTCTATTAAAGAACAATTTGGCAATAAAAACATTGAACCATACAAAATATTCATTCCCTTTGACCCATACCTGTAAATTTAGTCTAAAGATATAATTACAAAGAAAATAGTTGAATGTACAAAACTATTTGTAGCAGGAGTATTTATAATATGATATAATATTATAATAATATAATGAAGAATTGTGAACAACATATAAACCTAACAATTAGAGAAGATTAAGGAAATTATGGGCTATTATTTGATGGAATTGTATGCAACCATTGAAATAATAAATATGAAGATTGCATATAAAAATGGTATGGTCAGGATACAAGATCTGTATTTTTGTATACTTGTAATAAACAATCCAAAAATGAAACTTAAAAAATAACTCCATCAGGAACAAGAAAAGGATGTCCCCACTCACCATTCCTTTTCAACATTGTACTGGAAGTCTTAGCTAATGCAATAAGACAAAAAACAGAAGTAAAAGGTATACAGATTGGGCAGGAAAAAATAAAACTGTCTTTGTTTGTAGATGACATGATTGTCTGTGTAGAAAATCTGAAAGAATCAACCACAACAACAAAAAAAACTTCTGAAACTAATAAGTAATTATAGCAAGGTTGCAAGATATAGGATTAACATACAAAAGTCAATTTCTTGTCTATATACCAGCAATGAACAAGCGGAATTTGAAATTAAAAACAGAATATCATTTATATTAGTATCCCCCAAAAATGAAATACTTAGATACAAATCTAACAATACGTACAAAATTTATGTGAGGAAAACTACAAAATTCTGATGAAAGAAATCAAGAAAGATCTAAATAAATGGAGACATATTCCATGATCATGACAAGAAGATTCAGTATTGTCAAGATGTCAGTTCTTCCCAACTTGATCTATAGATTCAATGCAATCTGAATCAAAATCTCAGTGAGTTATGCTGTGGATATTAACAAACATTATGTGGACATGCAAAAGACCCAGAGTAGCCAACACAATATTGAAGGAGAACAAAGTTGGAGGACTGACACTACCCTACTTCAAGATTTACTATAAAACTACAATAATCAAGACAGTGTAGTATTGGCAAAAGAATAAACAAATAGATCAGTGGAACAGAATAGAGGGCCAAGAAATAGAGTCACATAAATATAATCAACTGATCTTTGACAAAGAAGCAAAGGCAATACAATGGTGAAAAGATAATCTTTTCAACAAAGGGTGTTGGAACAATAAGCAAAAAAAAATGAATCTAGACACAGACCTCACATCCTTCACAAAAATTTACTCAAAGTGGATCACAGACCAAAATGCAAAATTATAAAACTCCTAGAAGATAACATAGGAGAAAACCTAGATCACCTTGGGTATGGTGTTGACTTTTTAGATACAATGCCAAAGGCATAATCCATGAAAGAAGTAATTGATAAGCTGGACCTAATTAAAATTTAAAAGTTCTGCTCTGAGAAAGACACCATCAAAAGAATAAGAAGACAATCCATGGACTGGGAGAAAATATTTGCAAAAGATATATCTTTTATCTTAGATAACAGATAAAGGTCTGTTATCCAAAAAATACAAAGAAGTCTTAAAACTCAAATATAAGAAAACAAACAACTCAATTAAAAAATGGGCAAAAGACCTGAACAGACAACTCATCAAAGAGACACAGATAAAAAATAAGGTAACGAAAAGATGCTCAACATCACATGTCATCAGGGAACTGCAAATTAAAACAATAATGAGATACCATTATGCACCTTTTAGAATGGCCAAAATTTGGAACACTGTCGACACAAAATGCTGGTGAGAATGTGGAGCAACAAAAACTCTCATTCATTGCTGATGGGAATGCAAAATGGTACAGCCCCTTTGGAAGTTTGGCAATTTCTTACAAAACTAAACATACTCTTACCGTACAATCCAGCAATCACATTTCTCGGTATTTACCCAAAGGAATTGAAATCTATGTCCACACAAAAACTTGCACGTGGATATTTACAGCAGCTTTATACATAGTTGCCAAAATTTAAACAATCACTCAGTAGGTGAATGGATAAACTGTGGTATATCCACACGATGAAATATTATTCAGCAGTAAAACAAAATGAGCTATCAAGCCATTAAAAGACATGGAGTAACCTTAAATGCATACTACTAAGTAAAAGAAGCCAATTTGAAAAGGCTACATACTGTATGATTCCAACCATATGACATTCTGGAAAAGACAAAACTATGGAGGCAGTAAAAAGACCAGTGATTGCCAGGGTGGGAGGAAGGATAAACAGGCAAAGCACAGAGGATTTTTAGGGCAGTAAAACTACTCTGTATGACACTATAATGGTGGATACATGTCCATTATGTATTTTTCCAAACCCATAGAATGTACACAAAGAGTGAACCCTAATGTGAACTTTGGACTTTGGGTGATAATGATGTGTCAATATAGGTTCATTAATTGTAACAAATGTACCATTCCAATGCAGGATGTTGATACTGGCGGAGGCTGTGCATGTGTATGGGTAGGGGTATATGGGAACTCTCTGTACTTTATGCTCAATTTTGCTGTGAACCTACAACTACTCTAAAAAATAAAGTCTATTAAAAAACAACTACTCCCATTTACAATAGCATCACAAAGAATAAAATATTCAAGAATAAATCTAACAAAAGAAGTTAAAAACTTATACTCTGAAAATTACAAAATATCAATGAAAAAATTAAAGATCACCTAAATAAATGGAAAGACATCCCATGTTCTTGGATCAGAAGACTTAATATTGTTAACATGGCAATACTGCCCAAATTCATGTAGAGATTCAATAACATCCCCAGCTGCCTTTTTTGTGGAAATTGATGAGATGACTGTAAAATTCATATGGAAATGAAAGGAACTCAAAATTGCCAAATTAATGTTGAAAAAGAAGAACAAACTTGGAGGACTCACACTTCCCAATTTCAAATTTTACCCCAAAGTTACAGTAATCAAGACACTGTGGTACTGGAATAAGGACAGACATATAGAGCAATGAAATAGAATTGAAAGTCCAGAGATAAACCCATACATTTATGGTCAACTGATTTTTGACAAAGATGCCAAAACAATTCAACAGGGGAAAAAATAGTCTTTTTAACAAGTAGTGCTGGGAGAGCTGATAATCCATATGCAAAGGAATGAAATCAGGCTGCTTGCCTATACCATACACAGAAATTAACTCAAAATGAATCATAGACTTAGATGTAAGGGCTAAAACTATAACTCTTAGAAGAAAACATAGCACTCAGTCTTCACTACCGTGTGTTAGACGATGATTTCTACGATACGACCGAAAACGCAAGCAAACGAAGAAAAAAAATAGATCAACAAGATTTCATCAAAATTAAAAACTTGGTGCTTCAAGGGACACCATCACTTTTGGGACTTTTATCTAGAGCACATAAAGAACTCTTACAACTCATTTATAAAAGAAGATAAATAACCCAAATAAAAAATGGACAAAGGCTCTACACAGACTTTTCTCCAAAGAAGATAAACAAATGGCCAATAAGCACATGAAAAGATGCTCAATATCGTTAGCCATCGGGAAAACACAAATCAAAACCAAATCAAAACGCAAAATCATCCACTAGGATGACTAGAAGCAAAAAGATTAATAGCATATGTTGGCAAAGAGACAGGAGAAATAGAACCCTCATACACCGCTGGTAGGAAGAAAAATGGTGCAGCTGCTTTGGAAAGTAGCCCAGCAGTTCCTCAGAAGGTTAAACATAGTTACTGTACGGCCCAGCAGTTCCCCTGCTAAGTGTGCACCCAAGAGAATGAAAACACACGTTCCTATAAAAATTTGTACACAAATGTTCAAAATGGCATTATTCACAGTAGCTAAAAAGTGCAAACAATCCAAATGTCCATCAACTGATGAATGAATAATAAAAGGTGTTATGTCTGTACACATGGAACATTATTCAACAATAAAAAGAAATGAGGGCCGGCCCCGTGGCTTAGCGGTTAAGTGCGAGCGCTCCGCTGCTGGCGGCCTGGATTCGGATCCCGGGCGCGCACCGTCGCACTGCTTGTCCGGCCATGCTGAGGCCGCGCCCCACATACAGCAACTAGAAGGATGTGCAGCTATGACATGCAACTATCTACTGGGGCTTTGGGGGAAAAAAATAAAATAAATAAAATTTATAAAAAAAAAAAAGAAATGAAGTACTGATACATGCTACAACACGGATGAGGCTTGAAAAATTATGTCAAGTGAGAGAAGCCAGACACAAAAGGCCACATATTGTATGTTTCCATTTATATGAAATATCCAGAATAGGCAAATCTATAGAGACAGAAAGTAGATTAGTGGTCGCCTAAGGCTCGGGGCACAGGGGGAAGTGGAGAGTGACTGTTCATGTGTACAGGGTTTCCCTTGGAATGATGAAAGTATTTGAAAATTGGTTGTGGCGACTGGTTGCACAACTCTGTGAATATAATAAAAACCATTTAAAGTGTGCATTTAAAACATTTAAAGTGGAATTATATCTCAATAAATCTGTTATTAAACAAATGGGATAGTAGCATCATAAATTTTTTAAAAATATAAAATGACACCAACAATGTCATGTAACAACAACCATGTAAAAATCCAACAAGACGTGCAATACAGATAAAGAATGGAACACAGGGTGAAATCTGAACACTTTCTATCATTCAGAGGAAGATTAGGGGTATAGTTACTTTCAAGGTGTTTTTTAAATAAATGTTCTTTAAACATCAGGTGGTCAATGGGGGGAGAAAAGATAATATTTTTGTACTCTCTTTTTATTCCTCCAATAAAAATGGGAAGAGTTAGGGAGGTGGGAAGGGGCCACTGCTGTCCCACTTCCTGCTTCACTTCTTGATACTCATAACCCAGCTGGGGCAGCATTTACTAGACCTGGCCCCAGTGGGCCTTCTTGTCTTCCTTCATTCCTTCTTATTATCTTTTCTTCCTGCCTGCCTTCCTCAGTAAGCAATTATTGAGCCCCTGCCCCTAGGGGCACACTTCTGCACTTCTGGTTATGCCAGTGTCTTAGCCTGGAGCGCACTTCTTTCCCCTTCTCAGGCTACTAAAGTCCTGCTCATCTTTTAAGGCATGGCTTAAAAACTACCTCTTCCAGGAAGTCTTCCCTGATCTCCCTGATTAAAATTCCTTCCTCCTGCTTCTATATTCCTTAGTAACTTTACTGGTATTATTTTATTTTTTTTATGATTATTTGTTAACAAAACTTTATTAAATCCATATACATTTAGGTCCTAATTTTTCTGGTTTTCATTTTACCACTACATTCGCACCAAAGTTCTTAAGTGATGTAATGTCTTTTGAGATGAATAAGGGGCTAATTTTTCTTACAGCCAACAAACATCTATTTGTTGTAACAGAATCAAGGTTATTCTTCCAATTTGAGTGAAGTGTTTTTATGACCCAGGATATAGTCTATCTCGGTGGATGTTCCATGCGCACTTTCATTTCATTTTTTATCACTTATTTTATTCTGTTGCGCAAATGTCTTTGACTCTCGTTAGATATCAAGTTCCTTGAAAGCAACGACCTCTTATTCAGTTTCGATTTCCCAGAACCCACCATGGTGCCAGAAACACAGGAGGCGCCCAGTAAGTGTTTACTGAACTGTCTGCTCTTTAATCCTTCATACGGTTGGCATGATTATTAAACACGCTCAGTGTCAGAATATTTACTGCTGTTAAAACCATATAAACTGTGCTCTTCCTTTTGTACTTATTTTTTAATAGGGATTGAAAAATTAAAATCCCAAAAGGAAATTCCAGTTTTTCAAAATTGGCACGAGAAAAAGTTATTTCCTTTAGTTTAGTAAACAACTGATATAGAGGTTTCCGGGAATTTGGAGGAGGAGGAGATATTGAAAGTGATTACAATGAAGAATCCAAAGATAAATGAAAGTCCCCTCCAAGAATTTCTTGCTGGTAATTTCAATGTATACTTAACCAGGCATCATATTCCATGTGTAAGCATTATTACCAATTTGTTCCGACTTCACTAGGAAAAAAAAAAAAAGGAGAGAAGAGGCTTTTTATTTGGTCTTTTGGCAAGTCCTTCAAGACTAGATTGACAGAGACTTCTCCCTCTCTCCAGAGCAGCGGGGACAGTCCTGGGCTAGGTCGCTTGGTACCACAGCTCCCCTCCGGTCCCGCGGCTGCGGCATCAGGGACCCCTAGCACAGCCAGCTCCAGCCGAGCACACTGCCACCTCCTGGTAGGAAGGGAAAATGCAGATATTCCGGCCCTGACCGCGGTCACCCTGAAGAGACCCCAGAGCCCGGGGTGGCCTGTCCCCCAGCAGACACAGGCAGCAAACAACCCGGAACCCTGGGTATGCAGCCCTGAGGGGAGTCGTAATGGTCACCTTGAATGCACTCTGAGGCAGTATTCTAGACACTGAGAGCAATGAGCAAAACAGACCGAAATTCCTGCCTCCATGGAGCTTAAATTCTAATGGGGAGACAGACAACAAATGAAATAAATATGCAAATTATTTATATGGGAGTAGGTACTAATACTCAGAGCAAAACAAAACCAGGAAAGGGGGACTACGGAGCGCTGGGAGCGAGGCCAGGGGCTGCACCTTTACATATGGGGTCAGAGAACGCGCCTTGCTGCTTGGAGCAAGGCGTCTCCAGCAGAGGTGCCGCGAGGAAACTCCCTGCGCACGCGCGGCCAAATCTGCGCCTGCGCGAGGCCCCTGGCTGGCGTCCCCAAAGAGCAGGAAGGAGGCCAGTGGGGCGGGGCTGGCAGAAAGGTTGCTAAGAGATCAGAGAAGTCGCAAGGTCGAACACTAGGGCCTTGTCATCACGGTAGGGAGTTTAGATTTTGGAGTGAGACGGGGGCCATTGGAGGGTTGAGTAGGGAGGGGCATGATCCGACTTGCATTCTGACAGGTTCACTCTGCCTACGTTTTGAAAATAAACTCTAGAGAGGATCAGGAGTGCAAGCAGGGAGACCTGTTAGGAGGCCATGGGGGTAACGCAGAGGGGAAACAATCCTGGGGGCCGGGGCCAGGGCCAGGGCCAGGGGGCAGCAGCAGGTCAAGAGGGAGCCTGCAGGGTGGGGGAGCGGGACCTCCAAGTCGGTCCCAGAGGTCTTATGGAGCCAGCAGGGCTCAGGTGGTCAGGAAAGCCAGGCATGGGGTGCTCTGAACAAGGGAATCGGTACCCGCTTTTCCTAGAAGTCACGCAGACAGCTGAGAGACCCTGCTCCGGTTCTGGCAAGCCGTGTGATCTAAGATAGTTCCTGGGTCTCTCTAAGCCTCATTTTCTTCATCTATAAAAAAGGATCCGAGTTCGTATCATTATGCTGTCTTTGAGATTAATGGGTTAAATTATATGAAAGCCTAATGTCCACGCTCAATAAATCATAGCATTCTTTCAAATGGAATCTCTTTTCAACAAAACATGTCCCGATCACGTGCTCTGGCAAGGGGCCCTCTCCTTCTTCCAGGGAAGGCAAGGGAAGCCCATTTTGGGGATTCAAATCTTCAGATTGATGTGGACTCCGGAAACATCAGTGCACGGCCCTCCAGCTGCACTAGATCACAAGCTAGTTCCATCTGGGGAAACTTTCTGAGGAAAGGGCTTAATAAAGCTAATCTCCACACCAAGAAGAAGCTACAGGGATGCCAGGCTCTGGCTGGCGGGTGAACATGCTGAATCCAACTCAGATCTTCCCTGTTGTGGTGACCTCCCCTGTGCTCAGCCTACCTGAGTCATATTGTGGCCCAAAGTCCGCTAGACTTCTCCCCAACTTACTTCCATTCGAGTTTGACTAACTTGAGTATATTTTCCATTACACATTGTATGGACTCTTGTCTATCTGACATAATTTCTTACTTAAAAGGCATGGATTTTGCCTAGAGATGGTAGTAACACTGAATCTGTTGGGAGGCCCCGTGGTCCCTTGCACATGCTGAGCTGTATTGTAATAAGCCACTGTGTCAAACCCCCTTTGGCAGGCGACCCAAATCCAGTTACAAGCCTCCTCTCAAGCGAGGGGCACTTTGGGTCTAACATTTACATTACTAAGAGGTACATTCTGATATCTTTCCCTAAACAAAAAGACTCCTGCGTGGATGTTGCTACTTTCATCTTCACAGAAATGTAGGGCGAATTCTCGCACTCAAATGTGAAATGCTGTCTCCCTATTCGGTTGCTCCATTAGTGAACACGGGGCCTGCATATTCTGAGGATTGTTGGCGGGAAGACCCACTCAAGGTGAGTCCACTTAAACACAGGATCAAAATGTCCTAGTAAAAATGGACTGAAGCATGACAAGAGTTCATAATGATGCTTAAAAAGAAGAAAAGCCCAATAGTCACCTCTCGAGGATGCTAGGGAACCAACTCACTTTTATTTCACTGTAAATAAAAGGAAAGAATCAAGCATTTATTCTGTATTTGCTATATAAACTGTTCCTCTAAGTAACCAAATAGTTGATGAGGGAAAGTTTCTCTTTTTGGAAGTATTTTGTCTAATAAATGAAGACAGAATGATAGAATACCATCTTTTTTTTTTCTTTTGCCGAGGAAGATTCTCCCTGAGCTGACATCTGCTGCCAATCTTCTTTTTGTATGTGAGCTGCCACCACAGCATGTCCACCGACAGACGAGTGGTGTAGGTCCACACCCGGGAACCGGGCCCCAGGCTGCTGAAGCGGAGGGTGCCACACTTAACCACTAGGCCACCGGGGCTGGCAGAGAATCACATCATTTTGCAAATCCATAATGACTTAATGGATCATGACTATCTATGGCTCACAAAAAAGTGACAATCAGGCATATTAACTAGAAGGACCCCACTCCATCTATGAAGTGTTGTTGCCAAAATATTGAATGTAAATCAAATCAAATCTCTGGCTCTAACTACCACTTTACAGAATACACATGAGACAGAAAGACATGATAAACACAACAACAACACACAATAAGGAAAATCAGAGGAATGAGGGATTCTGCAGAACAAATATCCAGTTCCTTCAACAACAACAAAAATTATGAGGAAGAGAGAGAAGAGGAGGAGGAGGTGGGGGGGGGAGAGAGAGAGAGATTGAAGGGGAACCTACACATCAAAAGAAATATAAGGAACCTTATGGATCTTATTTAGATCATGACTCAAACTACCTGCAAAATTTTAAATTTATAAGACAAACAGGGAAATATGTACACATTCTAGTCATTTGCTGACATTCAGGTATTATAGTTAATTTTTAAAATGTGATTATGGCATGAGGATTATTTTTTAGATTTACATTCTGAAATATTTTCAAGTGAAATGATAGGATACAGAGAGCGGGAGAGAGATGGAGTGGTAGGCATGGAAGAGACAAGACTGGCTGTGCGTCCCTGGTCTGTGGTGTTGTCAGGATGGTCATCACTTTGGGAGGAATAGTGACTAGAAGGGGGCACAAGGGAGCCTCCGGGATGCTGGTGACATTGTATCTCTTGATCTACCTGCTGATTAAATAGAATTTTAAATTTGTGAAAATTTACAAGCTGTACAGTTATGATTTATGCCCTCGTCTATACGTATATATTTTTATGTTCTTATTCAATAGAAACTATTCTTTTAATTGGCCATGAGTTAACTGTTCAAGCTGGGTAATGGATACATGGGAGTTTATTATACAATTATCTCCATGTTAATGTTTTAGATTTTCTATAATAAGCTAAAATTTTATAGTAAATAGTCCAAAAATAATGTTTGACTCTGTGAAAATTAACAACCAGAAACCTCATTTAAAATGGAATCAGGAGGCTAGAAGAGACCACTGAATGCACACTACTGGCCCCAACAAGAAGAGAAGTACTTGCATCTCCAACAGGAAGTGATACTACTTACCACCCCAACAGAAGGAGGGAAGAAATTCCTCCTTGCCCAGCAACAGCTCAGCCAATGAGAGACTGCCCTAACTCAGCCAATGAAAAGCCGTTACACTTCAAATGCCCAGTCTCCTCGAATGGACTCTTCCTTTACAACAGTCCCTCTCAACTTCCTAAAAGAACCTTCCTTTCCTTTGTTTCTCCAGACTTGCACATGGTTTGCAATAGACTGCATGTCCCAAATTGCAATTCTTTGCCATTCCCAAATAAACCCATTCTGCTGGTAAAATAATCAGCTGTTGGGGCCGGCCCCGTGGCTTAGCGGTTAAGTGTGCGCGCTCCGCTACTGGCGGCCTGGGTTCCGATCCCTGGCGCGCACCGACGCACCGCTTCTCCGGCCATGCTGAGGCCCCGTCCTACATACAGCAACTAGAAGGTTGTGTAACTATGACGTACAACTATCTACTGGGGCTTTGGGGGGAAAAATATATAAATAAAAATTAAAAAAAAAAAATCAGCTCTTTGTTTTAGGTCAACAACTCAAATTTTATCTTGAAAAACCAAACAAGGACAAAAACAAGTTTGTCTGACATTTAACACAACGTAGGTTGAAATTGTAACCATGCACCAATTCTTAGCATGAACGAAGTGAATCCTGAGTAGATCTATGACATGCTTCGCTGCACTGTAGAGTTTCACAATGAATCCATCAAATGAGTCTCGTTTTGCTCAATTAGAGAGTTTCATCCATGTTTCCCGGGGCTTCCCCTCAACCTTTGCTAGTAAAATCACGCTCTTTGAAATAGCCCATGACATCATCCTTGTTGAGTTCTCTCCTTCTATTGTTGACTGCTCTAATTCTGCCAAGTCATTTGTCAATGACTTTGCAGCTGTTTTGAGCGATTTTCCAATATCACTTTCAACACTTGCACGAAATCCCTCCTCTTTTGCAAGATTTGAAATTCACTTGGCAGTTATGTGCATTCTGTTTGGGCTATGCTGTCTCGATGCGTACCACAGCAGACAACATGGAAAGGGTGACCAACAGAGCAGTGGGTAGGGACCAATTCTGCCACTTCATTTTAGATAAAGAGTAAAAGCCTACATAAAACATAATATAAAATATAATATAATTTTGGAGTAAAAAGTGGGGAGAGATGATTTAGCACTGACTGATTTTATATGTGGTCAGTGCATTAGTGAATGCTTTTATGCTAATTAGCTTGGGCTTCCCTCAACCAACTGACAGCTGTGGAGACTTAGATACTGAATAGTCAGGTAGCAAGGACCCTGTGTCTAAAGGAAAAGAATCTGCTCATTCAAAACCATTAGCAAATGATGAAGAATTTCCTGACTTTTTTTAAAGAATCTCAGAGGATGCAGTGTACGTTATTTACCCCACATTACACAAGTTAAGAAGCCCTTCTCAGGGTCTGCAACCCCAAGAGTTTTTCTTATCTTCCTGTGTCACATCTGCCTCTACTGCCCCCTAGTTTGGCATCTTGCCCTTCCCCAAAATGGACCTCAAAATCCCCTCCCTTCTTTCACACAGAGTGTTCAGCTTGGCCTCACTCCAATCCTTGAACTGTGTACTCCACTCATCAGAATTCGAAGCACGAAATGACCCTACAGCCACCAGCAACTGTCTCCTCAGGGGGGAGTTCAGTAGACTGGATTTTTCATCTGAGTTTATCCTCTGTGACCTCCTCCAACCGAAACATCAATATGTTCCTCCCAGACAAACAATGCCATCCCCTTGACAAACTGGCTAATACTGGTCTCTTCACCCCGGATGAAGGAAAGAAAACTGAAAAGCTATTTTAACATGGGTTATCTCAGAGTGGTGAACTTGTGAGCGCTTTGTATTTTCTTCCATTTGCTTATCTCTATTGTCTAAATGTTCTACAACATGAACATCTATTTAAAACATTTTATCTTTCTTAAAGGATTACACTGAAGGCCAGCCCCGTGGCATAGTGGTTAAGTTCGCATGCTCCACTTCTGCAGCCTGGGGTTCACAGTTTCGGATCCTGGGTGCTGAACTACACACCGCTTATCAAGCCACACTGTGGTGGTGTCCTACATACAAAAAGAAATAGAGGAAGATGGGGACAGATGTTAGCTCAGGGACAATCTTCCTCAAGCAAAAAGAAGAAGATTGGCAACAGATGTTAGCTCAGGGCTGATCTTCCTCACCAAAAAAGAATATATATATATTCCAAAAAAATAGAAGATTGCATTGAGCGTGAAAAGTTAACATGTGTAATAATGTCAATGAAGCCAACTTTTTCCCTAAAAATTATATTTTATAGAGAAAAATGTATACTTATTTCTTTACCTAAAAATGAAGGAGGTTTCATATTCATTTTGTTTTTCCCTTTCTATTAACTATTTATGTGGCCCATTGTTTGATTTTTCTCACATCGTTTTTGGGAAAATGTTATTTAACAAGGATTCTGGTAAATGTAGCATAATTGGCCAAGGGGCAGCTTGTAATCAGTCCATTGCTAGTATAATCAGCAGGGTTTTAACCATTCAGGAAGGAACTTCCTGCCCTTTGTTTAATTAAAGCAACTTCTCTTGAAAAAAAACAGAAAACTCTTTCCTGACTCATATTTACATGAAGAATTGCCTGTGTTTAAAGATGTAGCGACCTGTGAGGTGAAATCACTAAGCCAACTACACGCGCCTTCCATCGTGCCAAAGTCCACCGTCCAAGGAGAGCACAAGAGATATCTTCACCTCGCAGATAAAATGGAAAGCCTGCTTTGGCCACGCTGGTCAGGAAGTGAGGCTTAGTTCTCCCCACACTGTGATAGCTGCTGGGAAATTTACTCTATTCTGTGTACCTATTCCCTTCACTAAATCAACAAATTCGCAATTGATTGTGTCACATTTCAGCTGTACCTAGCAAGGCTTGATTCTCTTCCTCATCCTCCAGGCAAAATCCTCGCCAGGCACAATGGATTAAGGGGATAGGGCGAAGAAGGCAAAGTCCAATTAGATGAATTTAACCAACCATCTCTCCAGCAAATCGAGCCGATGACCTTTGGCTCTGCTCTAGAGCTGAGAGGGCTCTGCAGACGGCTGTAGAGGTCTCCTCCTCTGCTGGGTTACCTGCGCCTCTTCCTTCACCCATCTCCGTGCTCTGCCATCCACTCCCTCGCCAAGCTAGACCCCTGTCTAGCCACTGGAAGCCACTCTTAATTCTTTCTCCCCTACCTCCCACACCCAGTTAATTGTAAGTTCTGCCAGCTTAGCCTCCTACATTTCTTAACTGATCTCTTCTTTCCACTCCTGCTGGCACTACCCTATTTCGGGTCCTCATTCTCTGTCAGGTGTACGAGCACAACAGCCTCCCAATGGTCTCCTTGTCCTTTCAAATCCACCATCACATCTTGCCGTTACTCCCTTACTTGAAATCTTCAAATGGCTCACTGTGCATTACAGGGTGAAGTCCACTCCTCAACATGGTACTCTAGAGCCGCCCACCACTGGCCAGGCACTCTCTGTCCACCCTCTCTTCCCACTACACCCTGCCTCACCCTGCATGCTCTCTGTGCACGTCTGCTTCTGGTCGCTGTGCCTCAGCCCGTGTGCCCAACCACCACATCCCAGTCACGTCCCACGTGCTTCTCATGACTCTTGTAATTTACAACCCATATGCAATATCTGCTCCTTCAGGCCTTCCCTTATTCACGCACACCCCCAAACAAGCTCACAGACTTCTGAACTCCCATCATGCCCTGTGCATGTCTATTATTACACTTATTGAATTAATATTATTTTTCTATCATCATGCTTTCTCTCTTGAGGCAGAGTCTTGTATTCATCCTTGTATCTTCATGCCCAGAGCCAAGTATATAGAAAACTCTTAGTGAATATTTAGTGGTTGAATGAATGTCAAACAAGAGCCACAATGATGTTAAAGTTGTGACTAAAAGGTATAAGATTTTCAGATAGAAAAGATGAATCTTCAATGAGGGATGCATTCCAATGATGAAATTTAAAGGATAATTGATGAGTAAGTAGTTTACAGCTAACAACTTCCCCCGGCATGTGATTCTCATGGTATTTTTTCATGGTTCCAATTCCTGTTACACAGAAAACAGAGTTCTATATAGAGATTTATATCTTTCAGACAATTATTATAATATGAAGATTATATATTTAATTCTTGGGAGAAAATCAAGGAAAATAAAAAATTTTTTATGTAAATAAAAATTTAATAATTTAAGAAATTAAAGAAGGTTCTTCTTTCCTAATGAAGGAATATCTTCAAGAAATTGAAAAGAGAAAGTAATAAAGCTACATATGGAAGAACTACAAGAATGTCTACAAAATAAAGAAAATTTCAACATTCTGGTATTACCCCAAGTAGAGAGAGGAATTTGGTAGTGTTAAAATATCTAAAAAGCAGAAGTTGCTATAAGAAAACTAAAAAGAAGAGAAAGGATGAAAGAGAAGGACAAGAAATACCAGAAATAAAATTGGAGTGACTAAAGGAAATTATTTCCATTCAGTTTTATAGAAAAATAAATCCATATGATCAAACAGACGATTAGCAGCTGCTCTGTGGTGTTTTTGAGAGTTCTGGGTGGAGGAGAGGTTTGTTCTGATTCTATTACTGATTTCTTCCACATTGGCATCAACTGTGACTTTTTCAACAGTGAGATGTCCCATTAGTTGTATCAGTTATCAGTTTGCTGTGTAACAAAATACCTCAGTACTTAGTGGGGTATTGTTCATGATTCTCTGAGTGGGCGAACTTGGGCTGGGCTCAGCTAGGCATGTCTTCTTCTAGTCTCATCTGGGATCACTAGTGAGTCCCAATCATCTGATGGATTGCTTAGGATGATTGATCCAAGGTGGCTTCATATATCTGGAAGTTGGTGCTATCTGTCCCTCTCCATACATTCTCTTGTTCTTAAGGAGACCAGGCTAGACTTCTTTACATGAAGGTCTCAGGCAGCAAGAGAGACCAAACTCTAATGCACAAGTGCTCTACTTGTGTCGTGTGTGCTAATGTCCCATTAGCCAAGGCAAGTCATGTGGCCATATCCCTATTTCAAGGGGAGAGCAAACATGCTCCATTTGTTGATGGAAGGAGCAGAAAAGTCACATTGCTTGGGGCACACAGCGAGGAAGAGGAGGAATTTGACCATTAAACAATCTACCTCAAATATCTTGTCATTTCATTCTGAGGGTTCTGCAAATGCTCAGAATTCCAGTAGAATTCCTATCTGGCACTTTCAGAAGTTGGTGTAATCTACTGGAGACTGACAAAGGAAGTCAAAATGTGCAAAGATCTCAGAGATCAAGATGTTGTCCATGGATTGGACGATGTCTCCTATTCATTCCGTACTTACATTCACCATGTCACTCTGTTTAAAAAGTGTCCCATGGGTCCCTGTTGTCTGCAGTAATAAGCCCAAACTCCTTGGTGAGGCATTCAAAGCCCTTCATTATTTTTCCCTGCCTGTCTGTGGTTTATTAGTAACAGTAAGCTACTTGATTTATATTTAGTAAACATAGAGTAAGCTAGTATATTTAATATATAATGAATCAAAGACAATAGAAGCTATTTCTTGCTCACTTAAAAGTCCTGAGGGCGGGGGCCAACCTGGTGGCATAGCGGTTAAGTTGGCTCGCTCCACTTCGGCGGCCCGGGGTTCAATGGTTTGGATCCTGGGCGTGGACCTACACACTGCTCATCAGGCCATGCTGAGGTGGCCTCCCACATAGAGCAACTGGAAGGATGTACAACTATGACATACAACTATCTACAGGGGCTTTGGGGGGAAAAAAGGAGGAAGATTGGCAATAGATGTTAGCTCAGGGCCAATCTTCCTCAAAAAAAAAAAAGAAAGAAAAAACACAGATTGTTCAAACTTAAAAAAAAAAGTCCCGAGGGTGAAATATTATTGGCACAGCCCGCCTTCAGAAAATCATTAGGGCTGCTAGGCTGACAGAGGCTCTGTCATGGTCAAGCATGACCTCCAACACTGCCTGGGAGTCATCCCTATTCCACCCATCTGGAAGCACAAGAGAGCACGCAAGAACATGCGTGGGAGGCTTTCATGGGCCGGGCTTAGAGTGGTGCACATCACTTCTGCTCAATCCTGTTGGTTAGACTCAGTCACGTGGCTACCAAAATAAATCCTTATTACCTCCATTCCAAGTCATTCACTGCTTCCCCGCATCTTGGTGTCAAATGCTCTTCTCTTTTCTCCAACTGGTGAACTCATACTTATTATGTAAAAGCTAGCTCTAATGTCACTTTCCCTGTGAAGCCATCCACATCTCCAGAAAGTTACTCACTCTGTGTTTACCTCCATGAAGGCACCAAAAGTACTGATTAACTAGACTTGTTATTAAAAGTACTGATTAATTCGACAACTAGACTATCAGGTCCTCTGGGGTGGGAAGACGCAATATTCACCTTTGTATAGGAATGCAGATCTCAATGTCTAGATGCGGTACAAAATTGTCGACTGAGTGATTGCAACTGTAGTTTTCAAGTCGGGTCATCAGGGAAATCAGACAAGCCACCCCTTCTGCAGTGTTCCCGTGGGTGATATTCCAGACTATTCCGGTCAAAGTATATACAGCGATCATGCAAGGGGTAGAACTACCATTTCTGAGCATCGCAGCAAAACTGTACCCCACAATTTTTCTCCATGTTCTTTCGTATTTGGGAGGCCCTACAGCTCTAGCAGAAAAGAGGAGCTCTATAATAGCCAAACCATCATTTGGTAGTGAGCCTGAGGCCAGAGGACCACTTCAGTGGTGCTAGTTCCCCCATCAAAAAGTAAGAAGAATATGTAGCTTCGCTGGTAATAAAACACAAACGAAAATATCGACACTTTTTTCCTATCATCTTAGCAAATATTTTAAAAGTTTTAAGCTACTCATTGCTGAAAAGAGTGAGACATTTTTCCTATGAACTTAACAAAGCTTTAAACAAATTTCAGTGCTTAACACTCGCGAAGATGTGTTGAAACGGGCACTGCCATGGTCTTCAGATAGAAGTAGAAGCTGAGTAATATACCTAGAAAACAATTTGGTGGTACATAGCAAAAACCTTAAAATATTCATAGCTTCTACTCCAAGATTCTATTTATAGAAATATATGCTAAATAAATAAGCAAAGATAGCAGCAAAAAGTTAAACACACACATGTTCATTACAATATTCTTTATAATACAACAAAAAGAAATGACCTAAACCTACAGTTTTAAAAACACATAAACTTTTAAAAGATTAAAAAATACACAGAAGGTATAAATATCATGAGTCCATACTGATATAAACAAATGATTGAATAATAAATAATTGGGGGAGAAGAGGCAAATCTCCCATGCAGAAGAATTCCAAATAACTCATGTAGATGCTCCATTCTCAAGGAGGTGGAACATAAATCTCCACTCTTGCAGTGGGCTATACACAGTGGCTCCTTTCAAAAAGAACAGTAGGGAAAGGGGGAAAAAGGGGAACTTTACAACGGAGAAACCTGACAAAACTGCTTCAGCGAGGTGACCAAAGTGAGCGTCAACAGTGACCAATTATTATTGATGGTGTGTGCCTTTGCCATGATGTCATGAGAATGGTACTTTACTTACGCAGTCTTCCTTCCCTAAACCTGTAACCCCAGTCTAACCATGAGAAAGAAATACCAGACAAATCCTAATGGGGGACACTCTGCAAGATGCCTGACCAGTACTCCTCAAAATTGTCAAGGTCATCAACAACAAGGAAAGTCTGAGACTGTCATAGCCAAGAGAAGCCTAAGGAGACATGACGAATAAATGTAATGTGGTATCTTGGATGGATCTTGGAATAGAAAAAGGACATCAGGTAAAAATTAAGAATAAAGCACACACTTTAGCAAAAATAATATTGTGTCAATATTCATTCATTAGTAGTAACACATGTACAATATGAATGTAAGATGTTCATAACGGGGAACTAGGTGTGGGGTATATGGGAACTCTCTGTGCTATCTTCTCAATTTTTCTGTAAATCTAAGACTTCTAGAAAATAAAGTCTGTCTTTAAAAATGTATTAAAAATACACTAGGGGCCGGCCTGGTGGGGCAAGCGGTTATGTGTGCGCACTCTGCTGCGGTGGCCCAGGGTTCACAGGTTCAGATCCCGGGCGTGCACCGAAGCACCGCTTGTCAAGCCATGCTGTGGCAGCATCCCATATAAAGTAGAGGAAGATGGGCATGGATGTTAGCCCAGGGCCAATCTTCTTCATCAAAACAAAAAGTGGAGGATTGGCATTGGATGTTAGCTCAGGGCTGATTTTCCTCGCCAAAAAAAAAAAAAAAAGTATTAAAAATACACAGAATGGAATACAGTTAATATGTAGCCTAATATGTGAACTACAATTTAAGGTCACTTCTCTCTTAATATTCAAATTCATTTGCTTCTAGTGTCCATCTGCTAACCAGGAAATTATCTTCTTCTTCTTTATCTTCCCTTCCTTAGAAGCAAAAACAGGGGAAATCTGACCTACTCAGAGAGGACATGTTGGCTGAGTGGTTGCACTGCAGCCACACGGGATCACTGCTGGCGGCGGCTGGTCCCACAGACCAGCACTGTTCTTAACCACGGGAAGAAGCTGGTGTTGTCCCAGGCTCCACCACTAGCAGCCCAGGGGCCCCTGGAAACTGCTGATTCCTATGCTGCCTCCATTGCTCAAAGTGCAGGGGAGAAAGCGTTGTGTTTGAGTCTAATAACATTGATAATAATGGTGATGATAGCTAACGTTTGTTGAATGCTAGGCACTGTTTGAAGCACTTTGATTGTATTAACTCATTTAATCCTCACAACCATCCTAAGGAAAGTTCTATTTTATGCATGCCATGATGATGTTTGGCATTTTCTTATAAAATTAAACAAACGATATAAGTATATTATACCATTTGGCCCAGAAATTCCACTCCTAGTTATTTACCCAAGGAAGAAGGAAACACATTCACACCAAAACCTGTACAGGAATGCTTATAGCAGCATTATTCAGAGTAGAGAAAAACTGGAAACGACTCTATGTCCTTCAACGGGAGAATGGAGAGACAAATGGAAGTACATCCACACAATGGAATACTACTCAGCAACGTTAAAAAACACTCATTGCGTGCCCATGATGTTGTTTAACATGTTTCTCTGTCCCCTGTGTTTCCGGTAAACAGGTACTCAGATCTGTTGATGAGATTTTGAGGAGATTTGAGTTCACTTTTTTGACAAGACTATGTCATAGGTTCTTCCATGAGGAGGAACATAATGTCTGGTGGGCTCTCTATTGAGGTTAACAGCCATTGATGATCATTGACTAGATGCATCAAATCACGGGGGATTTGCACAATGATGATATTCTAATTCTGCCATCCCTTCTGGAAGCTTCTATGAGAGAAACTTCCCCTCATCAACTATTTGGTTAACCAGAGGCACAAGATAATTGTTTCGTTCTTCCCCTTTATTCACCAGTTTTTAAAGTAATGAGTTGGTCCTCCAGCATCCTCCAAAGATAATTAATGAAGTTTGTTTTGGCATCACTGTGAACTCATAAATTTGAGTATAGTTGATGTGTTTCACTGCATTGTCATCACTATTCTCATTGATACTCAAATTGTCTGACATTTGGCCAGAGGGATCCTCTTCAAGTTGGATCCTGTGTCTTTTTGACCTGACCTTAGTGGTTTTCATAGCTTCCTTTTTTCGGCTACAATAAGGTGTTCTAGACTCATCTTGTGGATTTTCTATCCCTGACCGGAAATTCAGTCATTTCTCCAATGAGCTCTCATTCCTTATAGTCAGAAAGGGTATTCAGAAACGACAATCTGGGTGCTAAAAGTCATGTTTCATTTCTATTAATGTCAGGGGTCTCAAAAAATTGACGTGACCTGGGCCTCTGAGTGCATTTAGAGACCCTACTCACAGTGCTATACACACACACACACACACACACACACACACACAGAGTCACACACAACCCACAAAATGTAGCTCTGGGGCCTATAATTTTGGAAGAATTCTCTTTCTCTCATGTATTCAAGGTCTGTATTGTTTTCTCTTACCTTGTCATGGGAATATTACGTAACCACAAAAACTTTTGTAACCACAAAAGAAAATCTGATTTTAAAGAAAATTAAAGAGCAAACTGCACATGGTATGATCTCTTTAATGTAATATACATAAATATATTCACATATATTGGTGTGTATAATTAAGTGACTATACAAGATGCAAAACTAAAAATATGTTATCATTTGAAAATCTAAACTCTAGTCCTATAAACCCAGAAGTTGTCCAGCTTCTGCTCAACACTCCAACTCCATTTTCTGCCCCTTTTCCCTGCCCCAGGAACCTTCAGCCACGCTAACTTTTTCTTTCAGGTCACAGAACTCACCAAATGTCTCTATGTCTTGGGGCCTTTGGACCTGTCCTGGCCATCCTTCCTGGATGCTGCTGCTCCTTCTAATCCATCCCAGTTCTTGCTTACATGTCCCTTCCTCGGTGATGCCAGCCCTGACCATTTAGACAGTTCTTTTCTGTCACAGTCCCTGCAGTTATTTTCCATCAAAGCACCTTGTTTCTTCATAGAGCCTGGCATTTTGTAATCATGGATTTGTCTGTCTACTTATCTATCACCTGATTCCCCCATTAACCCCTTAGCTTCTTGACGGCAAGGGCTATGCTCCCCTCACTATTCTATACCCTGCGAGTATTTTTTGATAAATGAAATAATGAATATATATATTCCATGTATATATATGCCATATATATACATATATATATACATATACATATATATACACACACATATTCCAAATATATACATATGGAAAGAGCTATCAAATTAGTAGTAGCAGTTCTGTCTGACTGGGATGACATTTGCTTCTTTTTGGTTTTCAGTACTTTCCAAAAAAATTTTAGTATAAATATGCATTAGTTTTGTAGTGAGAGAAACAAATACATGTATTTTTAAACCATGAAAACAGTAGGAATGCTTCAATAGGGGTTAGTTCCTCGGTCTAGACCTGGGACCCCAGCCTCCCAACTAGACATGGACAATGGTGTGAACCCCACATGACCAGGCCGGATCCCTAGGCTGACACACACAGTGAGGTGCCCCACGGCTCCTGGTGGAGGCTCCGTCCCATTGGAGGTCCAGGGGAGTCAGGGGCAGGGCTGCTTAAGGTGTGGCATCTACCTGGCAACATTCCAGCTGTCCCTCCCAAGCTCCAACCATTCAAAGCCTGTGGACCTGTCAGGCAGGTCTCTGGTCTCTTTCAGAGGAACAAGGGATTCTGCCTGTCCCTGAAGTCTGACCGCACTGAGTCTTACTCCTTCTCCAGCCAGAGGTCTGGACAGAGGAAGACTATTCTGGTAGGTGGCCTCACTTCCACAAGCAGAAAGAGGCAGTTAGGATTTCTTTCTGCAGAAGGGATAAAAAAGAGATCAGTGGGTTTTCCAAACAGCCACGCTGGTAAAAGCAGGCATGCTCCAGCCACGATCCTTAAATTCTGGTGCTCCATCTAGGAGCTGAGACATCCTGCTCCCTGTCCATGCTGAGCTGGCAACAAACTCAGAAAAAAGCACAAGCTCATGTAGCTTAATAAAACCCCCAAATGGGGGCTTGATGATGTAATGTATTTTCCCAAACAGGCCATGAAAGACACCCCAAGGTAGACAGAAAATTCTACAAAGAGTTTCACTCTGAGCTCCAGCTGGAAGAGTGAAAAGGCAGTGGAGTCACCGGTGAAACTCCTGGGGATTTTTGGAGTTGGAGAAAAAAGATGTTGCACCTGAAACTGTGTGTTTTCTTTAGTTTGCAATTTCAAAATGGTTTGGAGAACTTAAAAGGGGAAGTTCCTGTAGCTCTTGGGTCAGAAATGGGAATGTGGGAAGGCTGACTAATAACTCTCAATGTTCTGACCTCTAGGGCACTGAAACTCTAAAGATTGTGAAAATACAGCACCAGGGAAAGTGTCAGCATTTTGACTGCAGTCTAGGGCAAAGATCAAGGCTACATGAAATGAGCATTAATGTTAGCTTCCCAGCGAGAAGACTGACTCACCGGCTTCTGAGACGAGCACAGGCATTTCTCAAGCCAACAAAGTTCTATTTTACTCATCAGGATGAACCTAGAAGTCAATGTCATGGTATCCAATGTAATACTGAAGAAATGGAGAAATACAGAACTATGGAGAGTTGACACAGCATTGCCTTCCATCCAGGGCTGTTTGCTCAGCTGGTAATGGGTATATACAATGATTGATATCATGGGTAGATGAAGTAACAAGCAAACAAGAGCATTTTAATGACCATGGTATAACACAAGGATGATGTGGACAGTTGGGCGTAGTGCACTAATCCCACAAACACACCAGAAGGTGGGAATGGAAAGGAAAGGTATATCCATTTTGTGGTTTGGGCCTGAACTGGTCCTGTGACCTCCAGAACTGAATCCTCTTTGTGTCCAAGGGAAAACGAGCAGCAGTGCTGGGCTTGAAACATCATGCAAGTGACTGTTGAAGGCTGTGACAAGGTTTGGTGTAGAGAAAAGAAGACTTGAGCAGAACAGAGGAGTAGTTCAAATATTTGAAGAGCTGGCATGTGAAAGAGAATTAGGCAGCACGCAGAGGAGGAAGCAGGGACCAATGTGAAATGAAGAAGGCAGATTTTAGCTCCTTAAATTTTCTAGCCATTAGACCTCTTTGAAATGGAAGGAGCTGCCTGGAGAATAGAGCATTTGTACTGGTGGGTGTGTTTTAGCACAAACAGAGTGCACATTGTGATGACTGTTAAGGCCCCATTTAACCCCAGTTGAAGCCAGGATTGGGAATTCTGCCGTGTGCCTTCCTAGATGGCAGGCCTCAGACTCAGGCCTTTGGGTATATAAATAGAATCCTCACAAGCCTGGGTTCCATCGTTACTCCCATATTACAGATGAAGAAACTGAGGGTCAGAGAGGCTAAATAATCTGCCTGAAGTTGCCCAACTATTATGTGCCTTTATTCAAACATTGCATACTCTGCATCATGCTAAATGAGGCAGTAATCTCTCAGCCCTTAAGGAAGAAAAGGTATTATTTTAAAATGTTATCAAAATCCTACATTCCTAGAGCCATAAATAAAGTTCTTTCAAGTATAAAACCTAATGATTCCCCAAGCATCTGACGGCATGCCAAGGGGCCTTTCTGCTGAAAGCCCATTGGTTTCATAATTAACAAAAGGAAATAGAATTAATGGGCCCTTTCCAAAACTTCTACTAGGAATCCCAGAAATTGAACTTGTGTTATTCACATCATAAAGTCAATGCAACACCATTTTCTAAACTAGTGGTTTATATTTTTTGGTGCAGCCATACTTGTTTTATTTTGTGACTGTGCTCACTCTGCATCAATCATTCTCAAAGTGTGGTCTAGGGATCCTTGGCAGGTCTGTTAGGGAGTCCGCAAGGTCAAAACTGTTTTCATACAAATTTGAGAACATTGTTTGCCTTCTTCACCCTCTTTATCTCATTCTTATCTCTCAGTGATGTTTTTTCCAGAGGTTACACGACTTACGATACCACAACAGATTGAATGAAGAGGCAGATATCCAGATGTCTTCTATGAAGCCAAACATTAAAGAGATTCTCAAAAATCATAAAATAAAAGTATTTTTTTTGCAGTAATCTTTTTGTTTTGGAAAATAGTTATCTTCTTAAAAATTATTTATAATTTTTAATAATTACATGCTCACATGTAATTATTTCATTACTGTTATTATAAACTAATACTTTTTTTAATTTCTCAGGTTTATGTTCTAATATCATAAATATCAATAGATAATTGCCATAAACAGAAGCTTTCTGGGGTCCTCAATAAAGTTTTAACAGCATAAATGTATATGTGACATGTGTTTCTGAATTAAATATCAGTTTAACAGCAGTTTATCTTATTTTCTTTGAATTTCACATACCGTAAAGATGTCTACTTGTCCTCTAGTTCATACTATTGATCTCTACCCTCTAGGAATCCTTCTGATGGCTTCCAGGAATCTGAAGTCTCCCATCCTGCCAGATAAGGCTCAGCCCAGGCACTCGGACAGAACTGCAACCAAAGGCTAGGCCTTCGAGCAACTGTACTTCTATCTCTCAGTTTGACAAATGACACTAACTTTTGAAGCTCATAAGTTTATTACTTGAGCATTTATCTTCCTTATCTCACTGATACTTCCCTTTGACTTGGACTTCTTTGGCCACTGGAGGAATATGTCATTTTAATCACCAGGTCACTGAGTCACCAACGTTTCTTATTATTCTATAGACCATAATCGAGAACTATGAAGGGTTTGAGATTTTACTCTATTTGCAAGCTAAGAATTTAGCACAACACAATTTCATGGATACTGACAGAAGACATGAGATTCCTGGATCAGAAGCAAAGGACTTTATTACACGGAGTAATAGCAGTAGCAGAGTGTCAGCACTGGGCAACTTCTCCAAGCCCCGATTCCCACAGGGCAATGAAAAGAGGGCCAGGCGATGCCCGCACACACTGAGCTGAGTTACAGGAGAGGAATATTGAGCCTAGGCCACCCAAGTCTTTTATAATGGGCAGTAAACCTGCCTGACCTTTGCCCTAGAGGAAGACATTATCTTATAATTTTATTTATTTATTTTTTCCCCCAAAGCCCCAGTAGATAGTTGTATGTCATAGTTGCACATCCTTCTAGTTGCTGTATGTGGGACGCGGCCCCAGCATGGCGGGACAAGTGGTGCATCGGTGTGCACCCGGGATCCGAACCTGGGCCGCCAGTAGCGGAACACACGCACTTAACTGCTAAGCCACGGGGCCAGCCTGGCATTATCTTTATTATACTGGACAGTAAATAAACCTGTCCTTTGCTCCAGGAGACATTATCTTAATCTTTCAAGGCCATTTACCATATAAACACCCTTGAATAGACAGTGTAAAACAAAATCAGTTAGGACTTCTGCAGACAAGATAAAGAGAAACACAAGAGACCATGGAGAACTGTCTCCCCAAAACCACTGCTTCCATTTATACACAGTATTCAACCTTGGATCCAAATTTGCACCATTTTCATTTATTTGATGCTTAATAGTTTAGAGGATATTTGGCATTAAATCCTGGCCAACTTTTTCCAATCTCATGAACAGGTCATAAGTTCTTCCCTGCCATCTATTCGGGTATGATTATCCTTTGGAAGAGTTTTCTGGTTTTTTCCCCTTCCACTCAATCCAAGGTGGATATTTGGATACTCTTTCCATGCCTACAACAGAGTACGGAAAAAAAGTTATAGAAATATCAAAGTAACAAAGAAAGGAGAGGGGAAAGATTGTAAAGCAAATACCAAATAAGAAACTCATTTTAGAGTTTCTATCCTTTTTGGAAGAATATGGATAAAATGGTTCCCTGTCCTTGTCAGAAGGGACATTCTTACTTTTGCGTAAAGAAACTTTCTCCTAAACCAAATAAATAGGATGTTCAATCCAATATTCATTTCTAAAATCTACTTAAATTTCTGGAAGCATACCTAAGGAACTATTGATAACAGTTTCTTCTGGAAAGAACAAATCTAGTCAGAGGAGGAAAGGGCACCTCACTTTATTACATTCTATTCTGTTTGACTTTTATGATGAGTAATTTGACACTTTAATTGGCGCCTGCCTTTATCGCCCCCTTTGTGTAGGCTACCTGGCCAGGGACTCCCCAAACTGAAGCTGTCCTTCCACCGCATCTTGACTCGGCAATTTGCTCCACATCATCTACTTGGTCCAGCAATGAGCAAAGCAGGCCAGCGGGAGATATCAAGAATGTCTAATGTGAAGAACCCTAAGACAATAAATCCATTGGAGCAAGCCTGCCACTCAAAGCAGGCTGAGAAATGTCTCAAACCAGTTTGGCTTGGATATTCTTCTTAAATAGTCTTGAAAATGCAGACAAACCTCACCAATACCAGGGAGAAAGATGAAAATACTGGACAAAATTCTTTGTATTCGAGACAGAGGTACTATGAATTTCAAATTACATCTTAGACGGAAGACAACGGAGACAATCCTTGAAAACTGAAAGAGGAACTTCCCACGAAAGCCTAGGCTTGTCCATCTTGACTATCTCCTGTAAATTAGTAGCACACCTTAGTGGAAAGAACCTGAGATGAGGAGTCAGTAACAGCTGACTCCTCAAATCAAATTCACCATTAACCAGCTGCATGACCATGGGCACATTACTTAGTCTCTGAGCTTCAATTACTCACTTGAACAATGGGGATAAGAACACCTACCTCCATTTGATTGCTGTAAGGAAGTAAAGAGCCTGGCATGTAGTGGGTGTTCAGTAAGGTGTTGCTGTGTTGGTAGGTGGGGATCACAACATATTTGTTCTCCAGTGTCAGTCACACTGTGGGTCATCAGCTCACGTTTGCTGATGACGATTTGTGCCCACTTAGAAGGGGATGCAGAGCTGGTTGTTAAGAGTGTGGATGCTGGAGTCTCACTGCCTGGGTTCAAATCCTGACTCCACCATTTCCTAGTTGATGATCCCGGACACAGTCATAAGTTCTCTCTGCTTCAGTTTCCTCATCTGTGAATAGAGTGGAAACTGGCCTCACAGTACTATGTCGGATTGCCTGCCACTTAGCACTAAATAATAATACAAAGGACACTATTAACTTGTACTATCAGAAGGGCAAATCCAGGAGTCAAGCGGAATCCTTCCCCAAACCTGAAATTCGAAACCGATCAAGAAATGCAGACGTCCTTTTTAGAAACAGAAGGCTCTCAGTGATCCGGGTATTTAGAGGAACTTTCTGAGAAGAGGCAGCTGCCAGAACGGAAGGGCTGAACTCCAAAGTTTCCTGTGTTCCTTTTTATGTGGAAAAATAAACTGGTGGTGATTACAGAGAACTTTCAACAGCCCTGCCTATGAGCCTCACATTTTTATAGCAGGTATTTATCAATCAAATTGGTTGATTTGCTTTTCAAAATACAGCAGTAGGAGAGCTAAAACCCTTGGTAATGGGAGGAAGCCCCTTGGGAGACATCACTAAATTTAAATAGAATCTTTCATAATAACAGCACAATAGAACTTTGCTGTTCACAAGTAGTATAATTATGAGACCCACAGGTCCCCAAACTAATGACAATGCTTGAGCAGATGATAAGCTTTTTCACGTATCACATTTCTTCCAGGATCATCTTTTCTTTCCAGATCCTCAAAGCACTTGTTAACTGTAATTTAAACATAAAGTAATTTTTCTCACATTCGATGGCCATTTTTCATATGGAAACACAATGCTTTTCAATTCATAGAGCTACTGAATACTCTGGCGGCCTGTAGCCAGGCTGCCTGGGTTTGATCCCAGCCCGCACTTAGTGGCTGAGGGACCGTGGGCATGGTATCCATTGTCTCAGTGCCTCAGGACCCACATCCCACATAACATCACAGCCCCTGCATCTTAGGCTTGTTGTGAGAATCAAAGCACACAGATCTGTGGCCAATACACGGGCAGAGGCCCCCTCACATCCCTCCTTTTTAAAACCTGCGCCTTAGTGAAAGCTTAGTTTACCACATGACGTGAATCTTCGTGGTTACTCCCAACTAATAATAATAAAAAGACATTATAAATCTGCAAGTGTCACAGTATAACTAACGCCATTTGTTGGAGCAGCTCATACGTTCCAGGTGCTTACATTATTATTTCTAATCTTTCCAGCACTGCTCTGAGATTATTATCTTAATTTCATAGAAAAGGCAATTGAGGTGCAGAAAGATTAATTCCCTGCCAAAGGTCGCCCATCCAGGAACAGCTGAAGCAGAGCTGCCCCACTCCGCAGCTCATGCCCTTTTGTTAGGCCATGTGGTCTTTCCATAAACCTTCATTCAACAACCTGCATTGAACACCTGCTTCGTAGCAGGCTCTGGTCAGGCACAAGTGCCCAAAGATGCTCAGACACGGGCCCTGACCTGGAGAAGCCCAGACCTCGAAGTCATGATTTATTTTTCCTTGCTCATAATTCAGCAATGATGCAGGTGATGGAGTTTCTCAAACTCCTGATTCATATGCTCCAAGATTTTTTTGCCTCATTAGCTATAGTTGTGCAAGATCCATCACCACCTGCCAGAATGAATTCCACAATGTCACCCGGTTTGGGAAGAAGAATAGGCTTCACTGAGGAAAGGGAAAATTAAATAGGCCAAGGGTCAGCAAGAGAAGAGAAGGCACGAGACTTTGCTTCAAGAAATAGGTACATAAATAGAACAAACATAAGCAGATTTCATAGAGAAAAAAGGAAAGCCAGAGGTTTTGGGGGATCTGATTTCCAAGAGTTTATTAAATAATAGAAATTACTATTAGTGTACCTCCATATCAACTCTACTCCCCATAAGTGCTCCAAATCAGATTTTTACCAATGGGACCAAGAATAAAGAATTCATTCTGCTTGGGCCCCTAGGTCTCTCTGTGGGAATCACCTCACCTTCTATGAGTAGACCTGCCTCCACTCACCTGTCTGAGTTCTAACTGTTCTGTGTGACTCAAAACACTTTCTCCTAAGCCCATTCTCTTTGCCAAAAGTAAATCTATTTTATCGTTACTTTCTATTGGCCTCACTTTCCTGGGATTAACTATCATGCTTTTGCTATTTCCCCATATCCCTGTGCAAAGCTACACTTTTTTATTCTGTTCTACTTCATTTTTCCAACGCCCATCACAACCCACTACATGATTTCACAACCCACTCTTTGGGGGAAAAAAGCCACTACTGTAAAAGCTCCGTGAGAGCAAGGACTATGTCCATCTCATTCTCCATCACACACCCAGTGCTGGGGTGTATGCACGTGATGAATACACGAATGAATAACCCAACAAATGAAAACCACATGAGATCCTCTTAAACTTTAAAAGCCAAGGAGAAGGCAAATTTCACCACTGTGTGGAGCAGAGTTGAGCTTTTGGGGCTAACTCTTTTTCTTCATCCGTTGCATTAAAAATGAAAGAATAAACGTTGATTTTGGTTATCTTCCCACTCACCCACTTCCCAGAAAGAGTTTTTGGTGGAGAATTAGGTTATTCAAGGTTAATGATCACAATCTTAACCTATCTCAGAATAGAAGTATATCAATCAAAGGTCCACCTTTTTGGGGTAACATATGAAATACAAAACAAATTAAGACTTTCATGTAAAGCTGTTTATGGATGCTCATCTGCCCGGCTTGGTTAACATGTGGTCAGGCCATAAGACAGAGGAGTGTGCCAGACGACTTCTCCAGGGGTTCTGTGATGTTCGTCAGCACAGGTCCTGCATGGCTTTGGCTGAGGTGGCTCCTTACATTCCCAGCCTTCTCAGGGGTGTGTTAGCCTTGAACAGAAAGATCTAGAAAGTGTGAGTGAGTCTGAATTTTGAAAACTCATCACTAGATGGCATCACTATTTGTCAGGTTACTCAGGGAACCGGCTCTTCTGTGTCCCTAACTCACCTCTAATTAATGAAATGCCGTTGGATTTTTTGGTGCAGTATTTTCCTTAGTGGTTGGTAACCTGTTGTGACTATTTTTCTGAAGGTAGTTCTATAATTAGCCTATTTAATCCTGAAGTGGACTCATGAGAATCCTGAGTCCAGTGTACGAAGTATGATCTCAGTAGGTTACCAAGTTTCTACACAGTCCGCTTTCACATGCAGACTTCAAAGACGAAGAGCAAAAGGGCGTCTACAAACAAGAGTCAACAACATTCAGTTCAGAGTAGCACCATACAGTGTTCAGAATTTGTGACATTTCCAAGGCTGAGTCTGTGTCTTTTCGTGACAACAGAAGAAAGTCAAGGTCTCAGTTGAGCCATAATATGATATTTGGATAACTGTTTCTGTTGTGTTTTCTCCTCCTCCTCCCCATGGACCTTTCCTGAATGGAAAATTTCGAGGACGTGAAGCAGTCTAAAGACATGAGTCTCTAGTGGCCGGCCAGACTTGGCCTCTTTTCTTTACTTCGGGCACTAAGAATGATACTCATCAAATAAGCGCTCAGCTAAAACTATCTAGTACTCTTCAAGTCTCTTGCATGAGCCTAAATGCTCTCCAAGCTAAACAGAGCAACAGTTAACATTTACTGAGTACCTACTGCATGCCTGGTAATGTGTCAAGTCCTCTGCATGCATGTTTCATCCTACAAGAAGCTTTGAAGAAAGTACTATTAGTATCACATCCATTTTACGGTAAATCAAGAGAGGCTTATCTACATAACTTTCCAAGGCCACACAGCTAAGAAGTAGTAGATCTGGGCTCAAATCCAGGTCTTATTAACCACCACATTATGCCAACCACTGCCCAAGACCAAAAAACTTCCAAGAAAAATTTTTGAAACTCTACATGGAATTTTCCTGTAACACAACAATGTCGTTTACTGGGGCTAGTGGGCAAGGCCGATCTTGGAGCTTTTCTACAGTTTATCTGCTATGTGACCTCCAAGGGGCCCAATCGCATGCCCCTCTTTATAAAAGACCTTTATGGCACCTTAGACAAGCTGTTTCCATAGGGCTGAGAAATGGAATATTTACTGTTGGGCATGGAGTCCCTTACACACGCATGTGATTCACATTACACCAATATGATACCAGATGTGAGAACTAGACTTAAGTAATGGAGTGCCTTACGTCAATATACATATTATACATATATACACATATATAGATATATACACATATTTTATTTATATAATATAGACAACATAGCACTTTACATTTTTCAAAATACTTCGTCTCACTCCTCATTTGGTTCTGACAACACAGCTGTGAGGTAGAAAGAGGTCTTAATATCCCTATATAGTATACAGGTTAATAGCTCTGTGCAGGGCTGGCTTCACTGATGTGTAACCACTGATGTGCTTACACAGGGCTCCACACTCTGAGGTCTCAGCACTTGGGGTTTGATTAATTATTAATTGAAATTCTTACTAATTTGATCTTTCTGAATTTGTGTCTCATAAGTGAAGTCTGAGAGGACAAGGGAACACGTGCCGGGGGTTGGAGCCTGGCCTCACCACAGTCCTGCCCCCTGCTGCCTCCTTGCCTGAAGTTCTTGGCTGCCTGCTCCCCCGCTGCCACTGCCCACAACCACTGCTGCGCTCCACCACCAGTAGAGGCCTGGGCGCAGGGTGGAAAGGGCCAGGCTAGGATGCACATACTTCACGCACCAAGTCGCAGGTGGGGCCCCGGGCATCTGTGAGGGTCTGTACTCACCAGGCAAGTATCTCTGTGCCCCAGTGAGTGAGACATTAAAGAGAAAATAAAAAGCACCGTGACAGGTGGAGAAAGAGACTGCAAAAGAAGGAAACAGCTTTTTCCTACTTTTCGAACAGGAAGCCCCACATTTTCATTTTGCACCAGGCCCTGCAAATTATGTACCCGGCCCTGGTTCTGTGAATCTCTCAATGTTCCAGAAGCCGTGTGAAGCCAGGACGGGCCTTTGAACTGCTAGCCTGCTACCCTCTGCATTGCATCGGGCTAGGAAAGAGCCATTGTCTTATAAAAGAATTCAGTCAGGTTTCCTGAAGCAACGGTCTCCCTTGGGGCGTTTAAAAACTGGATAGCAAGAATAAAAATGTATTTGTGAGCAGAATGCATGCTCTCCAGGTCAGGGATCTCTGTCTGTTTTGGTCACTGCTGTATCCCAAATGCCTGCAACAGTGTCCCGCACAAGCTGGTGCTCAAAAAAATATTTGTTGAATAAATGAATGAATTACTGTTCAGAAATCCATGTGTCAAGAGATGTTCTCTAGGGGGCAAGACCTGCATCCTTTTTCCTATTCCTCTCAGAACTAAGCACAAAGCTGAGCACTGCAGAGGAGCGAAGTTCATTCTTGCTAGTGGATCAATTGGTTATCTGAGTGAACAGACTTGACTCCTTTTATGCAGTCAAGTCTTACCTACTGTATGTTTACATAAGTTTCTGCACACCTGGTAACCGCCAAGGGCCCCCAATAACGCCATGAGCATTGCACAAGTGGTCACTGATGAACGACCATGAAATACGTGGCCAAGGTGAAACCTCCTCAAGAAGGAACTTGAAGATCTGGCTCTTCCCTCAGCCTCTGTCCAGCCAAGGTCCTATTTGCTTTGGGTGGAGGACTCAGGGGCCAGGCGCACCCAGCCACAGGAGGCCCCAGAGAAGAGCGGGCCGGGCAGGAGGCAGGAAGTGGCCACGGTGAGCCACGGCAGTTCCAGTCTGCAGCATCTCACAGAGTTCATGGAACATGGATGCAGCTCTTGTAAAGGGCTGACCACAGAGCCACAGAGATTTCCCATTACCTGAAACCTCATGCCTGGGAGTCAGTGACGCACAGAGAGAGTTTCAACAAGAATGCCACCTGCCTAAGTCAGCATGAAGTATCTTATTTCTGTCAGAATACATTCAGTTACATAGAACTGTCAGAATAAAGCCCTCATTATGCCACACTCAACTTCATGCACAAACATACTTCTCCACCACTGGGGGAAGGAGGTTGTTTACCCTGGAAAAGAGATGTTAAAGAGCCATGTTAACACCATTTAGGTATCTAAACACTTAATTGTTTTTAAAATGAGAAAATTGCCAATCAACTGTTCTCCATATTCACAAAGGGCAGAACAGCACGAAAGAGATTAACATTTTTGAAAAGAGACTGTGAGTAGACTGAGCAGGAGCTGTTTATTGTAAGGATGACCATTACATGCAATAGGCTTCCAGGAACAATTATAAAACCTCCCTCATTAGAGAGACAAGACAATGTACTTGTATATTCATTCAGCATGCATTGTAACAAGCCCCTAACAAGTGCATAGCTCTCAGCTGGGGGCTTAGGGCAGACCTAAGAGAAATGCAAAATAGTGGCTAATAGGAGAGATGGAATTCACATGTGACACAGTGAAAAGCAGCAATCACACATTCATTCAACATACATGAAAGTGCCCGCCACGTGAAAGAAATGTATGCAAGACTCTAGAGCAGTTTATAAAATTGAATAAGAATTCTGCTTCTAGGGCCGGCCCCGTGGCTTAGCGGTTAAGTGCACGCGCTCTGCTGCTGGCGGCCCGGGTTCGGATCCCGGGCGCGCACCGACGCACCGCTTCTCCAGCCATGCTGAGGCCGCGTCCCACACACAGCAACTAGAAGGATGTGCAACTATGACACGCAACTATCTACTGGGGCTTTGGGGGAAAAATAAATAAATAATTAAAAAAAAAAAAGAATTCTGCTTCTAGGAATAACATGAACTAGAAATCCTGAAACCCGCCTGCTATAAAACCTAAAAAGTGTAGATAAAATATAAAATTCAATATTTTAAATGAATAGATAAGCTTGTAAGAAAGTAAGGAAACTCCCATAAGAACCAAATAGTAGATGTGCAAGTTCATGGAGACAAGCCAACAATGACTCTGGCTGACCCAGAAGTATCTGTCAGCCCAGGCAGTCTACCCTCTGTATAACAGCCTCATTTAGGGACAGAGGAGACAAGCCTTGTGCACCACTTGAAAAAGAGTGAAATCAATGAACATCCCCCATAACCTAAACACACACACACACACACACACACACACACACACACACACACACACAGCCTAGACCCAGGAAAAGGCTAGATCCCCAGGAAAGGGTGAAGTGAGAAAAAAAAAATTCACCTCACAGAAGCATAGAATGAAGAATAGGTCTATTTCTGCTTTGGCCCTGGGATAAAGTTTTAAAATTCTCGCTGAGTATCTGTAGCCACTGACCAGCCCTCAGGCAGTGGGGTTTGCACAGCTTAGAAAGCCAAGAGTGGAGACTTTTGATTTAAAGCTGACATGTTTTGACAATGTCTTCAGTGCCGGGAAGAAGCAATGCAAATCCTTTCTGAAAATAAGTATAGTCAAACCAACTAGGCTTTAAATAATCCCCGTAGTAGAACAACAAATAGCATGGACTCACATTCAAAAATTATAAAACTCGTAAGGAAACAAGACACCATGAGCAAGAATGAGCAGGAAGAAGAAACAATAGGAACATCTCCAAAAGTACTTCAACATTGCAATTAACTAAAGATATAATCACTATAATCAAAAATTGAAGAGTAAACACCAGATTAGACACAATTAAAGAGTGAATTAGTAAAGGTTCTAAATAAATTACCCACAATATACTCTAGAGGTACCAAAAAGTGAAAATATTAAAGAAAGCTAAGTGACATAGCAGAGTGAGAGGGCCCAACATACACAGAATCGGGGTTTAGAAAGCAAAAATAAAGAAAGCAGGGGCAAGACAATATTCGAAAAGCTAAGTCTGAGAATTTCCAGAATTGATATAATATATTCAATAAGTCCCACAAATCCCAAGCAGAATAATGCTTTCTAGTAAACTTCAAAATAACAAGAGCTAAAAGATATTAAAAGAAGCCAGAGAGAAAAGACAGATTATCTACAAAGGAAATAAAACGAATGAAAATAAAATGAATAGCTATTTCTCAACAGCAAAAGCAGAAGTCAGAAAACTATAGACTAACATCCTTAATATTAATGTGGCTAAAAAGTGAATATGAATCTAGAATTGCCTACCCAGTGAAACTATCTTTCAAGAAAAAAAGTAAAATGGAGATATTTTCCAAAAAAAAAAACCACTGAGAATGATTACCGTTAACACACCCTCAAAGAGAAACTCAAAAAAAGCAGACTTTAAGAAAAAGGGTATGATCACAGAGAAAAGGTCTGAGATATAAGAAAGTTTGGTGCATACATAAAGTTTGTGGGACTCTAAACAAGCACAGATTATGTGAACAAATATAACACTTCATGTGGGAAGTTAAAAATGACTGAATGGCATTAGCATGTGAACTGGGAGTGAAGAGACTGGTGTTAAAGCATCCTAAGTTTCTTTATTTGGGAGGAGAATAAAGTTTATCACTTAACTTTGGGTTTTGTAAAGTATTCGTGTTAAATTATCAAGAGCAACCAGCAAAAGAACAGATAACTTTCCCAATGAAGGGAAAAAATGGATGAAAAAAATGCTCTACTCCACATGGTTGAGTCTCAAACACATAATTTTGTGCCAAACCAAGTTTGCACGGTAAAAGCTGATTTATTATAAAGTTAAAAAAAAAAAGCAAAACCAAGCAATATGCTTAATTGTTTAGGGATACATAAAAAGTTGGTAAAATTATTTTAAAAAGGCAAAGAAGTGATTAACAAAATCAGGATCTTAATCAGCTCTGGGAAAGGAATGTGAAAAGATATTTAGCAATGTTTATTTCCTAACTTGGGGTAATATATGTATGCTCTATTATTAGTTTTAGTGTAAGTATTATTTTTATTTAAAATGCACATAGGCATTGTAGATACTGTTCTAAAATTTCAAGTGTGTTTATACTTAAATTAGATTGCTATTGCTGAGAAACACACCACCCCAAAACTCAGTGGCTTTAAACAAGAATCATGCATCTGCAGATCCTCTGAGGCTCAGCTAAAATCTAGGCTGGGTTTGACAAGGGGCAGAGACATATGCTCTATTGCTTGAGAGGAACTGCAAAGTCAGATGGCAAAAGTTATGAATAAAGAGAGAAGTGAAAACTTGAGGTCAATAATGCAGCATATCACAGCTCTTAAGGAATTAGTTCAATACCTCAACACATTTATTTCTCTTTTTGTTGTGGTAAAATACACATAACATAAAATTTGCCATCTTAACCATTTTTAAGTGAATGGTTCACTGCTATTAAGTACACTTACATTCTTGTACAACCATCACCACCATCCATCTCCAGAATTCCTTTCATCTTGAAAAACTGAAACTCTACCCAATAAATAATAATTCCTCATTCCTCCATCCCTCTAGCCCCTGGAGGCCACCATTCTACTTTCTGTTGCTACGAATTTGACTTCTCTAGGTACCCCATATAAGTGGAATCGTATAGTATTTGTCTTTTTGTGACTAGCTCATTTCACTCAGTATAACGTCTTCAAGATATATCCATGTTGTAACATGTCTTAGAATTTACTTCCTTTTTCAGGCTGAATACTATTCCATTGTACGTATATACCACTTTTTGTTTATCTATTCATCTGTTGGTGGACACTTGGGTTGCTTATACCTTTTGGCTATTGTGAATAATGCTGCTATGAACAAGGGTGTACAAACACCTCTTTGAGTCCCTGCCTTCAGTTCTTTGGGGTATATACCCAGAAGTGGAGCTGCTGGATAAGATAGTAACTCTATTTTTAATTTTTGGAGGAACCACCATTCTGTTTTCCATTGCAGCTGCACCATTTTACATTCCCACCAACAGTGCACAAGGGTTTCAATTTCTCCACAGACTCACCAACAATTGTTATTTTGTTTTTTTTTTTTTTGTAGTGGCCATCCTAATGGATATGAGGTGGTATCTCATTGTGGTTTTAATTTGTATTTATCCAATGATTAGTGATGAGATCTTTTCATGTCCTTATTGGCCATTTGTATATCTTCTTGGAGAAATGTCAATTCAAGTCGTTTGCCCAGTTTTAAATCAGGTTGTTTTGTTGTTGTTGAGTTGTAGGAATTTTTTATATATTCTTGATATTAATCCCTTATCAGATATGATTTACAAATATTTTCTCTGATTCTGTGGGTTGCCTTTTCACTGTTTTCATTGTATCCTTTGATGCACAGAAGTTTTTAATTGTGATATAGTCAAGTTTTCTATTTTTTTCTTTTGTTGCCTGTGCTTCTGGTGTCATATTCAAGAAATCATTGCCAAATCCAATGTTATGAAGCTTTTCTACCATGTTTTCTTCTAAGAGTTTAGTAGTTTTAGCTGTTAAACATTTATGTCTTACATTTAGGCCTTTAACTCTTGTATATGGTATAAGGTAAAGGTCCAACTTCTTTGGCATGTAGATATCCAGTTTTCCCAACATCTTTATTGAAAAGCCTGTCCTTTCTCCATTGAATGATCTTGGCATCCTTGTCAAAAATCATTTGATCTAATATACGAGGGTTTATTTCTGGGATCTCTATTCTATTCCGTTGGTCTATATGCCCGTCTCTAAGCCAGTACCACAGTGTTTTGATTACTGCAGATTTGTAGTAAGTTTTAATATCAGGAAGCGTGAGGCCTCCAACTTTTGCTCTTCTTTTTCAAGATTGTTTTGGCTATTCAGGGGTCTCTTGAAATTCCATATAACTTTAGGACAGCTTTTTCTATTTCTGTAAAAATGTCACTGGGATTTTGATAGGGATTGCATTGAATATGTAGGTCACCTACATATGACCCCACAAACCCATTGCAGCAGGCCCACCTCTCTGGGCCTTTTGATCCCTTCAGCATCTCTACTTCAGTTAGCATGGCCAAGTCCTCACCCCTTGGGCCCTTGGCAGAGTGTTTACTTCTATGTAATGGGAGAGTCTCTCTGTATTGGCAAAGACTCCCTCCTCCCGATTTACATGGAGCTACCTTGACCTTGCACCCTCAAGGTCCACTCCCAGTACAGGCTCTCTGTTCCTGTCAGGACTTAGTAGCCAGCGCCTGCAGCTATCTTTGTGTATATTCTTCTCCTCTCATCACACGCGGCCCTCTCCCAATCAGGGCAGGGTGGGAGTTAACCTCATGATCGAGCTGGTGGTCTGAAGAAGAGGGAGAGCAGATGCTGGGGACAAGCATTATCCTGAACAGCGTCTGCCTCATTTAAGACTGCACTGTCCTCAGGAGGGGAGGGGGCGCCATCCTCTATGAGGGGGAGTGGGACACTTCCCCAGGTGCAGAAGGTTTAGGGGAATTTCATTGTCATGGTTTATAAGTACAAATACTCATATATCCCCATCCCAAGCTTCAAGGTTCTACTCCTTCCCTACCAGGGCCCTGACTTTGGCAAGAGAGACTTGCCAGGGCTGAGAATTCAACCTTCTGTAAAGTTCTGCTACTCTAACAAATCAGCTGAGCCTGGACCTCAGCTTGGTCTGCCCCCTAACTTTAGGAGAAATTAGAATTTCTTTATTGCTGCCAAGGAAACTCTCTGGTGTCCACGATTTGCTTTGAATTGATGACTGATAGTCCTGAGCCTGACACTTGCTTCCTTCAAAGCATCGATCAAAGCCCCCCAATTTCCCAATTCCCCAGTTCTTTGATTACTATGATATACCCTTCAAACATACAAGGCACTGAATAAGCTAGTGCATCTATTTCCACCTATATTCCAGCCCAGTGTAATACAGGTAAAAAGCTTTACAATCACACTGGTACTGCACACCAGGGATAGCATCACTATACATTCTACCAGTGACACCGCAGAAGAATGTGGAAGAGATGGACTATTCATTAAAAGGGGCTGGTAGTTACACATTATGGGAAAAAAGGAGAAAGTTGATCTCTACATTATACCATACACAAAATCAATTTCAAGTAGGTTATAAACCTAAATGTCAGAGGCAAAACCCCTAAGCTTTGTTTTTTAATTTTTTGTTTATTGCAGTAACATTGGTTTATAACATTGTATAAATTTCAGGTGTACATCATTATACTTCTATTTCCGCATAGATTACATCATATTCACCACCCAAATACTAATTACAACCCATCACCGCACACATGTGCCAAATTATCCCTTTCACCCTCCTCCCTCCCCCCTTCCCCTCTGGTAACCACCAATCCAATCTCTGTCTCTATGTGTTTGTTTATTGTTGTTATTATCTACTACTTAATGAAGCTTTTAAAAATATTCTTATGACCTCAGAGTAGGAAAGGATTTCTTAAACTAGATACACATATATGCACACACATGCATAACTGCAGCCCAGAGACTCTCTTGCACATGTGCCCCAAGAGACATGAAAAGAATGTACATAGCTGCACTGTTAAAAACGCAAAAAGGCCAGAAACAACCCAATTGTCCCTTGATGGGAGAATGGATAAATAAATCATGGTATTTTCTTATAATAGAATACTGTACTTTACCAGACCAATAATGGAAGTGAGTGAATTACAGCTACAAACATCCATATGAATGAATCCTCAAATTTTTAAAAACAGTTACTGAAGAATACATACTGTATGACATTGTTATTATAAAGTTCAAAATCAAGCAAAAGAAACAATGCTTAGGAAGTTATACAAATGTGGTAAAAACTAGAAGGACAGCAAAGAATGATTACTATAAAACTCAGGATGGCAGTTTGCTCTGGGTGGAGAGAAGGCTGTGGGATCGGAAAGGAGCATGCAGCACGTTTAACAATACCAACCCCATTAATTACATGTGTGTTACACTCTTTTCTACATATCTAATAGTTTATAACTCTTAAATAAAACTTATTAAACATAATCCTTTGCCTCAAGCTGCTCACATTCTAGTGAGCGAAGTCAGACATATAAAAACAAACTCTAATACAAAATGTGTAAGAAAATTTTCTCAGGGAAAAAGTAACTAATTACGTATAACTGGGAAGATCGGGAAAGGCTGGTGACATTTGAGGTGAGCCTTGAGTAGATTTTTAAGGAGTAGAGAGAGAGAGAAGAAAGTTACCACCCAGGGTGAGGGCATATGAGGAGAACTTGCAGAGGATGCTGGGAAAATGAGGGAGATGGTACATGATACCATTTCCTAGGTCTTCCTACCTCCCCCACTCCCTTAAAACAACCTCTACCATACCCAGTCTACTCATGTTCTCCAGCGAAAGAGAAAGAACACAGCCTTCGAGCGTAGAGAAAGGTAGTTTGAATTGCAGCTCCATGATTCATGAATTCTGTGACCTTGGAATATACCTCATTCTCCTGTGTAAAACGCAATAGTTACCACAGAGATATTTCCAAGTATGAAAAATGTTATTTCGAAGGGCAAATGTTAGCTCTCATTCTCAGGACACATTTCTGTCAATGGCTTGATTTTTATCTTTGGCTTGACTTTTATCAAGTTTGTACGTAGAACAGATACTGCTTCCTTGAGCTCAGACAGAAAGTGGCCTCAAAGTCAATCAAGACCTATATGACTTGAAGGAAGTTGTTCGAGCCCCCCGAGCCTCCGTTTCCTCACTTGAAGAGTGGGAGGAAGGCTGAGTCAGGGTAGGTAACTGGATTTCAATCTCACTTGCGACCGACAGGCAGTGGCTGTCTGGCACACAGAGCAAGGAAGATTTCTGAGTCTGCTTTTAGCCTCCGTGGGAGACAAGGTCTGACCAGTTCATGTCTGATCAAGGGGTGGTGAGCGAGGACGACCCATTGTCCTCTTCTTCGTCCTCTTCTAAAACTCCTGTGAAGGCAGAGGCAAATGAAACAGCTGGTCAACCATCCGGGCACTTCCTGCTCATCTGGCATCTCTTCAATATAAGCAAACAAGTCAGGTTATGGTTTAGGCTGATTTCATCCTCAAAATGAATGTCACAAAAGACCTGAGTGTACTCTTAGGAAACATCCCCTTTTAAGTTCACATCTAAGGTGATATCATGCAGAGGCTTTCAGACAGAGAGGAATCTTTTCTGCAGGAAAGTTTTGACCTTTAAAGAAGGGTTAAATAGCCTTTCCTCATTTTCCCCAGGCCTTTGGGTTCCAACTTTGATAATCAATGCCCATAACAGTTAGATGTCAAACTCTGACTTGGTCTGTGAGTCATCGTAGGCCAGCACGGGACGGGGGCATGCCCTGGCCACTGGAGAAAAACCTCACTGTGGCGTGGGGGCGGGGAGGCGAGTCAGACAACGGCTACTCTTGAGACTCTCTGGGCTGCTCTTCTCCCACTTACCTCAAGTCACTGAGGGGCTTTTTTCCTTTGTTCAAAGAGATTTTTTTAAATGCACTCACACACCAAATGGGATTTCAGAAGCTAATTTCCAAATTGTTACATCCTGAATTCCTTTGAAGGAATCTTTAGTTTGATTAACTTTTCATTATGAGACATTTCAAAATTATACAGAGGCAGAGAGAATAATGGAATGAATTTCAAGTACTGATCACTCAGCCTCAGCAGTTATGAGTTCATGGACAATCTTGTTTCATCTCCACTCCCATCTGCTTCCCCCACCCCATCACCTGGGTTATTTTGAAGTAAATCCCACATATCATATCATTTCATCAGTAAACTCAACGGGATTTTCAAACTTGTGTTTCACAAGGTAAACAAGCTGTGGCCAAGCAAGTTGGCTCTGTCAACATGAATAACCCACCTGTTACTACTCCCCCTTCACAGATGGCAACTTGTCCCAGGTCACGTGGGTGGTAAGTGACAGAGCCAGTGTGTAAACCCAGGCAGTGTAGCTCAAGCCAGAAGATAAATTATTTAAACTTGGAGCCCTTGTCAAATCGCAAGTGACCCTCTAATGAGAAACGCTGAATGTGGAAGGCAGCTGCTAGCTAGCTGGCTTTATTGGCTCAACCAACATTTTCTCAAGCACTTACTATGTTCAGAATAACCACTTATACATAAATAGTGTTTTGCAATGTACAAAGCCCTTTACACTTCCTGATGGTCCTCTAAGAGTTATTATTGTGCATCCTTTATGAAAAGATAAAGTTCTAAACAGCCAATGAAACCTCTCAGACATTCTCTGGTAAGACGTCCAGATCTCCGACTTGAAGAACAGCTCTCCTTCCAGTATAGGCTATGTGTTGCTACCGGCAAAAAAGCCTGGAACAGTAAAAGCATTGTACAAATGTGAGTTATATCGATCCCTCTCTAGCAAAAAGGCAAACAAACAGTGAGCAGTTTTTCCTGAAGGAGAGTAAATAACGTATCAACTCCTAAACTCACTACAAATTACTACTGGATATCTACAGGGCTTGTCCTGTGGACGGCTGGACCAGCAATTCATGCTGTGGCAACAAACTTAAGTCTGAGAAGATGAAATGTGCTCTAGAGAAAATGAGGGCTCCTATGGGAAACTCTGAATTACTAAACCACTCGTCTCCAGCTTAGCCCTACCCACTCCATGCCGTGGGCCCAGCCCGCCCCCTAGGAGGAAAGGGTTTATTTGAATGCTAGACATTACACAAAGCCACACAGAGAAAGTCCACCTGAGGGGCAGCTTTAAGAGGGAAGAAAAATGCAACAGATTGTCAAAATTGACTATAGTGGGGCCATTTTAAAATGGAGTCGGAGCTGCCTTTCCAGAGAAAGCGCTTTGCTGTCTCGAACCTTGGACTGGGCCAAACCTTTGGACTGGGCCAAAAATGGCAACTGTTTTACGAGCAATTGTTTGAGAAGTCAGCAGAAGAATGGACATCCTGATCACAAAGGCTAAGGATCGTGGACTTTCTGAAGATAGAATCAATAGTCAATCAACGTTGAGCCAAGACTACCTTCTGCCTCCAACGCCAGTGAAAAGTCTTTGTAATACAACCTCTCTTCCTCGCCTTTTAAAGCCCCTGACTTTACTCCCTAGCGGGACATGGGTTTAGAGTTTCTACCTGAATCTTTGTCTCCCGAATTACAATTCTCATTGCCCAAATAAATATCTGTTGTTTAAATTGTAGTCATTCTTCCTTGGTTGACAAGATAAAGAAATCTCAAGAGGCCACAAAAAAAAATACAAGCACTGAAATTCCATTTCCTGTAGTTTCAGGGAAATCATTCAGTGTCATCATTCTACGAATCTGTCCACAATTCTGCTCGTGCGCAGGGAAGGAGAGGAGAAGGCCATGGTGCTTCCTGGCATCTTGACTCCTTCTGGCAACTCTTACAAAACCACCCAACCCAGTTATATTTTGAGACCTCTCGACCAAAATACTTAAGTCATCCTTTCAATAAAGCGCTCTTTCTGCACACTGCAAAAAAATGCACAAATTAATTTTTTCAGGGTACTAAAAAGAAGAAAATGTTTACTTTACTTATGCTAATTAACACGTGTTTCCTGGAATTACTTTTGCATGAAGTACTTAACACATGTTTCTAAACAATCAAACATCTACTACAAGCACATTTTAAAGCAATTTCTAGCAAAGTTCTAGTCAATGATTTCCTATATTGTAGATTTAACCAAAAAGAATTCTTTAAACAGTCGTGGTTATTTCCTAAAATAAGAGCTAACTATTCAATCAGCTTTCTGAGTATCTTTGCCAAGTCATGATTTTTAATATTTTTTTATCTTGACTTAGCTTTTTCCAAGATATAAGCCGGAAAAATCTGCTTACTTGGAGATACTTTTTAAGCTAAGGTAAAATTACCAATTCCAATGAGCGATAAAAAGTAGTTTCTCCTCGAGGCCGGCCCAGTGATGAAAGTGGTTAAGGGCTTGAGCTCTGCTTCGGCAGCCCGGGGTTCGTGGGTTCGGATCCCGGGCGCGCACCGACACACCGCTTGGTAAGCCATGCTGTGGCAGCGTCCCATATAAAGCGGAGGAAGATGGGCACAGATGTTAGCCCAGGGCCTGTCTTCCTCAGCAAAAAAAGAGGAGGATTGACAGATGTTAGCACAGGGCTGACCTTCCTGACACACACACACACACACACAAAAGTAGTTTCTCCTCTGTGAAAAGTCTAAGTTAAGATGCGTATCTTCCCTTCTAGTGGCCCCGGAAGCCATCCTGGGTCGATGGGGAATTAAAGCAGGATGGCATTGTGGGAAAGTCTGCAAACGATAATGAAGCTCCTTTATGAGTGGCATAATCTTGTTTGCATCATTGATTCCTGCTTCTAGTCTTTAGAGGGCCATCCGTGCTGATTTCATTAAAATGCAATGTGAAAGCCATATCAATCTCATTCCCCTCCCCCTCAAAAAACTAATAGTCTCCATTCAGTTTTGTTGTTGTTGTTGTTCCGAAGGACCTAACCAGACATTTTTTCTTACCGACCTTAGTAAACACTTGCTGCTGTGCGCTGGTTCTCCTGAGCCATGGAACCAGCTGGGGACCTCTTGTCTGATGGACATCTTAAGGGACAATAAGCATTTAATGAGGATTTGGAGTTTAGATTCTATCCTGAAGTTTAGACGATGCTGACCACAAATTTATTTTAAAAATACATCCTTAAGTAACATTCTAGATCTTGTTTGTTTTGAAGAGCAGAGCTCTAACGACTAAACAAAAACATATATACCAGATACACCTCTGCTCCGAAGGAACCAGAATAAATTTTCCAACCACATCTGCTTAAATCCCCAAACAAGAAAACAAATGAGAGATCCGGTGAGGGTACACTCTCTGTCACATGGATAACTGACTCTTAGTGAGGTCAGGCCATAATCCCACATTTTATGTGCATTACCTCCTTTAATCCTCACAACTCTTTGACGCGGCAATATTATAACCCCCATTCTACAGATGAGTAAAACCAACGCATAGGGAGGTTAAGTAACTTCCCAAGTCACAGAGCCATAAGTGATGCAGCCAAGATTCAAAGCCCAGCTGTCCATCCCAGAGTCCATGTTGTCAACAGTTCTTCTATGACAGTTAGTGTTATCCAGTGTTTTCTCTGTGCAGCATCCACTCTGAGCTCTTGACATGTATTATCTCTCAGAAACCCCTCAGCAGTGCTATGAATTAGCACCATCATTAATCCCCATTTTCCATTTGAGAGTCTGATGATCCAAGTTTGCTCAGAGACCTAAGTCAACTTTTGAAGCTACATCTATCCCATCCTAAAACCCGGCCCTTAACCAAAATACAACTGTTACACACTGGGGTCTGTGCACTTTACGCATTCAGGCCACTCAATATCACGCACACACGTTGTTTTAGTGACATGTGTCTGTCTATGCTTAAAAACAAAAACAAGGACAGATGACATATGAGAAGCATAGAAATAAGGAACTTTTACTTTTTCAGAGCCATTAAGAAGGACTGCAGGCTGAAGATTAAATTGTTATGAATGATTCTTTGCTGAATCATCTGTGTGTTCAGCAATGCTTAGCATAAAGAGTAATCACTTAGCGGAAGAGCACAGATAATAAATATAGCATGTTCTACATACTATAGTTCAGTGGTCCTCAACATTATAGCAAATGCCGCTGCTACTATCGTGAAATGAAATTGATAGAAAATAATACCTATATACATATCAATTTTTTTAATGTATTTGGATTTAAGAGAAATTATAAATACAGTTATGTTATTCTTACAAAGGAGAGATTTGTTGCACATTTTAGCTCACTTCCAGCTGAGCATGTGTTTTAGCTTCCACACTCTTCTGAAGTACCACTAATATGACAGTAAAGGATTTTTTAGAGGCATAACCCATAAAGACCAAAAAAAAAAAAAAAATTGGAGGAAGCAAAAGGATACATGGAAACTGATTTAGCAGAATCAAGAAAATTGAACAGTAACTCAGTATCGGGAAAAGTCAAGAAGGAACCTGATATGAACTGCAGACCCCAAAAGCTTGAAGAAACGCCATCATCTGATACCTCTGGAAGAGCTAAAAACTGGAGATTTAGTTAAAAATCTGTTTAAGTAGCAGTAAGACCTTCCTCACTCCTAAGATTGTCCCTCCCTGCCCTGGCACAAGACTGGAGGTTTATTCCCCAGAAAGAGTAAAACAGAGGTTCTCTGGACTGGAGAAACCAAGCATAATCGAGGGTGATACTTGGGTTCCCAAGAAAAAAAGGGTTAAGTGAAGACACACTGAATGTTGAGACCCCAACCGTCTTCCACACTCGGCTCCCAGAAGGCTGAGAGCCAGGCTTATGCCTTCCAGAAGGAGACCAGAAAATTTAAAATCCACTCCAAGAGGAAAGACCTAAAGGTACAAATATTGAGTTTTTGAAGAAAATACAACAAAATATCTGCAAAATTTTGAAGGGAAATTATTTCTTAACTAGACTGCTATACTCAGCCAAGTCTCACTTAAGCATGGAGTAAAGACATTTTCAGAGATGCAAGTTCTCAAAAACTTTGCCTCCCATGCACTCTTTCTCAGGAAGCTATGGAGAAAGCACTGTACCGAAATGAAAAAGTAAACAAGCAAGAAAGAAGCATGGAAACCATGATGTGATGGTGAAATGAGCTCTCAAGATCTGCAGCCTCATTTCTGGCTCTACATACAGTGCAGAAGGCACAAAGTTGAGCAGAAGACCTCAAGATCAACCAGTCTGTAATGACAAAGGTGAGCCCCTCAGCTCTCCCTTCATGAGAGAACCTGCTGGAAGGAGAGCAGTTGGTGACAGCCTCCACCGCCATGCTGGGCTGTGCTCTCACCAGGCTGCTCCCAGCCAACGCCTGAGCATGGTAGGGGTACTTCTGCCCAATGTGGGATTCCTCCCAACTGGCCACGCCGAGGCCTCCTCAGATCCGCCCTATAGTCTGAGGCTCTTCCTAGTCCATCTTCCTGCCTTCCCCCTCTCCCTTCAAGGCGTCAGATCTGCATCCAAGGCTCTCCCTGCCTCCTCCTGCTCCTCACCCCTTCGTCTTTCCACAGGCACTTCTCCCAATAAACCTCTTGCCCTTCAAATACCTTCTTGGTGTCTGCTTCACAGAGGACCCAATCTGACACGAATCCAAAACAAATCAGGTCAAAAACCTCCTGGAAAAGATTCTCCCAGAAGACAAAATTATTAGAATACCCAATATATTTGATTTTATTGAACAATATTAACACAAGTGGAGGAGAGTTGGGGATAACTAGTGATAAATATGTATGTAGATAATTAGCCCCTGCCCTCCCTAAAAAGACAATGGCTAACTCTAGTGGGGAAAAGTCCAGTTTACTAGAAGACTCAGCTCTAAATAGCAGAATAATAGTGTACACACTGCACAGTAATCTAACTGAAATTATAAGCTACGTTGGAAGAATAGGTAGACAGGAAGTGTCCAAGGATGTGGTAGGGGTTGGTTGTGAAAGAGAACTAAATCTTTGTCTTTCATATTGAGAAATCAATAGATAATGCTTACAACAGGAAAATAAAGAGGTAGCAAGTATGTTAGTTAGTGATAAGGGGAATATTACCAAAATAATCAGTTAAAAGTGTTGAAAGTAGTTGCCTCTAGGGAGCAGAAAATGGAGGGGGTAGTTCAGGGAACTGGGTTTTTTTGGTTAAAAACCATAAAAAACAATTTAACACAAACTACGCATGACTATAATTTTCATAAAAAATACATTGCAAAACAAAAGACTGCATTACAAGCAACCTAATATAGAGAAACAGGACAGATCTAAGCAGACAGCGAAAGAGAAGGAAGGGTTGGTGAGCGACGAGGCCGCGGGGACAGGCATGCTAGCTAGAAACAACAGCATGTGCTGTGTCGAAACAGAACTGATGAAAGGTTAGTGTGGCTGGACCGTGCTGAGCAATGAGGAGAAAGGCAGACGATGAGCCAGCACAGACAGGTGGGGACAGAGAAGGCCTTGTCAGCCACATTACCTCAGGACTTTATCTTAGGAGCCATGAGAAGACTTTGAAGAGTTTTCAGTGGGAGGTTGTCTCAGGTTAATATTTGAGATCCCTGTCTATGGTGCTGAGAACGTATTGGAAGGAGACAAGAGAGGAGCAGGGTAAGTGAGCGAGGGGTTGTCCTGAAAGATGGCCAGTTCTTTTCCTTGAGGTCCTGGGGGGGATGGCTGTGAATTACTGATAAAGCATATACTGAGGAGCAGTAGATTTGAGAACAAAAAACATGAGTATGCTGAGTTTTAGTTAAGATGGGTTTAAGTTGTCTGCAAGTTGTCCAGGTCAAGATGTCAGGTAACCAATTAAAATCACAGGTCATGGGCTTAACAGAAAGGTCTGGCCTAGACATGCAAATTTAAGTCATTAACATATAGATTGATGGTAATTAAAATCCCTGGGAGTAGGTGGATGGCTTAGAAAGAGAGCTTAGAGTGGGCGGAGCCCTGTGGAACCCACAATTTCAAGGTTGAGTATTGCAGACCAAGAAGGAACAGCCAGAGAGGTAGGAGGAGACCCAGTAGAGGGTGTGCTGGAAGCCACATGAAGATCCACTGGGTTCCACATTGATACATAATTCAGACATTCAGATGGAACTCTCCATGACAGCGTTTAGCCACGTAGAGAGAGACGAACCTCAAGAGTAGACAAATTAAAACAAACAAAAAGACCAGAGGGCTGCAAGTTGAGCCCCAGGGCCACTAAAGGTAGAGGCAGAAGAAAAAGAAGACACAGCCCCCCCCCAGGGTTGTGCCAAAAAAGCATGATGCTGGTCACAAAGGCTGAGGCACACCGAGGGGGCTCAAATGAGGCAGAAACATAGAACAGAACAAGAAAGAAAAAAAAGTCATTGTGACAAACTAGAAATTAGCTAAACTTCTGGGAGTTTTGACACCCACTTTAATAGGTGAATAACTGTTGTAACCAATGGGTTTATAAGAAACTGTTTGAGAGACAAAGATTAGATTGTGTGATTTCTTTGGCTTTTCGTCATTCATTTGGGCAGATTGATGCAAATCCTCATAGGGCTTAACCTTAGCCACTGAGATGTGTCATTTCTGGATGGTTCCTCCTCTCAGAGTGCGTACTGTCAGAACCTCCTGTTCTGCCATGTCTGCTTATCACACTCACAGAGACCTGCGACTGAGGTCTTTCCAACTGCGAAACCACTTCCTAAGTACCAGAAATGAGATGTTTTTCTACTCAAGTGAAATGCAAAACATAAACACAGGCCCTCTTGAAAGGGTAACAAATAAAATTATGCCCAATTGGAATGCCTACTTTAAAAGTCTGAAAATAATAACCCCTTGTTGAAATGGTCCTATCAATTGCTATTTTTCTCTACACACTGTTTTAATAAAACAGCATCAAAAAACCTGACAGGAAGGCATTATAATTTTTCACTTTAACCAAAAAAAAAAAAAAAATCAATGAAGCTTAATGTGCACAATTTTCTGGTCTTTGGAAGGACCAAATGGGTATGTTCTACATATATTCTGCATATTGTCTTGATTGCTGTGGATGTTAAATAAATAGTAAATGCCTCAGGAAGAATGTTTAACGCTAATGAATGCTAACACGTAGGAGTTGAAATAGGGCATCAGAAAAATCACAGAACAGTGGTTTTGACACATAGGCCCTGGTTTGTGTGGTCATCTGCTGCATAAGAGGAAATGCTTACTTCTTTTATTTTTCCTGTCTCAAAACAATGCTGGTTAAAACAATGCTTTAGAAAAAATAAACTTAAGAGAATATATTCTTTTTTCTTGTCATCTATGTCTTTACTTCTTCACTTGCAATCATATATTTTGGTTGCTTGAAAATGTTGGCTAAATGCATAGCTGAATCACATCCAAAGTTCAGCTCCCCAGGAAAATCTGGGTATTTTGCTCAGATTGGTAGCAAACCATAAAAATCGACTCCAGCAAATTTATGCAAATAAGCAATTTATTGGAAACTTTAAATGGCTCACAGCATCAGAAAACAGGTAGCAGGCAAAGGATACCGGGCAGCTGAGCATTTCACAGGGTCATGCTAGTTAGAATGTCGCCACTGGCCTTCACTACAAGTTACTGGTCACTTCCCACCTTGACTGGCTGTCCTTCTGCCACTCAACCCCCTCCTGCCACCATGAGTAATCTCTGACTGCCCTGACTCTCTGCTTCACCCCTCAAGATTTAAAGTTTGAGGTGAGAACATCCCATTCGCCCAGCCTTGCTAGTGAGCTCCTTCTCTGGACTCCAGCAAGAGTGGGGACAGAATACTTTTCCCACCTTGGGTTCTGTAGAGGAAGACAGGACCCTGCCCACATCAAGATTCACACAACTGGGTGTTCCCCAACACCAGCCCTGGGCAACCAAAGAAAGACATATGACCACCACAACAGGTTTCACAATTTTTTGACTGTGACCCCTAAGAAGAAATTTACAGCACACACCAGTGCACACACGAACACTTATATGCATGTTTATAAATGAAAGTTTCACATGATAATACTTATCATTACTAATCAGACTCACCACCTACTGTCCAGTGGGTGGTGCACGAAAAACACTAGGGATGCCATCCACATGGACTACAACGCAAATGACATTCCCAGAGTACGCAGTGCCCAACCTGCACAACGATACCTAGCAGCCCTGTGTACAACGCATTTTGTTCTATTTTCTTCTATTTAATTTTCTGTAAATGTTCATTGCAAACCACTACATTGACTCCCATGCTATGGACTGAATTGTGTCCCCCTACCAAAATACCAATGTTGAAGTCCTAACTCCCAATGTTACTCTATTTAGAAATAGGGTGTTAAGGAGGTAATTAAGGTTAAATGAGGTCACAAGGGTGGGGTTGTAGTCTGATAGGACTGGTGGCCTTATAAGAAGAGGAAAAGATCTCTCTTCCCCCACCCCCCTCACCTCATGCATACACACCTAGGAAAAGTCAGGTGACCACACAGCTAGCAGGTGAGAAGGCAGCTTCTGCAAGGCAGGAAGAGGGCTCTCACCAGAACCTGACCATGCTGGTATCCTGATCTCAGAGTTCCAGCCTCCAGAACCGTGAGAAAATAAATTTCTGCTCTTTAAGCCAGCCAGTCTACGGTATTTTGCTATGGCACCCCTAGCAGACTAAGACAGCCCACTAATAGGTGTCAACCTCACCGTCTGAAAACCACTGCCTTACACTATGCTTAGGGCAATGCATGAGAAACATGTGGACCCTTTAGAAGTCCATTTCCAGTTTCAGAGGTTCCCTGATGCTTCTAGGCTGCAGCTGTTGCACAGGAAAGCCCACCTGTTCTGAAGTTCCATCTCCCATTTCTCTCCCTGGGGCTTTTCCCCCATTTGTTTCCCATTTGACCCCTTCATTAGCCCTATGTGGGGAATTAAACAGGTCACCTTCCTTCCTTCCTTCGTTCTTTCCTTCCTTCCTTGCTTTTTCCTTCTTTCCTTTGCTCCCTCTTCCTTCCTTATCTCTTTTAATAAATGGATTCTTTAAGATCTCAACACTTCCTTAAGCTACAATATCTGTTGAAAACATTTTCATTAACTCAAAACGGATTTCAAGTGCAGAGGATCAACACTGACTATTTGGCTTTGAAAGCTTTGTTAAGTCTATTCTCTAACCATCATGAGCAAAGCTGTGACAAAGAAATAGAAAGGCCAATTTTTTTTATTTTGAAGACAAGCCTAGCCCCACCCACTATATAAAACTAATCCAATGTGGTCTAGATTAGCACATAGTCAAGACTGGTCTCTATCAAAGGGAATAAATTAAGGAAAATTACCTTAGAAAATGTGTTACCTCCCCTGTACCCTGTTCCTACTTGTCTTATTTCACCTCCTCTTAGCACTCAGCATTGGCTTTCACTCCAGATAACAATGTGTTTTTAGCCTCTTCTGTTCAATCTTTGCTCTGACTTCTTCTACACCTTAAACTGTTAAAAAGGTAGAGAATTATCTTACAGTGACTTTTACCACATTCCAGTTACCTTGTACGTATTATCCCATCTTCTCCTCATACCCATGGGGTACGTACTCTTAACTCCAATTTTCAGGTGAGGACTTGGAGATTTAGACGGTTTAGTTCACACCAAAGTTTGTGATTCTTTGTTCTATACAACAGTATTGTCCAATTGCATCATTTTATTCAAATGCAACCGGAGCACTGTCTTTCAAAAATTCTGTCTTTGTACATCGAGGTGTCCTAGACAAAGGGGTACCACGGCCTACTGCTCTTTGGGCACCCACAAGTCCCAGTTCCGATGGTGGGCACTGCACACAAGTCACCTGGATGACAGTTTGTCCCATAAGAGTTTATATTCTCTGCCCAAATGGGCTTCCATTGAAGCATTCTGTTGAATTCTGAAGATAAACCCAAGAAATTGAAAGCTTCATGGTTTCCCTATTACTTATCACATTAAACTTCTTTTATCTCATTTTCAAAACTATCTATAAATTGAATCCATCCATCCTCATCCTTCCGGTCTAAGCTATGATATAATAGGCTTTTCTTCAGTGTCTTTTGAACCATGTTGTTGTGGAAATAGGATGGGACCAGCAGTCAGAAAAACCTAGACTCTTGTTCCGGTTTTGCTCTTGGCAGCTCTGGATCTTTTAGACCATCAGCTTACCTTCTTGGATGATCGTCTCTACAGCTCTGAATTAACAGAATTCTACAAAATCCTATCTAAGATCTCTTTCTGCTTTGAAATTCAAGTAAAATTTCATCTTATAGCATATTCTCAATTCATTGTTCAGGGTTTTGTAGTTAGAAGACTGAAAAAAAGTGGTGCTAAACTGTTCTATTTAGTCCTAAACAGCTATTAGTTCTATATAGTTAATTCTAAACGCAGTGGTTTAGAATTAATGCTATTTTTTTAGATTAGAATAACTCACTTCTCCAAAGACTTAGGTGTTAGTACTGTGATGCTTCTAGATTGGCAGGGAAAGCAAGGGAAGGCGTGGGAAGGAAGTGGTGAGGGCAAGGTGCCTGGGGTACAACCGGAGAGGGAAACGTGGTCAGTGCAGATCGGGGAAATTCCTCTCTCTGGCCCTGCACACAGAACTGCACGCTAGCGTGATTCCCCGGACACTCGTTCTGAAAGTGCCCTGGGGAGCCCTCCTCGGGACCTGGCTGCGGGCCTTGAATGACCAGCTGGTTTACATCAGGTAGCCAGGGAGCTGCTCTCACCCTTCTTCTTCTCTCCTTTTGAAATGAAATTTCAGCTTCTCAAGCAGGAAAACTTGGAACAAAATTTGGTACAAATCTCGAAGCTCATCTACTCATAAACTTTCAACTTTTGAAAAATGCAAACAAATCAGACTTGCAGAGCAAGAGCATGGCCGTGCTGGCCGTGCTTGCGTTTCTCAGCACAGCAGGGCCGCTCAGAGTTCAGCTGCTTCAGGGACCTTTTCATGTGCCTTGGCCAATCAAGCAAAACTATTTTCAAGGTATACCCAAGTTCAATATTTTATACTTTGGAGAAATTTGAGGGCATAGACCAGTGAGGAAGATGAAGAAAAGAAAAATCCATAGAACTCTGGACAGCGGCATTGAGCCAGCCAAGTACCAGACCCCAAAGGGAACCTATAGGCGCCCGGCTGTCCTTTGGCGCCTGGGAGCTGATTTTAAGCAGCCTGTATGAGGGCTGGCGAAGGTCTGAGATGCAAAAAGACCACAGCAATGCCTCCTTCACCCTCACTCTGGACGAATCTTACAGGTGGGCAGGGATACAGTCACCTCCACAGTGTGCTTTGAGGGGCTTGGGAAGGATAACCGTTCCTCCATTCTTCCTAGAGAACAACCTTCCCTACCTTGCCTGAAATTTCACCATCCGTCATTTGGTCCCTTTAGCCAAGCACTGCCCTCTCTCCAGTTTTCATTTAAATTATAAACACTCTTGGAAAACACATCACACTCACTCCCTGGTACTTTACTATGAATAAGTCTACTAAGTGTACCAAGAATCAGGACAAGCCAGTGAGGACAGAGATCAGATAGGAGAGGGAAATGACATCTCAGTAGGGAAAACCTTTCCCTACATCACAGATTTGCCTGGGATCAGCCCCATTCCTGTAACACACACTATACTCCCAGTGCAAGAGAAAATCTGAGATGACCAGTGTGTTTTCTTGAATCATTAAAGCATCTTCCCAAGATGGCCTAGATCTGACAGCACTATGGCAAAGGAAAGACACCAAATGAGAAACACAAGATAGAATATCTTGCATGGCAATAAATAAATGTTCCTTTCTTTCCTTTCCTAGTGTTTCAATATCTCTACTATATTAATTCTTCCTCACATAGCTACATTCCTTAGAAGTGTGGGTAGTGTGGGTTTTGTATCTGAAATGACAGGAAATTTCAAATAAAGTTCCTAAGAAATTGATCTTTGAGAAAGAGCTGTGGCCATCGATATTAGCTGGGTCCCCTATCTGTTCAACACAGCCTTGGCAGCTGATTCCAGTTTTTAGTAGAATTGGAGGTGGGAGTTAAAGCTAGCAGAACAAAGAGGTTAAAAAAATACATTATAAAGAAGGCGCTAGCATAGAGGTCACTTCTCTATATATTATTTACTATTTCAAATATTTCTGGGTCACTGAATTTATAAGTGCTGTAATGGCACAAGGTTGATTACATAATGCAATATGATAATACCCCCTTACTTTTACAGAGTAGTTTGTATTTTTAAAGGAAATGGTCCCTTCTTGTTTCCTTTTTATACATGTGGAATGAAAATACTATCTTCGCTAATCCTGCCAAACAAAAAAATCCTCACCAACTGATTCATTCCAATTCCCACTACTCAGTAAACTGCAATTCCTTCTTTTTCCATCTGTTTCTCCAGCTCTCTATTCCTGCAACCTGTGCCTCTAGCTTTCATAGTCCTGTTTTCAGTTTTCATCTTCTCTCACGGCTTTCTTAGGGGATGTCCTTTTTTCTTTTCCTTAGGTTTTAGCTCCATTTTTCTGCTTTAGTGCTAGTCCCTGTATTTCTACTTCTTTTTGTTGCTTTTCTCTCCTAATTTTGAGATATTCATTTCTTTATCAATTCACTGAACACACATTATGTAGGTGGCACAATATTAAGTACAGGCGAGCCAGAAATGAAAGGCACGGCCTTTCCTTAAGGGACTCGAAGTTGAGGGTAACAGATGAGTAAACAAATCTTTGTCACACAGAGGGTGTAACACGTGCCACAGAGGAGAGACTGACGGTGGCAGGGATGCTTCCTCGAGAAGCTGACACTTGAGCTGAGTTCTGAAGGACCAAAATTCACAGTGGCTCACCAGGCAGAGAAGGGGCTGGAAGGTGGGAAGGACATTCGTTCCAGGCAAAGAAAATAGTCTTTGTCAAGGTAGGATGCAAGAGAAAGCACTAGGCTGGATGCCCCAAGTGTTGCTGGAATGAATAGGGTACGAGGGGAGGGTGTTAGGAACGGGCCTGGAGAAGTGTTGAGGTGAGGTCGTTGTGCGCTGTGTGCAGGGTGTAGGAATTTTAATTTTATGTTAAAAGGATGTAGAGCTATTGCCCTTAAGTAGTGGAGTGACCTGCTGAGAAAGACCATGCAGGCCAGGCATGCCAGGAATCCCCAGGCAGGAAAAGAGGGCAGGAGGGAGTGGGGAGACCGATGCAGGCTAGAAAGGCTGTAAGGTAGGAGTGGGGTGATGAAATTCAGACATAGAATGCACTGGATTTGGTGAGCAACCGGAAGGTGCAGGAGAGAGGAGAGTGGAGAATGGCTCTCAGAATTTCAGCAGCAGGGTGCATCGTAATGAGGTTCCCCAAGACTTGGGAGGAGGAGCAGGCTCTGGAGAAAACATGAAAAGTTTCCTTTTGACCCACCCTTGACTCGGACATGGTGCACCCAGGTGGAATGAATGGAACTGGGGAGGAAGTCTATGGAAGGACCAATTTGGGGGTTTCCAGGGTGAGGTGGAGGCAGGTGGGTGCAGGGGAGGTGAACCAAGGGTCTTCACTCGGGAACCAGTGCCCCGTGTGACCCGGCCCCTACTTACTCCTAACTCCTCCAGACACGACCACCACTGTGGCCGCTCCCGTTAGTTACCAGTGGGGCAGCCAGCAGTCCTGGGCCCTGACGGTGCCCCAGCTCACCCAGCAGGTGTTTGATGCCAAGAACATGACGGCTGCCAGCAACATGCCCCCCATGACCACTGCCTGACCGTGGCCTCCTTGTGCAGGGGCCACAGGTCCATAAGGAGGTGGACGAGCAGATGCTTACCGTCCAAAACAAGAACAGCAGCTATTTTGCCAAGCAGATCCCCAACTATGTGAAAACAGTTGATTGTGACATCCCACCCTGGGGGTAAAAATGTCCTCCACCTTCATCAGCAACAGCAGGCCATCCAGGAGCTGTTCCAGCGCATCTCAGAGCAGTTCACAGCCATCTTCCAGCACTGGTCCATGGGCGAGGGCATGGATGAGATGGAGCTCACGGAGGCCAGGAGCAACACCAACGACCTGGTGCCTGAGTACCAGCAGGACTGGCAGTCCTGGCAAGACCAGGACACCACGGCCCAGGTGGATGGTGAGCTTGAGGAGGAGGCCGAGGAGGAGGTGGCCTAGAGCTGTCTGGTACCTGACGAAGTGTGGAAGCTGTGTGAACGCTTTCTTCACTCGCACCCTGTTCTGACAGCCACGTCTCACTGTGCGTGCGCTTTCTCTTCCTGCTGTCTTGACATCACATGCTTACAGACACCACCATTAAAGCATTTTCATCATGGAAAAAAAAAACCAAACTTGCCAAGCTCTTTCCCACTTGAGCTCTTTTCCTCTGCTTGGAAATTCTCCTTTGGTTTTCCACCTTTCGTTTTCTTTCCTCCTTTGGTTTTCTCAACCTTTAGGTCTCTTCAGAGAGGGTTTCTCTGACCTCCCTGGCTAGATAGTTGTACCAGGTATTCTCAGTAATGGCACCGTGCTTATTTCCTTCCTAATACTCAGGGCAATATGTGGGCTAGTCACCTACCTAGTTCTTCATTTCCTGGGTCCCTCACTAAGCTTCCTGGTGGCCAGGATCTGGTCTGTCTTGTTCACCATGTATGCCCATGCCTAGGCAATGCTTGGCACACAACAGGCCCTCATAAGTATTTGTAGAATACATGAATGAATAATGAATCCAAAGTCTTCTCCACAAGAGGACTATATCAGCAAGGCTGCAGCAGGAAACAACAGCAAACTTAAATTGGGGAGAGTTTAATGAAGGCACTGCTTATCAAGGGTGGGAAGAGTGTAGAAAAACCACAAGGCATGGTGGGGTACCTCCAAGTAGGAACTGTGGGCGCTTCATTACCAAGTCGTTAATCACATTGAGTAACTGTGAGAAAACATCAGACAAAGCCAAACTGAGGAACATTCTACAAATAGTGTACACTCTACACAACTGTTAAGATCATAAAAGATCCACCCCCTAAAAAAAAAGGCTGAGGTATTTTTTCAGATTAAAGAAAAATCTAAATATTATTTGTGAACCTAGATTGGGTCCTGAACCTGGCGTGGCTGTGGGAGATGGGGGACCTCGCTACAGATGATATTATTGGGATAATTTATGACACAGTAGTTCCCCATTTATCTGCGGGGGATGTGTTCCAAGACCCCCAGTGGATGTCTGAAACCTCGGATAGTACCGACCCCTATAAATACTGTGTTTTTCCTGTACTAACCACTTATCATGCACTGTGGCTGGAGCTTTTGCAGTTTGAGATGTGACAGCAAAACTAACACGAATTTCTTTTCCCTTCTTCACACTTTCATGGATAGAAGATTTGTTCTTACCATTGCCTCAGCATATGATTTTTTTCTTTCCTTATTAAGTCAAGAACTTTCACTTTTTCACTTAAGGGAAGCCTTTTACGGCTTCTCTTTGGCATATCCGAGTTGCCAGCATCACTACTCTTGTGCTTTGAGGCCATTATTAAGTAAAATAAGG